>NC_140583.1:1163508089-1164067344 GCF_964204655.1 Triturus cristatus
CAAATTCGTGTTATCCTTCCGAAAGCCCCGGGAATTACAATGGCAGTGAGAGGGGTTCCAAACCTGCCACAAACTCTACAACGTCCGAAGGGCACAACAAGGGGAGAAAAGGAAGGAGGTAAGCCCAGGAAAGGTAGCGGGTCAAGAAAGGAAGCGTCCTAGTACATCAGCGGCCACAGCGGTATAACAATGCTTACCGCGCAATACGGGAAGAAACAGAAGTGAAGTCAAAAGTGGAGCAATCCTCTCGCTAGGTGACACAGACCAACTTCAGTCCACCTTCCACAGTGGAAACAACAAGAACAACATGCTAGGGTAATCAGGAACAAAGAGGGAGTAGACCAGCCAGGAAACAGGATCCAAGGAACTGAAAGCCAAGCACTACCTTCTTGGCAACGCCCCTTATTTAAAGGAGGGAGTGTATACAAAGTCCGCCTCTCTACTTTTCAAGCAGGGAGCGTCTGCAAAGAGCCGGCCCGCGTGTATTAAACTTTATTGTTCCTACACAGCCAAGAGGTCAGACACGAGGCCCGATGTGTAGCACAAGGTGCTCACCTCCCCACAGCCCCTCCAGCACCTATCACTAACGCGAGAGTCAAAGCGATGGAGACGTTCTAGTGTATGACACCAATAGGTGGCGACCTTGGTCAGCATCTCTGTTAATCCTGCATGGTGTGCCGAGTGTCGGGCTCTGTAGTATATGCTGTCCCATTCTTTATGAGAGAGAGTCCTCCCCAACTCCCGCTCCCATCTTGCCCATCCGGCGTTATAGGTGAGGGTAGTAGCTACAAGCAAGTGTTTATAGAGATCAGAGATTAGTTTTTTATCGGAAGACCGAGTAATCAGCCACTTCTCATATGGGGTTAAGAAGCCCTGTGCCCCGGCTTTGATTTGTGGCTGAAGTGCCCAGTGTCGGAGCTGTAAATATTGTAGCCTATCAGTCTCCGAAATGCCATGGTGTGTTCTGACCTGTGGGAAGGATAGTATGCCCTCTAGATCAAACTGATGCCACAGGGACCGGCAAGAGGTAAGACGCCAAGTTGTAAATGCCCTAGAATCCAACCCAGGGGTGAAATCTGGATTGTCAAACAACTGGGTCATGGGGGAGGGAAATGTGGTTAACCCATGCGAGGTAGCAGTGCGGTCCCAAGCCTCCAGTATAGTGCTTGTGATATAAGAGGCGTAAAGGTTGGCCGGCCTATGCTGCTTCCGAAGAAAAGGGATACCCTGTAGGGGCATTGCCGCAACCGCCTGGTCCTGAAATAGCCAGTGCTTTTCGGATTCTAAACGGCTCCACTCGACTAAATAGCGGAGCTGTGCCGCGTAGAAGTAGAGCTGCAAGGACGGTATGCCTACCCCTCCCTGTTCCGGGAGAAGGACCGCAATCTCTTGCTTAAACCGAGGCTTGCACCCCTGACATATAAAGTGTGCCAGATCTGACTGGATTTGTTGAATCCAACCTGCGGTAGGGCGCAGGGGAAGAGTTTGGAAGATATAAAGGATCTGGGGAGTATGGTCATCTTGACAGTCGCAATTCTGCCTAGCCAAGAGAAGGGATAGTGCTTCCATCTGCCTAATTCCCTGCAGACATGAGCTCGGAGCATATCGTAGTTGGCCGTTATGGTGGCTGGGATCGTAGGGCCAAACTGCACCCCCAGATAGGGGGCCATAGTGGCGGACCACTGGAGAAGGTGCTCTTCCTTTACTCGGGCTAATGTGGTCGTGGACAGTGAGATGTTTAAGGCGTTCGATTTATCCATATTAATCCTAAAGCCCGAGGCTAGGGCGAAGTTATGGAGCTCAATGAAAAGGGCCCGCAGCGACTGAACGGGCTCAGTGAGGGAAAGCAGAATGTCGTCTGCATACAAGCTGATTGTATGTATATCTCCCCCCGAATTTTATCCCTGCAATAAGAGGATGTTGTCTAACTCTCCGCGCCAAAGGCTCCATGTAGAGCACAAATAGGATAGGAGAGAGGGGACACCCCTGTTGGGTGCCCCTCCCTATGGGGAAACAGGAGGACGTCTGGCCATTTACCCGGACCATTGCCTGGGGCAGGTGATAACAATTCAATATCCGAGTACGCAACTTTTCCCCAAAGCCAAACTGTTGCAGGACTTGCTCTAAGTAGGGCCAGTGAACCATGTCAAAGGCTTTTTCAGCGTCAATCGCCAGCGGCATTTACTTCCCCTGCGTGCGGGACGCTTTTTCAATAAGATGGAGTACCCTCTTCGTGTTATCACTGGTCTGCCGTTGCGAGATAAAGCCTGCTTGGTCTGGCTCCACCAGTTGAGTCATGTATGGGGCAAGTCGTGTCGCCAGGATGCTAGTGTATAATTTAATATCAATGTTTAACAAGGAGATCGGTCTATACGCACCGCAACTTGTAACGTCCTTACCGGGCTTCGGTATAACAATAACCGAGGCCTCCAGCATTTCTTCTGGGATCGCTCCCGCCTGTGCGAATGTATTAAAAAGATTGCGCAGCAAAGGGGCCATCTGGTTGCAAAAAGCTTTATAAAAGGCCACAGAGTAGCCATCTGGGCCAGGCGATTTGCCGAGGCGGAGGCGGGAGATAGCTGCGACAACCTCCTCCAGCCCAATATCTCTGTCAAGGTGGGCGGCCTGGTCTGCAGTCAGAGCAGGTATCTGAGCTGCTTCCAAATAATCAAGGCTATGCAACATATCAAGGTAATCCCCCAAATACAGCTTAGCATAAAACTCGCAGAAGGTCTCTGCGATAGCGCTATCGTCTGAGGTGAGCTCGCCTCCCGACTGACGGATGGCCTGCACCCCTTGCCGCTGCCTCACCTCCCTGAGTTTGTGCGCCAGAAGCCGGCCACACTTGTCACCCCCGGTATAGTAAGAATGGCGAAGGCGGAGGGCCGCGTATTCGGCCCTGTCCTGTTCCAGCACCGCCAACTGCTTCCGTTCCGTACAGAGCTGGCGCCAAGCCAGAGCGGCCCGTTGCGTTGGTGCATCTGCTCCAACTCCGCCACCCTTTGTGTAAGTTCGGCCCGTTTCTGACTACGCTCCTTATTATCTGCAGAGGAGATAGCTATGAATTCTCCGTGAAGGACCGCTTTAAGGGCAGTCCATTGAGTCGTGAGTGAAGTGTCCGCGTTAGCATTAATGGCTAAGTAGTTTGCGATGGCTACTTTAATCTGATCCCTCGTGGAGGCGTGGTGAAGCAAGGAGTCACGAAGACGCCAGTGCCGCAGCGGTAATTGTGTATGTGGGAGCGAAAAGGAAGCCATGACTGGAGAGTGGTCCGATAAAGACGCGGGGAGAACCTCAGCCTCCTTAGCTAGTGACTGCAGAGGGGCGGAGCACAGGAAATAATTGTGTCTGGCATAGGTCTTATGAGCCCATGAATAAAAAGTGTATGTGCGGCTCAAAGGGTGGAAGTGTCGCCACAGGTCTACCAGACCCAAGTCACGGATATGGGTCAAACCAGACCGAGAGAGGGCCCCCCACTTGACTAGTGCGCTGGCACGAGCGGTCAACAATGTTGTCAAATACTAGATTCAGGTCTCCCCCCAGCAACAGGCGCCGCTCCGAGTTAGCTGTCGCTTCGGTGAGTGCGTGATGTAGGAATTTATTCTGCCCTTCGTTGGGAGCGTACACCGAGCCAATTATGAGGGACACCCCAGCCACAAGGAAATGGTATGTAAGCAAGCGACCCCTAATCTCAGCACCCTTCTGGAGGAGTTTACCCTGAAAGGAGCGGGAAACGAAGATTGCCACCCCGGCTGATTTAGTGGAGCTAGAGGAAAAAAGCTGTGTAGGGAAGGCTCGCGACTTAAGCCTATGGTGATCTTTGGCAAGCAAGTGGGTCTCCTGTAAGAGACAAATATCGGCAGCCGAGTGCTCCAGGTAGCTCAGTACAGCCCTACGTTTAACTGGCTTATTCAATCCCCGGACATTGAGGGTCAGCACTTTAAGCGGTCTATGTGGCATCTACTGTACGAAAAGGGAATGGGCTATAGAAAGTGCAGCTGGGGCCCTAGAAGAAGGCAATGTGAGCAGGGGCGGGCTGTGACTGCCCGAGGTACGCTCCATGGTACATTTAAAAGAAAACGTGGACAAGGAGGACCCACCCAATAACAATAAGAAGAAGGAAAAGAGGAGGAACAAAAAACATCCTGCATACCCAGACACAGAATATCCCTGAAACATATCCCAAACGGGAAGCAAAACAACCAGTCCCGTTAATTGAAAGAGTCCGTCGTCCCAGGACAACTGGTCAATCTGCCACATAGGGGTCTCGTCAACCCAAGAAGAGGACCCACTCCCCCGCCGCCCCCCCCAGCAGAGAAGTGAGAAGCAGATCCGGCCTGGTAGGACAGTCATTTCCCTGTCGTGTCCTCTCCAGAAAGAGCCTCAGTAGCCGCTGAGAGGGCCGCCTGATGACCCATAACAATCTCTGATCTGGGCGGCCGCCGAGTCCTGCGTCGACCACCCTGGCGCCTCCATCCCACCGGGGACTCCTCGGTATTTGATGCAGAGCTGCGGGCATCATCTTCCTCAGTGGGTTCTGCTAGACCCAACACCCAGCATGCCTCCACAAGTGAGCGAATCTGATAGAGTCTGTCAGACTGGCGAAAGATGAGGCGAAAAGGGTGCCCCCAGGAGTAGGAGACCCCTTGCTGTCTGAGATGTTCTGTGACTGGACGAAATTGGCGGCGCCGCTGCAGCGTGATCAGGGCTAAGTCCTGGAACAACACCGGGGAGTGTCCCTGATAAACAATGGGGTGAAGTGACCTCGCCCTTGTGAGAATGGCCTCTTTAGTACGAAAGTCTTGGACACACACCAGGATGTTCGCCGGTGGCGCGTTGGGGGCGGCCCCACTCTGTGTGCCCTGTCCAAGACCACCTCAGTCTGATGGGAGTCCCCCAGGATGTGGCGAAAGAGGCCCTGCGTAAACGCAAAGAGGTACTGGGTGTCCTCTGAGGTCTTGACCCCCCGGATTTGAATGTTGTGCCTCCGGGACCGGTTTTCCAAGTCCTCTAAGTGGGTCTGGATGTCAACATTCTGGTCCCGAAGCCGAAGCACCTCTTGCTGGAGCATAGTTAGGTCCGTCACTATGGTGTCGCTTCGCTCCTCCAAAGAGGCCACCCGTTCTCCCACGCTGTCAACATCTCGATGAACCTCCCGGAGCTCTGCAGGAAACTCCGCCATTACTGATTGAATGTCCTCTCGTAGCGTGAGAAAGAGTGATTCAAAGAAGGCTATAATAATAGGTTCATCTCCAGTGGACGAGGGGGAGCGCTCTGCAGGAGCCTCCGGGGTTGTGGCAGCCATGTTAGGCGTGAATTGCGCTCAGCTGAAGATATCCTTAAACGGCTTCCCCTTGCCGGTCTTAGCCTTGGACGTTCTGTCGGGCCCTCACAAGTGGCCGGGGTGCAGATCTCAATAGCAGAGCAGACGCCCCCAAGAGCAGTGCCAGTACCGCCCCGCGGCCAAAGCACCCCCACCAGACCAGGGGGGGCCGAGGCCTCTTCACCACCAACACGTAGGCCGCTCCGCGTCCAGGCCGCCACTCCCAAGCACTCCCCCTTCGTGGTGCGATCACTGCTGCCGAAGATGTCGCCCAGAGTCACTGTGGCGGGCACAGAAGAGAAGCCAGCCGGATCTTCCCTACCGCCGGCGCCACCACAGGCCCCGTACCCAGGACTGGGCCACCTCCGGGTCCCTGCCGTTCACTTCAATCTCCGCTGCGCCAACCCAGCTGAGCTCACTTCCCACGTAGATGTCCCCCAGACGGACCAGAGAGGGTTAATGCGCTCCGCAGACCCACAGAGCAGAATCTGCCGTGAGGGTCCGGTGTTAGCTACTAGGGGGGGCACAACAGGTCTCTCAAGCTCCCCGGCACCACTTGCTGCGTGTCTCGTGCCTCCCCCTTGCCTCTACAGCGCCACGTAGCTCAGGCCCCACACCCGGTGTCTCCTACCTAGTTCGCCAACTCGGGGCAGTCTGTCTTGGGGCACCGCCTCCAATGCTATAGGGCTCCACTGCGGCCCCGATGTAGGCGACTCGGCGTAGGCAGGGCCGTGGCGCTCTAGGTACCTCTGTCCGTCCAGGGGTCCTGACGAAGAAAGAGCCAATGCGCCCAGGGACTCAGGAAACTCTGCAGTGCGCTACCCAGGCACCAGGCCGCCCGAGCCTGGAGACCCCGGACGGACCCCGCAGCGTGCGCCGGACCTTGCCACTGCAGTCACCTGTCCGGCAGGCTCCACTCCACCACAGGCCGGTGATCAGCGCGAACCGCTCCGACCCGACGATCCCCAGTGACTCCTCCAGCAGGCACGGGCTCAGCAACACAGGGCCAAACAGCAGGCCCGAATGGCACCTCAGAACGGCAGCAACACGGGGCAGCTCCGGCGTCCCGAGAACAAGGGCAGCCGTGTCCGCCCGCAGCGCCTGCCCAGTCGAAACCGGGCCGTGCTCCGGGCGCCCTGCGCTGTGTGATCGTCCGGCCAGCGGGGCAGCGGGTCCGCAGGAGGGAAGGCAGGGGCAGGAATGCCAGCCTCGGCGATCCAGACCTGGACCACCACGTCGTCGAGGCTGCCCGATCGCGGGCGGCCAGAGCTGCTGCACCGCCTCTCCGGGCCGGACTCTCCACTCACCCCCGCAGCCCAGACTTTGTGCCTCGCTCAGGTCCAGAGTGGACTCACATCAGTCCCCAGGGCCAGACTACGCCTTTCGGGCCCTCAAGGGCCAAGCTGTGCTGTAATGGGTGGACGGCGGGCAGGAGCCGAAAAACGAGCATCCTATCCCGCCGCCATCTTGGCCACGCCCCTCGACTTGGCATTTTAAACCACTTGCCAAGCCTTAAACTCCCCTTTTATTACACATAGGTCTGAAGAAGATGTACTTTGTTCCTCCTTAGCTATACTGCTGGATTACAATTTCATTACTTTTCCTCATACTTAGGATTGGTTTTGTGACAGTTTCTTTCCTGCTTCTGAATGGACACTACCTCACAGAAAGCTCTTCTGTGCAATTGGTGAACTTGGTTCTAACTCCTTATTCTTCATCACACAAAGTGCAACAAGACCTTTCCCTGGCGAACATTTTTACTGTTCTGGTTCCTGATGGAATTGTTTGGGACAGGGTAGGGTATCATATGAGATATTTGGACCACCTGAACTTTTGTAAGTTCCATATGTATTGCACATTTCTTTAAATGACATTATCACCCCTAACACTGTCTCAAATGTTTAGGTTATTGATACAGTGCATGAAATGCTAGAAGATCTAGTGTATTCCACTGTTTGTAACTCTGAGGTAATGTATGTAAATACAACTAATCATGATTAAATGTTCTGTTGTCAACATTATGGTCACCATTTCTTGCATAAAGCAAGTACTTCACGTGCATATTTAAGTACATACAACAGGAACACTGCCCTACACCACCACAGGGTAGCTCACAAACATCTGCACAGAAGATTTCATATTTCTCTGGTCACAGTGCAGGTGACCCAGTGTCTTATTATTATAGGCTCACACTATCATCAGCAAACAAAAATATGCTCACTGATACAAAGCTGATATTTTCTGAATCTGTTCTTTTCCAGTTGTCCACACAAGGGTTTGACTTTTGGAGATACACTGTTGATCTAAAATCTGTTTGGGAAACTAAAGAATGGCAGGTTCAGGGGAACACGGTATTATTTATTTAGAGTATGCCAGATACCACATCAACTCATTTTCCTGAAAAAAACAGTGCAGCAAATATTGTGTCTTGGCCTGGGTAAGATAAAGGATATAAATACACCAAACATTCAAGCATTTGCAATGTTTGCGAATTGGCAACGGTTCACAGATTACATGGAGGAAACATTAGACACCATGCTTCGCAACGGAACATACAATTCTTCAGGGACCAATCAAAGATGATTAGTGTGGCCATTAGATGCTAACAGATATCATGCATGTTTCCTGGGTGATACCCAAGGGTTTAAGATCAGCAGGCCCAACCCACGTTAAGCACAGACACAACACTCAGAGGTAGTAACAACTAACGGTGTTGGGAAGTTGTGCCTTGATTGGCTAAAAAACTCAACATTGTCCCAGGTGAAACAACACTTGTCCCTTCTTTCTGATGACATCGAACTAAAGTACTACCTATTACGTCCTTGAAAACCACATCAAAAGTGCTTCTAGTATGTAATATACAATGAAGTGTGGAAAGTTACCCAGCAGGAGGCTGCTGAGAGACTGTGTGAAATTGATAGGGCAAATTTAGAAAGGGCTCTAGCAGTAGTTGATAATGGTATGACTACATTGTCCACTAGGATATACACTCAAGGTAACATTGTGTCATCTGCAATAGACATCATACAGAATGACATGTCCTCTTTACAACATGGGCAGTCACAGTTTAGATCAATAATGTTAATGAGCTGGCCTCTTAAGACACTTTGTGCTGGTCATATACTATGGTGACACCTTAATGCCACTAGCTTGTTTTTACCATACAATCTCACAAAACAGCAAACCATCATGGCAATAAAAGGCATGACATACTCTATATTACATATAGAGAAGTTGGAAAACTACCATTTAATGTTACAGAAATACCTTACTGGGAATGGATAATGCACAGGTTTATTCCACTGCCAATTTTGACATTTCACTTTCAAAACTGTTTACAACACCATCAATGTAGGTAGACACGAAGCGCTAGGAGAAGGATATGTGCATGAGTCATAGGTATTACCATTTAGATATTGCTGTAGGAAAGGCGAGACTGAAGTTTTCTTAGCAGGACTGACTGCGAAAATACTTTAGGGCATTCCTTGGTGTGCAGGGAGATTCCGCTTCTTGGTACTTGTAATGCGATCATGGCAAATTTGTCCTGCTATCTGAAGGGTTACACAGTTGCAGTGATCCGCCCGGCTTTCAGATTACTCTTGAATGGGAGTTATTTGATGTTGAATGATCAGAGCTACTGCGGCATGAAATCAGCCATCGCCTATCTGGTGACGGTTTCTGCAGTCATGACCTGTTGCACACAAGTACTGTTTCCACCGCCCTGCACACATAGGGAGATGACGTTTTGACCTTCGATAAAACATTCGACTCTGCACTGTGATGTTTTGAGCAAAAAGAAAGCCTTAATATTTCAGAAGGTTGTATGACGTTACAACGCATGTTATTACCCCGCATGCCGTTGCAATGCAAATCTTTATCGCGACTTGCTGTCGGAGTGTGTTGGAAGTTGGAATAGTATAATTTACTATTCCAACGCCAGTGTGTTCAACAGTAGAGAAGGTGTTGGAGTTAAATCCAATACCTTCTACCCACTGCAACAAGCCTTTCGTGTTGCGACATCATGCGGGGTAATGGCTTGCGTTGTAATGCATCCATTGTAAAGGCTGTTTCCCATTCCAGAAGGATGTGGCCTGAACATCTGCAAAGGAGATATTTGATCTTCAAGTTGCAAGGTCTTCTACTGAGATACAGTCGAAACTTTGCACTAATTTCCTGTTACATTTTGGGGACCATGTGCACCACATGTTTAACATCTCTAGTACTGAGGGAGTGGCGCACTTTAAGAAGATTGGCTCTGGCTTGGTTAGTACCTTCCAGACTGTCTTCGGAGTTATTCCATTATTCATACACTCCATGCTGGGAAGCATTTTTGGAGGTCATCCACTCGTCCTGTTCCTTATTGTCTAGACTTTGCTTTTACCTTTTCTGCTCTGCAATGGATGTCCCATCAAGAGGCCAAATGGACCTGGAACTTCCACATGTGATCCTGTGTCATGGACGCATGATGCATGTTTTGGCGCACCCTTACTTCAAGCCTGTGAGGCTACACTGTGTGCAACTTGTATTCCGCTGTCTTATGTGCCCTTTTGACATATGTCTTGGAACCCAACTGGTTTGTTCTCTGGACATTGACCTACGAGTAAGCCCCTTAACAGCTCACTTGTACTGTTGTCCTTTGCACTTGCTTCTAAACACATTTTATGAGCCCTCCTGAGATGCATCTGCTCCTAGTGATCTGGATCTTGAGTATCTTACACTGGTTGCTCCTTCTTCGGTGTCTGCTGAGGGGGATGGATGGGAACATATTTGCTCCATAGATCTGAGCCGATGGGTGCCTGTGGGAACATTGGGCCCGATTCACAAAAGCAATCTGACTTTTGTTATTCAGAGAGGTCATTTACGAGTCGTATTTTTACATCCGAAGTAAGGCCATACTCCTTGTACCAGGGCCGTACCCCCTGGCGCAGGCCATACTCTACGGTTCGGGCCGGATGAAGTGTAATCAATGCGCCGGATTGCAATTTGTACAAAAAAAACATTAGGAACGTGTGGTAAATGGTAGAGGAGGTCATAAAAATCAATTTGGGCAGGGAAAAGGGTGTGGCCAGACATTGCATCACATCCCAGAAAGGTTTGCTCCTTTGCATCATGGCACAGTCCACAATTTGCATTCCCTACAGTGTTGACTGTAGTGTTACACCACACTCAGTGTTTACTTTGGTGTAAAACTACAGTCAACACTGGGGGAGTGCAAATTGTGTCACAAATTGTGTCACTGCATGCTGGTATTCCAGCTCAGTTGATTCAAGTTTACTGACATGAGGAATATCCAGCTCTACACCAAGACGGACAGCCTGATGACACTTGCCCGCGGGTAATGGGGAAGTTAGACCACCTGGCAGTAATATGAGAGATCACCCACCCTAGGCAAAACTAGGTTAGGGAGCGATAGCCAGGAGTACACTATTGAAACACCTTGCTGAGTATTTCTTGAGTATTTCCTTTGGTACGCATGAGGGTCCAAACAAGAAAGTTCTAGACCTGTTACCATGATTTCCTTGGGGGGCCAGGGTTGTCATGTTCTAAGGTTGCACACACATTTATAACCCTATAAGGTTAGGGGTGTTAATGGTGCACTGTGAACTAGCAGGACTACAAGCCAACATATCCTGAGAGTGTGCATGGAATCAGTATGACACAATCCTGACGTTTAACGCACCCTTTGCTTACCTTTCCTCTTGCTAACCTTGGTTGGGTTAATGCACAATATGATGAATACACTAAATTGGGGTTCTCTATCTACTTTTTAATTTTTTTTTCTCCCCACTCTGCCCTGTCTTAAAACGTGATCATGTATCTGCATAGTTGCCTTATGTCAAATCCACCTATTCCTTTTTCCTCTCTCTTTTAAAACTAACCTTATTCTATCTCACTTTGTCTGTGATGCTCTACACTATCAGCCTTGAGAAAGGCCCAGACCTGCCCGCCGAGTGTCGGAAAAACACGTGTTGGCTGTTTTGTATGCTCTGTGTTTCCTGTCTTGGAACCCTATACTCTAAAAAAATAAGAACTATTCTGCATCAACCTAAGATCACAAATTCTTTTCATGATATTCGAACCAGTAAACAACGTAACATACAGCAACTCAGCTGTGTCCTTATCTCTCTATGAGCAGGTCAGCAGAGCAGGGCAGCAGTTCTAGAGCAGCAGTCCAACATAGTGGTAGTAATTATAGCAGCACAGCAGTCCTGTTCTATGGCAGAATATCCACAGGTCCAGAAGTGTACTTAAGTGGTGTTGTCTGAGGTCCAGTATTTATAAGCAGTTGTGCCTTTGAAGTGGGGAGAAGCTTCTAGAGGTTTGCTTTTGAAGTGCACAGGTGCCCTGTCTTCATGACCCTGGCTCCAGGCTAACTACAAAGGGTATGCAGCCATTTTGGTAGAGGCAGGATATAGCCTATTCAAGTGTAAGTGGGGATTGGCCCAGTGCCTCGCTCCCATCCTGCCAGTGATGGCCCATCCAGTCACAGTTAAGCTCCCCATTGTGTGTGGCTGTCTAGGAGGAATACACATAGCCCAACTGTCACCCACACCCAGTCGGGTGACCCAGAGACAGGCACCAAATGGCTAATGCAAGAAAATACCAATTATCTGAAAGTGACATTTTCAGAATTGCACGTTAAAATACGACTTTGCCATAAGTTAGGATATTAAATAGTGATTCCAGAGACACCAAACATTATGGGTTTACCTGTTTCCATTTGGAAATTAAAATGTATAAAATGTACTAAGGTAATTCCAATGTTATCCTGTAGGAGAGGTAGGCCTTGAAGTAGTGTAAACAGAATTTAGGAGGTTTTCACTACCAGGACATGTAAAATTTAAAAGGAAATGCCTGACTTTTTTAATACATTGCACCTTGCCTTATGGGCTGCCCAGGGCCTACCCAATTAGTGACTTATATGTATTAAAAAGGAAGGCTTGGGTCTGGCAGGAAATGGCAGTTTAAAACTGCACACAATGCAGTGCTGAGACAAGATTAGAGTGCTACTTAAGCGGGTGGCACAATCAGTGCTGAAGGCCCATTAGTAGCATTTAATGTGCAGGGGACAGGTAGTACCACTTTATTAGGGACTTAAAAGTAAATTAAAGATGTAAATGTTATCATGTTTTAAGGAAGGAGCACAAGCACCTTAGCACCGGTTAGCAGTGGTAAAGTGTGCAGAGTCCTAAGGCCAGCAAAAACAAAGTCAGCAGAAACAGGTGATCTGAAGGGAAAAGGTTAGGGGAAAGCCAGGACTGGGATGCCAGGTCTAACAAGGGTATAAACCCATGAGTTGGAGTTTGCATGCAGCTCCTTCAGGGTGGTAAATAGATAACTGTGCTATATTCAGGCTGGTAAATAGATAACTGTGCTATATTTAGAAGTCTTTCAATTTATGGACTGAAAGTACCAAAATGATCACAGTGTCAAACGCAGTAGCCCACTTACCTAGCTAAGAAAATACAAATCTGTGATCTGCAGGTTACACAATGTACTCTGCTTTAGGCAAACTATCTCTCTATGCTACTTTATGAGTCAAACTGTGACTGGACAAAGCACAGAAATCTCCCAGAACTGTTAGCCAGAAGAGTTATCTTACCGCTATTAAAATCCCCTTTGATCCTCGAGCCCAAAAGAAGCCGAGCCCCCTTGTGGCTTCTGCCTGCCACCATGACCTTACCATATGCACTAAGAATTAAACACAAGGCATTACTTTTTTTTTGTCAAAGATATGTTTATTGAATTTATTTTTTTCAACAACATACACCTGAGATAATATTAGAACAGCATCCCACGCAGGGGAGCAAAGTAGTGCAATAAAAGTATAAAGGCCAAAAGGGATGTACAGCCCAGTAAAGGTCAAGCTCCTTCCTTATGAAGTGGCCCCAATAATGGATGCAGTTTCTAAATGTTGTGGTGCTTGAAGTTAGTCTTTTCTGATCAAAGTCGAGAACGCGCAGTTCCGCAGAGTGTCATCTTCCTTCCGTTACAACGACTTTCCCAGATCTTACAACTGATATGTGTGGCATGGAATAAGCATATATCAGAGAGCAATTTATCTCAGATGGGAAAACAAAACAGAAATATATAACAAAATACCCCCCCCCTTAAACCCACCCCCCACCCTCCCCATGGTGGCGGCAACAATCAAACAATGACAAAGGCACATGACATGTGAACCCTAATCAGAATTGGAAGAGATGCAGGGCTCTTATTGTGGAAGGACACACAGCCGATGGAAGACCTCGTGAAAGGAAGGAGACCAGGGGGCCCCATTTAAATTCAAAATTCTTATAGTTATCTCTGAAAATGGCAGACATACGTTCTAAACTAGGCAGTTTCCAGAGGCGAGAGTGCCAAAGAGAGATAGCCGGAGCCTCCTTTCTCTTCCAGGCGGCAGCCAGGGTGATCTTAGCTGCTCCAATACAAAGCCACATGATCATTTTATCAGCTCGGGTCTGGTGTTCTAGGGAGGAATCGCGAAGCCCCAACAGGACGCCTGCCATGGTAGAGGGGATGGGGTATCCCAGTATATCTTTTATAGGTGTCAGGATTTCTTCCCAAAAGGGGCGGATGGTCGGGCAATCCCACCATATGCGTTGAAAATCCGCAAGTCGCCCACATCCCCTCCAGCACCTATCAGAAGTAGCGGGGAAGATTCGCCGCAGCTTGACTGGATGTAGGTACCAGTCCATCATGGTCTTCAAGTGGGCTTCCCTGAGCTCAGTGGAGTGATTGAAACGTGTAATGTCCGACCATAAGTGCTTCCACTCCTCCTCTGATATAGGACGGTGTATCAAATCTTCCCATATGGACATATATCGCGGGCGCGGGGATAGAGTAGTTTTGAGCAGGAAGCTATATATAAATGAGATCACTCCCCTCATAGAAGTAGTCTTGGTGAGGAAGGCTTTGAATTTTGTGAGGGGTCGGGAGGCAGCTTCCCGTTCGTGAGGCGTAAGGGCCCAATGCATCAATTGGGTATAATGATAACGCTCTGTGTGACCAATTGCATAATCTCGTTTACAATTATCAAAAGTGAGAGGGTCAAAGTTGTGAAACAGGTGTGTCAGAGCTAAGCAACCTCCCTTCCTCCAGGCATCAAAAGGTCCCTCATGTAGGGCCGGGGGGAATGCTGGGTTAAAATGGATCGGTGTAAAGGGGGAGGGAAACAAGGTCCACCTACTGTCACCCGAGACTGAGTCCCACCCCTTCAGGGTGGTACGTGTGGGAGTGCTAATGTATGTGTTTTTAGGTCTGTCCTGTCTAGGGCACCAAGCCAAGTCCCAAATTGTCCTTCCCGTTACGCTGCGGTCCATATGTAACCAATGTTTTTCAGATTCCTGTTGTGACCATTCTACCAGGACTCTCAGCTGTGCCGCTTTATAATATAATTGAATATCTGGGAGACCGACACCCCCTTCTTCGCGAGAGCGACGCAACAGGGAGTAGGAGAAGCGTGCTCGGCTTTCCTGCCAGATAAAGCGGAGAATCATGGCCTTCACTTTCCAAAAGAAGTCACCCTCAAGCTCAATAGGTAAGGCTTGAAACAAATAAAGGAGCTTAGGCCAGAGAGTCATCTTTACGGCGTGAATTCGACCTAACCATGACAGGAAAAGAGGTTTCCATTTTGTGAGTTCTATTTGAATGCGTGCAAGAATGGGAGGAAAATTGGCAGCATACAGTCTCTCAAGTCTTGGCGTTAGTTGGACCCCCAAGTATTGGATGGATTCGCTAGCCCAGGGAAGGGAAGTAAGGGCTCGGAGTCTGAGGACTTCTGTCGGCGGAAGGGTGAGGTTGAGTATATATGATTTGTCTACATTTATTTTAAATCCTGACACAACCTCAAACCACTCAAGTTCTGATTGTAAGTGGGGGAGGGAGGTTGCAGGGTCAGCTAAGGACAAAAGGACATCGTCCGCGAATAGTGACATTTTGTGGGACTTCCCAGTGAATGGTAACCCTTTAATTCCGGGATGAGACCTAATTGCTAATGCTAGTGGTTCTATGCTGAGGGCAAAAAGTAAGGGCGAAAGGGGACACTCCTGACGGGTGCCTCTGGAGTGGCGAAAAAAGGGCGAGTGCACCCTGTTGACAACCACTTTAGAGCGGAGTTGGAGGTAATTAGCTCTAATCATGGTGTGAAATTTGGGCGAAAATCTGAATGCTGTGAGTGTTTGGAAAAGATATGGCTAATCAACCCTATCAAAAGCTTTTTCAGCATCTACCCCTACTAGGACCGCAGGAATTTGGTGTCTATTGGCCTTTTCAATCAGATGCACAATTTGACGGGTATTATCGTGTGTTTGACGGCCTTTGATAAAACCCGACTGATCTGGGTGGATAAGGGCAGGCATGAGGTCCTTCAAGCGTTTGGCTATAATCGAGGAGTAGAGTTTGGCGTCCAGATTTAATAGGGCGATCGGCCTGTAAGATGCGCAGTGTTAGGGGTCCTTCTCCGGTTTAGGTATCACTGTGATAACGGCCTCGGACATTGTGCCAGAGGTCGAGCCCGTCTCCGCCATAGTGTTAAAAAGACGTGCAAGTTGGGAGCTAATGTCTGGGGCAAATGTCTTATAAAAGAGGGCGGTATAGCCATCCGTCCCGGGAGCCTTGTGGGGTTTTAGGGCTTTAATGGCCGCAGTCACATCGTCTACTGTTATAGAAGCTGTGAGTAAATCATTCCATTGAGCAGATACCTGGGGTAAGGGCAATGCCTGTAGGTAGTCCTTTTGGGCATCGGTGTCTAGGGTTTCCCCAGTGTGGAGATTTGTATAGAAGGAGCCAAAGAGTTCAGCTTTGTCCTCATCTTTATATGTGATGTCCCCCGTCGGTGCCTTAATGCCACCTATATATTCTCGTTCACGTTTGTCTTTCAATTGCCTGGCAAGGTGTTTACCAATTTTATTGCCCTGAGTGTATGATAGATGTCGCAATTTGAGGAGTGTAAATTTCGCCCTATTTTTCTATATAGTCCTAAGTTTGCCCCGGAGTGCCGTGAGGTTACACAGAGTTTGCCTCGTGGGGTTCAGTTTATGGGAGCGCTCAATAACAGTCAACTCACTTTCCAATTGTTCTCTCTCGCTAGCCCGCTGCTTGTTCAAAGCCGCATTGAGAGCAATACAGTCCCCCCTAATAACAGCTTGAAAAGTATCACAGGTGGTAAATTCCGAAGTGTACTCTGGGTCATTAGTACTGAAGAACTCAGTGATCGCTTTTCTCAGTTTGGTACAGGAATCTTAACCTCGGAGAAGCGACGGGGGAAAGTACCACCTGGGGTAGTCGGGGGGGTTCCCATACCAAGTGAGGTTAACGGATAGCAGGCTGCGGTCAGACACCGCGAGGGGGAAGATCTTGGCATCCTGTAGGGCCCCTCGTAGGGTCTGACTTATGAAGATATAATCGAGCCGCGAGTATGTATGATGAACATGGGAATAGAAGGTGTAATCTTGGGTCTGTGGGAAAAGGTTGCGCCAGGCGTCCAGAAGTCCTAAATCATGTAAGCGTTGTTGCGTCACCCCCGAAAATGAGCCCATGTCCGAACGCTGAGTGTGCGTACTGTCCAATTCTTTCTGCCATATCAAATTGAAATCACCCATAAGGATTAGTGGCCCCTCTACAAAATCTGTGAGTTTCCCCAGAAACTTGTGTAAAAAGGCCGCTTGCCCAGTATTAGCGGCGTATACCACGGGAAAGGTGCTGAGCTTCCCTCTTAAGTGTCCTTTTATCATAACCCAGCGACCCTCCTTGTCCCTCTGAACTCCCAGCGGTTGGCATTGTATGGAGGAGCGAAACATGACGGCCACTCCCCTATGTTTTGTGTGGGCGGAGGACCTATAAATTAGCGGAAAGCGTTTGTGTTTGAGGCGCGTGTCCTCAGCTCTAACTAAGTGCGTCTCCTGTAACGCTACTATGTCAAGATGATGGTCGAGAATGTATTTCCAGACTTTGTGACGTTTTTGGGGAGAGTTAAGACCTTGAACATTCCACGTTCCTATAGTAATCAACATTATGTCACAGGTACACCCCTATCGCCTATCTATAGTTCCAAAATTCCACATAGCTTCCGATCCCAATCCTCCCTCCTGAATAGTCATAATGCCAGACCTCATAACCAAGCTCTCCCAAAAATCAAAGTTCTCGTCGCAAGTAACTGTTAAAAAGCTGCCACCACTGCCCTCCCCTACCCACCCCACCCCCTCAAAGAAACAGAAACAAACATATTCGAATAAACAATACTAAGATTACAGTAGGTCCCTCTGTGTGGCCGAAAGGGGCCTTCCAGGAACCAGGGTGGACAGCAGGTCCGAGGACCCCGTCCACGCTCGTCTCGGCAGAATTTGCAGTCAAAAGCATAGTTGTGCGGCTAAGGGAATCAACAAGGAAAGGCAAGTCTTAATAAAAGGCCATGCTTGGCTAAATGCGTCAGTAGGTTACCAGCATTAGTGAGTAGATCATCAGGAACCATTCTGGGTAACAGCCTGTATCGACATCCAAGATTATCTCCGTCCTACCGACAAACCTCACTACAGAAAAAAAAGCAAGAAAAAGCCAAATTGGTCTCACAGGTAGAGTGCACAGTACCAGTGTTCTCTTCTCGTCATGAATAAGTGGCCAAGGTCCTAGGGATGAGAGGAGCCGTGAATCCGAAGAGTGACCCACGCCTTGTGCTCTGAGTTAGCGTCGGCTCTGGTAGTATGCCACTGAATGGCCCGCATACACAGTAGACTCCTTGATGCAGGCCGGATAAAATCATCGGTGCCCCCTGCGTGTCCCAACACTCCAGGCAGGCGCCGACGCCGAGCCCCGGGTAGATTCTCCATTTTTACCTTGGGAGGGGGCAACTTCCTCAGAGGGAAGGCCCAGAAGAGCCAAGCCCTTCTGTAGATCGGTGATGTGGCGCCATTTATTCTGAAAATCAAAGCTGAGTCCAAATGTGTAGGTCCATCTGTACCGGATCTTATCATCTCGTAATTTTGCGGTGACGGGTCTAAACAGCTGTCTCCGTGCCAAAGTAGAGGGTGCCACGTCCTGATAGATGGTACACGAATGGCCTTGAAATGAGACGGAGTCTTTCGTCCTAGCTGCCTGGAGAACTGCCTCTTTAACCTTATAGGAGTGGAATTTCACCAGGATGTCACGTAGTCGCCTCTTCTCTCCGTGCTGGAGGATCCCCACTCGGTGAACTCTATCTAGTTTGATCTTAAGAGTCCGTGGGAGCAGGATCTCCGAGGACAGCCCCACCAAGACGGCCTCCAAATCTGGCCCTTCCGCGTTTTCCTCCAGGTCTCGGATCCGTATGTTCTCCCTACGTGCTCTGTTCTCGAGCTCCTCCGTCTTGAGCTGCGCTTGATGGAGCTGAGCCTTGAGTGTTTGGACATCGTCTTGGAACTCCGCATTGAGTTGCTCTTGATCCTGATGTTGTGCTTCGAGGTCAAGGACCCTAGTGCCCACTGAGTCAACATCCTGTTGCAGAGAGGTCAGGCGCTCTGACAAGTCTGAACGCAGTTGGTTTATGGAGGCTTTGATGTCTTGGCTGATATCGTTTCGGAGTTCCGATTTGAGGTCTTTGAACATTGTTAAAAGGTCCGCTTTCGTGAGGGCCATTGTTGTAGAGCTTGTGTCTCCTCGTAGCGTGGACCGCTTTTCTGAGGAAGCAAAGAAGTCTGAGACCTTATTTAGCGGCTTGCTCGTCGTCTTTTTAGGTGGCATATGGCTCAGACCTTCAAAGTCATGCACGCGTAGGGAGGATAGGTTGTGCAGGGGACCGGCTGGTGAATAGCGTGAAGTGGTGGCAGAAGTGGCGACCCCCTTGTCGCAAAACCAGTATCCCGAAGCTAAAGAAGGTATCTCCTCGTGAATTCAGCCATGCAGACATTCAATGCACAGGGAGGGTCAGTGCCGCCGCGATGGGGTATAGCAAGTAGGTGTGCACCTGTGCCCAGGATAATAGCGGAAGCTGTGGGATGTCGTGCCTTTGTATAGGAGGAGCCAGTTAGAAAGAGACTTCAGCAGGAGCAGCAAGGCGGCAAATCATGAGGACCAAGATCGCCCGCACAGGATGTATCAGCCGTGATGAATTACATCCATAGATCTCCCAGAGGGGGGCTGGTGCACACACCGGGTTACATCAGAGCAGAGGTGAGCACAGCGGTCCCAGGTAATCAGGCTCTATGCAGGCATGCGGTAGTGTTCAGGAGAAAGGAGGCAGTGAATCAGCCAGCACTGCGTGTGATGGGCCCCCCCACCGGGAGATAGTAAGCAGTCCCAGCACTCAAGACAGGCGTGTCGGCGACAGCCGCTATTTAGGCAAACGTGGCCGGCATGTTAAAGTCAGGCAGAGTGGAAGGGGGAAAAGTCTAGCCATGCCAAAGCTCCAATCTTGCCGCCGCCAGCGCCCCCGAACCAAGCGGTACCTCAAGTTGGTCATTCGTGTCACTTATTGAGATCGGCGTCTCCGTTGCCAGCGGGAGGTCATGCCGGGCACCCGTCACCGCGGGCCGCCATTTTAATGAGTAGCGCGTTCACCTTCCGAGGCAGCCAGGGCAGAAACGATACTTCTCTGGGCAGTCGGCAATCAAAACCGACCTCCGCAGGTGCCTCACATCATCGGACGTCGGCAGGTGCCTGTTGCGATGATCCCAGGTGCCTATAGCCGCTTTTCTCGTCACCAAGACCGAGCGCGGACCGGGAGCCATAACGGGCTACGTCAGTATGACCATCTTGCCCGGCCACGCCCCCAAGGCATTACTTTTGATGTAAAACAAGATGGGAGTCTGAGCTATCCCTTTAGAGGATAAATGCCACAAAATGCATAATATGGAACCCAGAAAACCTGGAATCAATTCCAGCTTCAGCACTTCACCAAATTGTGGGAACCATTTTCACTGCCACTGCCACTCTCAACACTGCCTTCACTGCGCTTTCACTGCGCTCTTGCTGCCGCTTTTGTCTACGCTTGGACTCTGTTGACTTGCTGACTTCTAACCGGAGAGAAAGGAGAGAAGGCGTGTTGCGACTACTCTCACTGTCACTGTCACTGTTGCTGAGCCACGCCACGCCACACCACCTGTGAGGGGTACAGGAAAGAGCGCGCATAGCTCCATTGGGAAGTGCAAGGCACAGGGTGCAGGGGTCCCCTTCTTGGACCCCTCCAGAGGGCCCTAGCACACCTTGCCTTGCTTGCCGCTTGTATGCCACTGACCCCTTGATTAAACCTCAACACTCCAACACTTCAGTTGCTACAAAATCCTTAGGAAGGGAGTGGAAACTTAACTCAGCCCAGCTCCTAGCTCTGCACTAGGAGAAAGGAAGATTTTAGTCAATTCTGACTTAGCAAACCAGACACATCTGCAGGCACATCAGGGCAGGGAAATCATGAGGTCGGGCAGAGTTAGAAAAGCCCCAGTGAGAGCCAATTCGAAATCACAACCTCAATCTAAACCTAAGCCGACAAAACGGAAGAGCGAGGATAGGAGTGGGCTTAGGGTCACTAGCCCATCTGGCCTTAGCCCAGATGGCCTTAGCCCAGATAGCTTCAAGGTAAAACGTGAAAAACCCAACGGGCTAATAAACAATCTGTCGCCCAACATGACCCTCAATTCTTTTAACAGAGCGTGTTAACTAACAATGACTTTCAACGCCAGGAAGAAAACAAACCTCTTATCAGAATTCCAAGCGCAACTGGAACTTCAATGGGAAAGGGTGCTGTAGCCAACACAAGGCTTGGCCCCGAGGATCAGACCCTAATTGGGATTGAAGGTTTGCCACTGAGGAGAATCATTTGTTCCTTTCAGCCTAAGATCTATACTAAATATTCCTTTTTGAAAGACCCTGGCACGCAATCTTCTCCAAGAGTGGCACCATAGAAGGGCTGCAAACTCCTCTTTTACCCATATCAACAGGCAGTCTCGCCCTAGCTCAAGCTCCTCAATCAACTAAAAAGCAAACTAGAGCACTAAGTCAATCCAACGATAGTCCAACGATAGTCACCAACGATAGTAACCAAGAAGGAGCATATAGTCTAAACAGGAACTCACCTTCTGACTGTCCTGACCAAAT
Organism: Triturus cristatus; assembly: GCF_964204655.1. NCBI lineage: Eukaryota > Metazoa > Chordata > Amphibia > Caudata > Salamandridae > Triturus > Triturus cristatus. The sequence goes on from NC_140583.1 coordinate 1,163,529,478, forward strand.
TGAACTCCTCACAACAAAGCCAACTGTCGAACCAACTAATCCCGGTGATGGACCTAAAGGCAAAGTCATAGGGAACACTAGGGAGGAAGAGTTGCTCCCCTGGCACAGTCATAAAGTAATGCAACTGGGAGATGAATCAAATAAACCATGCACAAATAAGGAGCACGTTTTCTACCAATGGGACTCCCATGTTGCTCTTGAGAAGCTCAGGGCAGCAATTGAGGGCCCCTCAGACCCGGTGTCTTTAATATTTCACCGTCAAGGGGAGACAATATCAAGACCAGATTCCACGTTCTTTCCATCCACCCCGCAAGTTGCTGAGATTGGCCCAGGCTTAGATACCCCATCAGCATTGCTGCAAGAAGAGCCAGATACAGGACTGGTCAACGAGTCCCGTCAAGTCCTCTCACAAATAGCAACCCAGGAGGAGGAAAATACAACAAGAGAGAATGCACTACAACCAAAAGGCCCTTTTCCTCAATGCATGTCACCTCCTTGCTTGGATAAGATAAAGCCCGTGGTGGTTACATCGGTACCTGGCAATCCTCACGAAAAACCTCAACCAGTACAAAGTCAGTCGCTCCCAAAGGAAGACTCCCATACATCAAATATTGATAATGCTGACATGTCCTTCTTAGACTCTCCAGAGTGGGAGGAACTAGTTGCCTCCTACAGTCACGAACCTACAATCCAACCTAAAACAGCAAGCTCAGAACGAAGCAACATTGGGAACACAAACAACAATAACAAATTAATTTGGGAATCCTTACTAAGTACAATGCAATACTCAACAGTGGCACTGCAATACCAATCCCACAAACTGGACCTCCAGCTAACAGTCTTACAAACTCTTGCCGACTTTACTTCAGGGATCGACAGAAAGTTAGCCGACTTGAATGGATTAATAAAGAGAGGGCAAGAAGGGGCTTTTAAAACACAATCACTGCAACAAGAATGCTCCTGCGCCCAATAGTGGATAAATTATTGATGCTTCCGACGATACAGGGTGACTTATTGTCCATCTTGAAATCAACAGCCACAACTCAGGAAACTGCTAGCAATCCAAACCTCATGGGGGTAGCTCAGTATCGATCACACAACCAACAGCGACAACACAGGAATCCGCTAGCAATTCGAATCTCAATGAGGGTAGCTCAACATCAAAAATACAACCAACAGTGACAACATCACCAAATAGCAAACCCTTATCAGGAGAAAGCAGTAATAAGCATAACAATAAAACAAGATCATCAGAAAATCAAAAAAATCCACCCCAAAAAATGGGCCGTAAGCAAAAAAGGAAAGGAAGAAACAGGAGATCCACCACCCAGGGCCAACACCTGTCCATTCAGTCCCAGCCCAGACTAGCCATAATCCATCCCAAAAGTGAGGAACTACTAAAACCTTCAGCCCCAGCCCTGGGAGAAGGTACAAATACTTGCTTCACTAGAATCAATCATTCAAAGGCACAGCAAAGGGACTTTTGTCCTCCAGCTAGCACTAATAACACTCCAGAAGATAATCACAAACTAACTAAAAGACTGTCCAGAAGTACCCCTATTCTTAGTCCTCCAATCCAGGGTAGAAATATTGTAAGAACTAATTCAAGGCAAAATCTGCCCTTAATATTAGGTAACAGAAAGGCATCCATTGAAGGAATACAAATTATAAGGCCAAAGCCAGGTGTGGTCTCACAGGTCAGTCGCTACGAACAACTGTTACCCACCAGACATATTCCTGAACAAGGCACCAGCTCGCAAGATGAACCCCGGCCTCTAATTGATAAATTAACATTACCTTATAATAACCCTAAATATGAACTAATTAAAGCCAAAGCTTTTCACCTAAGTTCCATAGCCCAAGAAGCAAATAGAAAGGTCGTCGAACATCCTCAAAATCAGGAATCACCTGTTCAAAAAGCAATTGATAAGGATGGCACATTCCCTCACAATCAGGAAACACTACAGGAGGAAGTGACAAATACTATAACACCTCTTCCACAATACAAGTCACAAGGTCGCACGGACATATTGAACAGAGGGAACGTATTACGGCTTTTACACTCTGTTACAACTTTAGTGGACATCACTATTTCTGATTTACTCTCAATCGAATTTTTGTCTAATAATAGTAGTCAAAGTCCTGAAGCAACTAACACCAGATGGAGAACTTTGGAGATAGCAGGAATAATTTTACGGGAAAGAAATACATTTCTAAATTGAGGATAATTCTGAAGTCAGTTCCAAAGCCACCTTATTGTTATTATTAACTGGTATTTGTATAGCGCATATACAACGGCAGGTCTCTTAGCGCTTTGGAGAGAGAAGACAGAGCTGCTAGAGGATTCTTATCCGTCACCTTTTCTAAGGAACGAAAGAAACAGCCCACGCCTGTCGACCTCTTCAGTCCTGAAAGGAGCAAGGAGTAGATCTCCAGGGACATTGACAGATGCCAGCCTGACAATTGCACTGCTACCAATTCAAGGACAATCCGCCCCAACACATGCTCCAATAAATAACAACTGGGCATGCACACAGCGGCTAATAACATCAGTGAGTACAAATTGACAACAGACAACTGCAACTTACGCACCTTTAACAGAGCGGAATGACACCACCATATGTATCTGGAACATTAATGGCTTAGCCTCCAAAGCGGGAGATCAAGAGACTCTAAACTACTTGAAGTCTTTCGACAAAATTCTGCTCCAGGAGACCTGGGAAGGCAAGCCCTTTGAACTGCAAGGTTATACCTCCTACTTATTCCCGGCAACCAAGGGCTCAGTATTTGGCCGCCGCTCGGTGGCCTTACTGCTTTTAGCCTCCATAACCGAAATAGGAGAGATCGTTCCAAGAAAAAAATTCATTTAACACCCCCAAGCTGTATTCAGGCCGTAAAAATAATGCTTAAGCTTAACCAGATCAAACAGGAAATAATAATAATAAACGTTTATGTACACCCCAAACAGAAAATAAGGACGGCGAACGAGCTACCTATAGAATTAAATAGAGTAAAGGATGAGCAAGCTACCGATCTCATTATTCTAGCAGGAGACTTTAATATGCATCTCCTAGGGTTCACTCCAGATGACGACCCTAGGGAATACCTCACAGGAGCAGAGGTAATCACGACGCAAGGCAAAATACACTCCATCAAGCCAGCAAAAACTGCAGAAAAACTGCTCCGGGAATTGGAGCATCTAAATTTGAGAGCCCTAAATGGTCGTTTTAAGGAGGACAGTCCACTAGCAGCCACGTTTCACTCGGCAACAGCTTTCTCAAATCTTGACTTCACTTTTACAACTCTTACACTGTTTAATAAAATTGCCACCTTCAAAATTGGAAACAACGAACTAAGTGATCATATGCCACAAGAGCTAAGCCTTCTTACAACTCCAAGTCAAACATTAGACAAAAGTAAAACCATTGTACTGGACGAGACCAGCAATCTCAAAAGAATAAGGTGCAACTCTAATAACATTAAGGAAATATCACTTAAAGCTAAAGATTTATATAACCAATTAGACGACAAGTCAACCGATCCTCAGGAACTCTGGGAAAAGTTTGTTACATCTCTTGGAGTGGCATTTACTAACAGGCAGAGCAACAGGCAAAAGAAAGTCTCAGCCAGTACAGCCAAGACGACAAAAAGCCCGAACTCAAAAAACTAAATTACTCCATAAACCAAATCTTAAAATTACTTTGTAAGTCTCCACCAAATAACCTCAGTTTACAAAGCACTCTCCGTGAATTAAAAACAACAGTAAAACAGAGGAGATGGGCACACAAAAGAGCAACGGAAAATGAGTTATGGGTGAAACTTCTTTTCGATGCCAATCAGAAAAATAGCGCTAAAGTTTGGTAGAGTGTCAACAAACTACAGCGACCCAACCACCGCGGCATAGACTCCAATATTGCAGAAGCCACATGGGTTGATTATCTCTTCAAACATTTTAACAACCTGGAGCTAAAAGCTGCCAGCCCCCGTTCGTTCCATCAGGAAAAAATCTGTTTCAACAACCTTACAATGGAATGAATCAAAAGTTGGTCGCACTCTGCTCGTCACACCAGCAAGTTGCCCCAAGGAACTGTGGTCAATGTAGTGGCGACGGCGAGTACGCCTATGCCACGGTGTATGTAGAAAAGTATGTGTCGCATTAGCCATCCCTGGACACGTGTTTCGAGGTAGTTGCCTCTCGTCAGCAGGGAGCAGGTCAGAGTAAAGGGGTGCCGCGTGGACTGCCAAAATGTAATTAAAACAGGTAGAGTACCTCTCATGGCGCGCAGGTGCAGGTCCAAGGCTCGTCAGCCCATTGGCTCAAGGGAGCCGTAATAAATGAATCAAAAGTTGGTCGCACTCTGCTCGTCACACCAGCAAGTTGCCCCAAGGAACTGTGGTCAATGTAGTGGCGACGGCGAGTACGCCTATGCCACGGTGTATGTAGAAAAGTATGTGTCACATTAGCCATCCCTGGACACGTGTTTCGAGGTAGTTGCCTCTCGTCAGCAGGGAGCAGGTCAGTGTAAAGGGGTGCCGCGTGGACTGCCAAAATGTAATTAAAACAGGTAGAGTACCTCTCATGGCGCGCAGGTGCAGGTCCAAGGCTCGTCAGCCCATTGGCTCAAGGGAGCCGTAATAAATGAATCAAAAGTTGGTCGCACTCTGCTCGTCACACCAGCAAGTTGCCCCAAGGAACTGTGGTCAATGTAGTGGCGACGGCGAGTACGCCTATGCCACGGTGTATGTAGAAAAGTATGTGTCGCATTAGCCATCCCTGGACACGTGTTTCGAGGTAGTTGCCTCTCGTCAGCAGGGAGCAGGTCAGTGTAAAGGGGTGCCGCGTGGACTGCCAAAATGTAATTAAAACAGGTAGAGTACCTCTCATGGCGCGCAGGTGCAGGTCCAAGGCTCGTCAGCCCATTGGCTCAAGGGAGCCGTAATAAATGAATCAAAAGTTGGTCGCACTCTGCTCGTCACACCAGCAAGTTGCCCCAAGGAACTGTGGTCAATGTAGTGGCGACGGCGAGTACGCCTATGCCACGGTGTATGTAGAAAAGTATGTGTCGCATTAGCCATCCCTGGACACGTGTTTCGAGGTAGTTGCCTCTCGCCAGCAGGGAGCAGGTCAGTGTAAAGGGGTGCCGCGTGGACTGCCAAAATGTAATTAAAACAGGTAGAGTACCTCTCATGGCGCGCAGGTGCAGGTCCAAGGCTCGTCAGCCCATTGGCTCAAGGGAGCCGTAATAAATGAATCAAAAGTTGGTCGCACTCTGCTCGTCACACCAGCAAGTTGCCCCAAGGAACTGTGGTCAATGTAGTGGCGACGGCGAGTACGCCTATGCCACGGTGTATGTAGAAAAGTATGTGTCGCATTAGCCATCCCTGGACACGTGTTTCGAGGTAGTTGCCTCTCGTCAGCAGGGAGCAGGTCAGTGTAAAGGGGTGCCGCGTGGACTGCTAAAATGTAATTAAAACAGGTAGAGTACCTCTCATGGCGCGCAGGTGCAGGTCCAAGGCTCGTCAGCCCATTGGCTCAAGGGAGCCGTAATAAATGAATCAAAAGTTGGTCGCACTCTGCTCGTCACACCAGCAAGTTGCCCCAAGGAACTGTGGTCAATGTAGTGGCGACGGCGAGTACGCCTATGCCACGGTGTATGTAGAAAAGTATGTGTCGCATTAGCCATCCCTGGACACGTGTTTCGAGGTAGTTGCCTCTCGTCAGCAGGGAGCAGGTCAGTGTAAAGGGGTGCCGCGTGGACTGCCAAAATGTAATTAAAACAGGTAGAGTACCTCTCATGGCGCGCAGGTGCAGGTCCAAGGCTCGTCAGCCCATTGGCTCAAGGGAGCCGTAATAAATGAATCAAAAGTTGGTCGCACTCTGCTCGTCACACCAGCAAGTTGCCCCAAGGAACTGTGGTCAATGTAGTGGCGAGCCTTGGACCTGCCTTGGACCTGCACCTGCGCGCCATGAGAGGTACTTCACCTGTTTTAATTACATTTTGGCAGTCCACGCGGCACCCCTTTACACTGACCTGCTCCCTGCTGACGAGAGGCAACTACCTCGAAACACGTGTCCAGGGATGGCTAATGCACACATACTTTTCGGCATACATCGTGGCATAGGCGTACTCGCCGTCGCCACTATATCTACCACAGTTCCTTGGGGCAACTTGCTGGTGTGACGAGCAGAGTGCGACCAACCTTTGAATCATTTATTACGGCTCCCTTGAGCCAACGGGCTGACGAGCCTTGGACCTGCACCTGCGCGCCATGAGAGGTACTTCACCTGTTTTAATTACATTTTGGCAGTCCACGCGGCACCCCTTTACACTGACCTGCTCCCTGCTGACGAGAGGCAACTACCTCGAAACACGTGTCCAGGGATGGCTAATGCAACACATACTTTTCGGCATACATCGTGGCATAGGCGTACTCGCCGTCGCCACTATATCTACCACAGTTCCTTGGGGCAACTTGCTGGTGTGACGAGCAGAGTGCGACCAACCTTTGAATCATTTATTACGGCTCCCTTGAGCCAACGGGCTGACGAGCCTTGGACCTGCACCTGCGCGCCATGAGAGGTACTTCACCTGTTTTAATTACATTTTGGCAGTCCACGCGGCACCCCTTTACACTGACCTGCTCCCTGCTGACGAGAGGCAACTACCTCGAAACACGTGTCCAGGGATGGCTAATGCACACATACTTTTCGGCATACATCGTGGCATAGGCGTACTCGCCGTCGCCACTATATCTACCACAGTTCCTTGGGGCAACTTGCTGGTGTGACGAGCAGAGTGCGACCAACCTTTGAATCATTTATTACGGCTCCCTTAAGCCAACGGGCTGACGAGCCTTGGACCTGCACCTGCGCGCCATGAGAGGTACTTCACCTGTTTTAATTACATTTTGGCAGTCCACGCGGCACCCCTTTACACTGACCTGCTCCCTGCTGACAAGAGGCAACTACCTCGAAACACGTGTCCAGGGATGGCTAATGCAACACATACTTTTCGGCATACATCGTGGCATAGGCGTACTCGCCGTCGCCACTATATCTACCACAGTTCCTTGGGGCAACTTGCTGGTGTGACGAGCAGAGTGCGACCAACCTTTGAATCATTTATTACGGCTCCCTTGAGCCAACGGGCTGACGAGCCTTGGACCTGCACCTGCGCGCCATGAGAGGTACTTCACCTGTTTTAATTACATTTTGGCAGTCCACGCGGCACCCCTTTACACTGACCTGCTCCCTGCTGACGAGAGGCAACTACCTCGAAACACGTGTCCAGGGATGGCTAATGCAACACATACTTTTCGGCATACATCGTGGCATAGGCGTACTCGCCGTCGCCACTATATCTACCATAGTTCCTTGGGGCAACTTGCTGGTGTGACGAGCAGAGTGCGACCAACCTTTGAATCATTTATTACGGCTCCCTTGAGCCAACGGGCTGACGAGCCTTGGACCTGCACCTGCGCGCCATGAGAGGTACTTCACCTGTTTTAATTACATTTTGGCAGTCCACGCGGCACCCCTTTACACTGACCTGCTCCCTGCTGACGAGAGGCAACTACCTCGAAACACGTGTCCAGGGATGGCTAATGCAACACATACTTTTCGGCATACATCGTGGCATAGGCGTACTCGCCGTCGCCACTATATCTACCACAGTTCCTTGGGGCAACTTGCTGGTGTGACGAGCAGAGTGCGACCAACCTTTGAATCATTTATTACGGCTCCCTTGAGCCAACGGGCTGACGAGCCTTGGACCTGCACCTGCACCTGCGCGCCATGAGAGGTACTTCACCTGTTTTAATTACATTTTGGCAGTCCACGCGGCACCCCTTTACACTGACCTGCTCCCTGCTGACGAGAGGCAACTACCTCGAAACACGTGTCCAGGGATGGCTAATGCAACACATACTTTTCGGCATACATCGTGGCATAGGCGTACTCGCCGTCGCCACTATATCTACCACAGTTCCTTGGGGCAACTTGCTGGTGTGACGAGCAGAGTGCGACCAACCTTTGAATCATTTATTACGGCTCCCTTGAGCCAACGGGCTGACGAGCCTTGGACCTGCACCTGCGCGCCATGAGAGGTACTTCACCTGTTTTAATTACATTTTGGCAGTCCACGCGGCACCCCTTTACACTGACCTGCTCCCTGCTGACGAGAGGCAACTACCTCGAAACACGTGTCCAGGGATGGCTAATGCAACACATACTTTTCGGCATACATCGTGGCATAGGCGTACTCGCCGTCGCCACTATATCTACCACAGTTCCTTGGGGCAACTTGCTGGTGTGACGAGCAGAGTGCGACCAACCTTTGAATCATTTATTACGGCTCCCTTGAGCCAACGGGCTGACGAGCCTTGGACCTGCACCTGCGCGCCATGAGAGGTACTTCACCTGTTTTAATTACATTTTGGCAGTCCACGCGGCACCCCTTTACACTGACCTGCTCCCTGCTGACGAGAGGCAACTACCTCGAAACACGTGTCCAGGGATGGCTAATGCAACACATACTTTTCGGCATTCATCGTGGCATAGGCGTACTCGCCGTCGCCACTATATCTACCACAGTTCCTTGGGGCAACTTGCTGGTGTGACGAGCAGAGTGCGACCAACCTTTGAATCATTTATTACGGCTCCCTTGAGCCAACGGGCTGACGAGCCTTGGACCTGCACCTGCGCGCCATGAGAGGTACTTCACCTGTTTTAATTACATTTTGGCAGTCCACGCGGCACCCCTTTACACTGACCTGCTCCCTGCTGACGAGAGGCAACTACCTCGAAACACGTGTCCAGGGATGGCTAATGCAACACATACTTTTCGGCATACATCGTGGCATAGGCGTACTCGCCGTCGCCACTATATCTACCACAGTTCCTTGGGGCAACTTGCTGGTGTGACGAGCAGAGTGCGACCAACCTTTGAATCATTTATTACGGCTCCCTTGAGCCAACGGGCTGACGAGCCTTGGACCTGCACCTGCGCGCCATGAGAGGTACTTCACCTGTTTTAATTACATTTTGGCAGTCCACGCGGCACCCCTTTACACTGACCTGCTCCCTGCTGACGAGAGGCAACTACCTCGAAACACGTGTCCAGGGATGGCTAATGCAACACATACTTTTCGGCATACATCGTGGCATAGGCGTACTCGCCGTCGCCACTATATCTACCACAGTTCCTTGGGGCAACTTGCTGGTGTGACGAGCAGAGTGCGACCAACCTTTGAATCAACCTTACAATGGAAGCGCTAAATCAACATCGTCTACACGAAGAGGCCAGCAGAAAATGAATGCCGACGCAGCAGGAGCCGTATTTGTTATCAGCCCTAAATTGCCCATCAACTACAGCAGAAGAGCAGAATGGCCCAGCAGCATCGGCAAAGCAAAGCATTAGTCCCAGTCTTTAGACATGCCTTAGGGACTACCACAATTCCAGAGTCATGGCTTCGCTCAATTATCAGCCCAATACATAAACAGGGAGACGGGTCTGATCCAAATAACTATCGATTAATAGCCCTCCTAGACACTGAGGCAAAGTACTATGCGAGGATCATCTTAAATGAACTGGCCTGCTGGGCCTCCACGAACCGCATCATTCCAGCAACACAAACTGCCTTCCGCAAAGGGCAAGGTGCCATTACTCACATCATGGCCCTAACTAAGCTTATGGATACTGCGAAGCAGGGAAAATACCCCTTAAATCTCTGCTTCATAGACTACTCCGCAGCTCTTGATCACATAGACTGCATTAAGCTCTGGCGTAAACTGGACAGCTGGGGGATACCACCCATCCTCACAGATCAACTTAGGCTTTTGCACACCAATACGTGGATAAGAACAAAGTTGGTGCAGAGACGCACCTCTCCAGAAGAATTCCCACCAACAAGGGCTTAAAACAAGCATGTGTTCTAGCTCCGCTACCATTCAGTCTCTTCTTGGTGGATCTTCCCACGTAATTGGATAACTGTTCATCACACGCACCGAAGCTAGGTAGTACGACACTAACAAACTTGTTATATGCTGACGATCTAGTCTTGATTAGTCGGACCCCTATTGGCCTGCAGCACCTCCTAGACGTAACTCAAACATTTTCTGAACGAAACTTCTTGACAATAAACTTTAAAAAAACAAAAATCATGATAGTAAATTATCATAAGAAGACAAATCCCAGTTGGAACCTGGATGGTAACCGACTAAATCGTGTAACAAGCTAAAGTACTTGGGCATCTTTTTAGATCAACAAAATTCTTTCAAGCCACACATGGAATCCCTACGAAGGAAGGGAACTATGACCTATCTAGCACTCAAACCTCTGAAGAAGCTGTTGCCGGACCTAACGTTAGATCCTTTTTTAAAGGTCTTGCAAGCCAAATTACAGCCCACGATCACCTATGGGAGTGAATCATTGAGAGGGAAAGATGCAACAACTCTAGATAGTACAATAGTGACCACCTATCAAGCGATCTTTCAGCTCCCCAAATATGTCTCTCCAGCCCAAATAAGGTTAGAATTTGGGCTTCAAAACCAGGAGATAGAACGAAGGGGAGCCTTCGTTAAATGCTGGCACAAGAACAAAACAGCCGAAAAGGGGAATTCGAATAACCACCTCTGGGTAGAGTTGTCTCGTACTGGAAAATCGCCAGCTAATAAATATCTCCTGGAATCCATCAAGATTTTAGGCTTGATAGACCTTTGGAATTGCCCAACGGCTTATTCTGTATTTAAAAACATTGTTACAATGACAACAAGACTAATATCAGTCACAGAGGACAAGAAAACACTATCAAAGAGAGCCCATGGTTGGGCTGTGCTTAACAATTTTGACGTCCTTAAACCACAACCCTACCTTAAGGCAGGAACTAAGTTGGGGACCAAGGAAAAACTTTTAAAACTGCGATTGGTAGTCGGTTCAATTGCCCCATTTTTGCCGTCCTGTGAAAGAAGAAGAGGAGACCAGCCATTCCGCCTGTGTGCCTGTGGCACGGAAAACCTTATTCACATTATTTGCATTTGTAACAAACTAAAGGACACAAGGCGCACTCTACTAAAACCATCTTTTAACCATCACAGAGTCAGGTCCTGTACGCAGGTGGTAATGCTGTGCTTCAATTCAACTTTAGTACAGCTAAACTGCCGCCTCACAAAAAATATTTAGATCTCACTACACTGAGATTGAAAAACGTAACATCATTGGCCATGAACTTTGCTCTACAAGACGGTTCATCAAGATAATTTGAGAATACGTTCAACAGCACTATGATGCCAAAAACAGGCACAATCAGTAACTGTTTGAAGCTTGGGATCATTTTACACGATTTGCTCACCTCAAGAATAAGCTAAATACTCTAGAGTGAAAGTCTTGCGAAAGATCTTGGCGGAGTGAGAACTTAAAAAGACAATTTTTACCAGACTATTTTTTAGACTGAGCATCAACTGTTGAGGAAACAACTTTTTACGTTATAATCCTAATAGTTGTATGCACAAAAACAAAGCGGAACCTTTGATTTATTATTGTGTAACTTTTGTACTAACACAATCTGTTTGATTTTAATGTCTATGTATGCCATGATTTTAATTAATCAAGCATAATAAACGTACCTTACTTCTCCAATTGTGTGAACCTGGACAAATGTTTTACTTTACCAAGCCTTTTCTCCCCTTGTCTCTTACAAGAACACCTTCAAATATGTGAGTTACAGATGATCAGGCTACAAAAACCTTGTGTTTGATTAAATACCCTATAGTGTTGCTGCATGATAATTAGAATTTAGGCTACATACAGGGAACAAAAGACAATTGACTTAGTGTACTAGTTGCATTGTCACCAGAATAGGGATATGAATATTTGTACGTACATATTTTAAAACTATCAATTTTACTAATTCCTGTCAATGTAGTGATATAATCTTATGTGGTAAAGTGAAAATCTTCCACATGTAGATGAAATGTAGTTGTTTGAATTTTGAAGTGACTATCATATTTGTGTACAACCTTTGTTGTAGGGATACATACCAAAATAATTCAGGGCTCTGCTTGTGCACAAGCTCTTAGAGCCAAGCTAGACCCTTGGCTTGGCTCTTCCTGTTAATTTCTTGGCTTGATCACCTCTATATATAACATGACTTACGAAGGATAGGTATGAGAGTGTGGTTTTGGAGCGGTGGGAAGAATGTCCTACCCCCTGGAATTTTCGGGCTGGTGGTGGGGTTCAGGGGCTCCAAAATTGGCAATGGGGAGCGGGGTAGGGTTTTCTCAACATTTTAGTGGTAGGTAAATTAGGTTAGGGTGCTATTTTAGAGGTGGGTACAACCCGGCTGGTAGGGACCAACCTTAGATTTTTGGGGTTTTAGGCAGTTTGTTAGGTAGGCGAGTTGTTTACTGATCATTACCATCGCTTTATCCGTGAGTGTTAAGCAAGCATTACAGGTTTTGCGGGATGCCGGCAGGGTCAACTTGTTGGTGGAGGGGGCCCTGCAAGAGGCAGGCGGCCCCACTGTGGAACACCCAAAGAGGAGATCTGCTGGTGGAGTGGCAGCGGCTGTTATGGCCTGCTTGCCTCCACTGCTTAAGTTAACGAAAAGCGAAACAGGAGCTGGTCAGGTCCGGGACCACACGTAAGCATGGCTGTCTAGAGTCGCGATGCCCCACAAAGCCGTTGAGGGCAGGAGGGGCCAAGTAAATGGGAAGGGGTTGAGAGGCGCTCCAAGCTCCTCAGTGAGGGGATATGGATGGACCAGGCAAGAGGCATGTAGGCCACGGAGCCGGGCCGCTGCGATATCTTGCACTGCAGCGGCCCACCTTGGCAGACGGTGCGAGTTGCATAGAGACGCGCACCACTCTAATTTAAAATTACCCAGGCCACTGGTGAGTGTCGCGCGGGAACAGGGTCCCGATGGCCATTTTCTCCACTCAGCGGCAGTACCTGTGGGAGAGCAGGGGTGGCCTGAGAGTGTGGTAATGCCTATCAGCCACGTGGTGTCTCCAAACCATGTGACATTGGGGGGCTGGAACAGTGTTTCCCAGGGCCTGCCTCTGGACCTACTGAGTCTGCGCAAGCAGACTTGGATGTAGAGTGGAGGGAGGAATGGGAAAAGAGTCAGGAGAGATGGTGAGGTGACATCATTAGGGCGGGGGGGGGGGACACAATGAACGGGTTTCTGAGCCGAAGAGAGGAGTGTGGCAGCAGCAAGGGAATTGTTTGGTGGTAGTGATTTGAGCCCTGATTTATTTCTACCCAGGTAGCAGGAGGCACTTATGTGAACCCAGGGATACAATTTAATGTCAGTCCACAGGTGTCACACGAGTCAGGTGGGACACGGGGTTTTATGATGGGGCAATCGGGAGGAGGTACGTCCCAGGTTTATGAAGTTGTGATGCAATCACAGGCACCAATGGCGTATTATGTTGTCTGGTTAGAGCAGTAAGCTTTTCAGGATGGAGACCCAAGCAGGTGGGTATGGTGCTACTAGGGGACTCCGAGATATAGGGGGGAGGCAGTGCAGGGATCATTTAGCGCCTGTCAGGGGTTTCAGGCAGAGTAATTGTAGGCGGCAGTATCCAGTAAGCCGGTAGGGTTTGGTGAGACCTGGCAACCCTAGCCTAAAGGCAGAGTGAGTGTCTGTGTAGCCGGCTCTGGAACGGCGTTGGACCCAACATTGGAGCGGCAAAGACTGGAATATGATCCTCTAGCAGAACTCCAACTCTTTGCAAGATTTGAACGAAGCACAGTTTGGAGATGTGGGTGTGGGAGATGGTGAGGTTCCTGGCACAAGTGAGGATGTTGGTGGAAGGTGTGAGGAGACAAAATGGGAGATGTAGTAAGGAGAGGATGAAATGGAGAAAGGGGAGATTACCAAGATTGATGGGGGTGAAGATGAGTGGTGGGAGGCGCCCCAGGGGATGTAGCGGGCGCAGGGTACTACTTATTACTAGTGGGCGACTGATACTTCAGCAAGAGCAGTCTCCGCTCACAAAGTGACCTCGGCGTCAGGAAGGGCTTTGATGCGGGCCCCGACCTTGAGGCCAGGTAAGGTCTCTGGCGTGGCAGGGACTGTGGTGGGGGCGGTGGTGGGGGTCCAGGCCATGGAAACGGTCATTCAAAGGAGAAACCGGGCTTCATTTATTGAAGGGCAGGTCTGTACAGGATGAAGGCACAGGTACGGAAGTAGTCAAGCATACAGAGAAGTTAATGAGTAGGGTGACTAGCAAAGCTCAGGAGTCTGGGGTCTTAGGGCTATCGCTGTAGGGCTATGTAAGTTTCTAAAGAAGAGGAGTGCGAGTTGTCGCACAGACTCAGGGTACCAGTCAACAGAGAACTGGATTGCGGCTTTCCTCATCTAAACAAGTGTTTTCAGCAAAAAATACCCAGAGAGAAGTGTGGCTTTGTTTAAATACCTTGAAGGGGTGCGTAAGGCACAGGTTACCTTTGGGGGTTGGGCCTGGGTGATTTAAGACGAGGAGTTTAGGGCTTGCCTCACTGAGTAGGATTGGTACAATTGGATAATAAGTTATTCTTACAGATTATGACACACTGAAAGGCAATCCCCATCGATTTATACAGTGAGTGGCAGGCCGGTCATATACATGCCCTTGCGTGAGCACCGCACCCCACTAGGGGTGGGGGCAGCAGAAAGGGGCCAGGCGGGGAGCAGAGGGGCATGTTGCTCTTTCAACAGGGATCAATGTTTGTGTGAATACTGCAAATATAGGCATGAGTGCTTGATGTGCGGCAGGAAGCATGCCCTCACTCAGTGTGGTCCTTAGTGCGGAACTTTTGTACAGCTGGGTAAAAAATGTGTGGCAGGGGACAGAATCCCATGTGAAAAGGTGCGTACACCAGTTAGAGCAGACAGGTTGTACTATTTGCTTGGGCTGTTGGGTATGGAAAAGAAAAGGAATTGTTGTTGGCAGGTTTTCAGTTTGGTTTTTGTTTTGCAACGAGGGTCCCAGGGCAAGGCACTGGGCAATCATTTTTGTGTCAGTAAAGCGGCAGGAGGTGTTGGTGTGGAGTAAGCTTTTGAAGGAGGTGAATGAAGGGAGGATGGAAGGACCGTTTTCGGATTTGCCTTTGGAGAATTTGAGGGTATCCTCAATAGGGGTGGTTCCCGAGAAGGAAGCTGGAGAGTTTCGCTCGATTCACCATCTGTCCTGGCCAGAAGACTCGTTGTTGAATTATTACATTCCTGAGGAGTTTAGAAAAAGTGCACCATACATCAGTGGATCCGGAGGTGCATTTGGTGACTGTCACCAGGATGCACTGATGGCGAAATGTGACATCAAATCTGTTTTCCCCTTACTGCAGGTCCAATCTGAGGATTAGGAGTTGTGGGGCATACAGTTTGGGGGGAAGTTTATTGTGCAAAAAGCTCTCATTATGGGCTTTCTGTTTCTTTGATTGAGGCATTTAGTACTTTTTTACAGAAGGTTTTTACACATATGGCAGGGAAAGAGCTCATGACCTACTATTTGGATGAATTTTCATGGTAGGAGCAATGCAGACCAGGGAATGTCAGGAAAGTCTGTTGTTGTTTCAGGAGTTGATGGCGGACCTGGATGTTCCTTTGGTACCGGAAAAAACTGTTGGACCAGTCCAGGTGCTTACTTTTTGGGTACTGACTTGGATTCTGTCAAGACGGAGATTAGGCTGCAGGAGGAAAATAGGCAGTGTTGTTTAGAGTTGTTGGACAAGATGTTGGACGGAAAGAAAGGGTTGGTGGAATATATTTCGGTTTTGTTGGGTCATTTAAATGTTGCTTGTACGGCTGTGAGAACTGGGTAGGACCTTCTGCAGTGGATTGGGTTGGGCTTTGGTTGGCACATCCCTCCCACACCACTGTGTGCACCTCAAAGTGGGGGGTCAATGTGAATCTGCGCCTCTGAAGAATGTTACTCTGGGAATGCAATGGTATTCCCATGGTGGGACTGGGGGAGCAGATGGAATTGTCAGTTGAGCTGTTTTCTGACACAAAAGGCAGCCAGGGTTTTGGCATAGTTTGGTAGGGACGGTGGTGTGCGGAGGAATGGCCAGACGCATGGAAGAAAGAGCTTAGTGGCCCGAGGCAAGTCATGCTTGGTTTCCAGCATGAAGATGGATCGCGTTTTAGGCATCACAAGTGTTGGGGGTTTTGAGAAAAGAGCTGGCAGTACTCTGGGACTGTGCACAGGAATTTGCGACTCATTCTTTCAGGATTGGGAGTACAATGGAGGCAGAAAGCTGCAATCAAGTTGTTATCAGCAGTTTTGCAGCCAGGCTGGTAAAAGGGCTGGGCCCATTAGTTCTGGATCTACTGTAGAATCACAATCCGATGGTTCTTTTTAGCAGCATGTAAGCGTAGAGGGGAGAAACAATTTTTATTATTTCCAAACAATTCAACAAGAGTACCTCTAGAGTAGACACATAGTAACCACAGACAACTACGTAAGGTTAGTTGATTTATTACAAAGCCAAAAATAACTAAACATAAAGGCACCTCAAGATGAGAGTGTAGAAATACTTCGAAATCAGCATAAGGCCAAATCTGTGTATTCCAACTAAGACAGTGTAGCATAAGCAAAACAATCAGTTCAAGAAATAGGATGCAGAGGATCAGAAAGCATGGATCTAAGTTTCCCTGCATCGTGTGATGATGAATATAAATCATTAATCAATCCTTACACTTACACTAAGATGACATCCCTACTTAAGAATCTTCAGGAAAAGGAATAAAAGGTGTCAGAATGTGGAATCTTACTAAGAAGTCTCTCCCGCATTGATGGGCCAGGTAGCATAAAGCTATTGAGTCAGAGCTTGTTCTAAGGTGCTCTCTCTCCGAAGCCAAACTAAGAAGAGGGCACGTTCCCTACTCCCACCATTGCATTATTTCAGATATCTTTCCCAAGAGTCTTTGCAGGTCATGCCATCAGCCCTGGGTACAGTCCTAAAGGTAGTTTTCCATGGAACAATAGTGTTCTTCTTTTTGCACCTGTTTGTCCTTGGTTCCCAGGCCTTCTCCTGTGAGAAGCACAGCGGCCTTCCTTTATCGACTCAAACTGTCCAAAGTAACTTCTTCTCTCCTTGCCTGAATAATAAAGCAAAGACATTATTCGAACTAACAAGAAATCTTCTTTCACCTGCAACAAAAAAGGTGATAAAGAACAAACTCCAAAACACACATGAAATTCAGCTACTGATTCTATAGCAAGAATTTCCAGGGAAATGCATTTCAGGCCTACAAAATTCAGCTAACATAAGAAACAAGCATATGAGCTTTACGAATTTGCATAGAAAAATAAGGCACATTCAATTAATACATTTACCTACATGTAAAACAATATGATTTATAAGCATTTTTAATACATGAATAATTGTCAGTTTCACTACACAAATTCTTCACGTAATGTCTTCTGCTAGTTACATTCACTTTCTATGTTAATTCTCCATGTTACTTTTCAAAGGCCTAAGCATATCATGTTTCAAGTTAATACATTCACAATACTAATGCTTCATTTTTTGTTTACATTTCTTTATTGTGTTCTTAAGTTAACATAGGATATTTTGTATGCACGTACATATTTCATAGGCATTGAGGAGTACATAGCTATTACAAGAGCATTACAATCAACAGGTAGTACTGTAGTTGTGGTGTATTTTAAACTGTTAGGGTGGTTGCATCTCACCTCTTGCTTAGGATCTCTGCGCAAATAATGACTAATTATGGTTGCCTGTTGTTGTGATCTTTGCGTTCATGTACGGCATATGTCGGACGGATGGGATTGGGTGGGTGGGGAAGGAGGGGAGAGGGATAGGGGGCAGAAGGGGATTGAAGGAGAAGCTAATGGGGTATTAACTGTGTGAACCTGCCCAGCGTAAGACCCTGGTATTTCCAATCTCTGCCATCCACCCACTGTTCTGCATTGCCAGCATTTACCCCACCCGTTTGAGTAGTTCACCTGGTCCTGTGTGAAGGGAACTGGGATTTTGGAATGCAAATTTGTGAGTTGGTCTCTGTATCTTGTAAGCATGTCTACTGCGTACCGTCGCCCACTGCCTCCAGAGCCCTCCCAGATCCCGCGTGTGGAGTTTGGAGCCTTTGCCAGGCATTTCAGAGGTCCAGAAATATAGCATCCCTTGCGCTCTCTATCAGGGTTTTGCGTAGCCCCAGGACATCTTCATGTCGCAAAGACACACGCTCTGCATGCGCCCAGTTTGTGATCGAGCTGTAACTTGCTTCCCAAGGAGGGGGTTCAGGACATCTCCATCGTCTAGTGATCTGGTGTTTAGGGGTGATTGGTCCTAGATCTATGAACCGGGATGTCACCTTGTGTTTTTTTAGATCTGCAATAGAGACCCAAGAGGCATAACTCCCATGTGTTTTCCACTGTGCATTCGGTGCAATCCACCGGATGAGTGGTGACTGCTAGCCAGTAGGCAGTTAGGGCAGTACAGCCCCATAGCATATGGATTAGGTCAGCATTCACCAATTTTCAGCGAGGGCAGTGAGAGGCAGTTAATTGAAAGTATATGTTTATTGTTTCTGGCATGTGGTATGCTCTATGAATTATCTAAAGCTGTAAGAGGCAGAATTTGGCATTCCTAGGTATTAGTATGGGTCCCACCAGGATGCTTGCCCATTCTTTATCAGTACTAGGGTGGTGGGGATCAGTGTCCCAGCAGTTTCTGAGGGAGGTCAGTCTTTGCGTTTTGTGTGTTCGTATGGATTCAGCAAACCATCTAACGAGGTTTCTCCCTGTGCCCATAATGTAAATATATTGAATGGTGTAGTGCATTGCAGGTTCCTGTGACACGTCTCCCAACGGTGCCTGTAATGCTGTGAGCAGGGAGGCATGCAGCAGGAACTATCCCCACGGCAGTCCATCTTCCGTCACGGGTGTGTTGAAGGGTGTTAGTTGTCCATCATGGTAGAGGTTCCCTAGCGCCTGCAGACCCGCCTCTTGACATGTAGAAAGATCTGTCCTGGTGGTGCTGCTTTGCCCTCTCGGCGTGCCCAGTATGGGCAAAGCAGGTGCATATAGGGTGTCGTTGTTAGTAAGAGATAAGGGCGTTTGAACCATCAATAGGCCACTGCCAGCATCAACTGTTCAGGCGCCGTGCCCCTTCTCCCAGGATGGAATAGTTGCAGGATGGATGAGCATGTCCAGACCTGCTGGTGTGTGGCTGTGTATCACAAGTGTTGCCCGCTATCCCATTTGGCTACCCATTGCAGTTGTGCTGCCAAATAGAAGTGTTTCATGTTGGGCACTGCAAGATAACTGCGCATCTCGGCAGTGTGTGGCATTCCAGATGAAATCCCTCATTGTGCGCTCGAAGGAGCAGAGCTATGCGGCCTACAGCTGTTAGTGGTAGGGTCCGCCAGAAGGTCATATGCGACTTTATGGCAGTCATTGCACGTGTAATATTACCATCCATTAAGTCGTCGGGCTAATGGTAGATCATCAACCCACAAGTAGCGAAACACAGCGGGTTGCAACCGTGCACTCTCTCTGTTGATAGTCAATTCTGGATCTGGGGCAGTCGGGTTGAATGGATACAGGCATGATTTTGTCCCATTAACACATAGGCCGGACAGGGATGCAAAATGAGTGAGTATTTTTGCAACATCACCCTGATGTCCCTAACATAGAGAAGGAGGTCATCCGCCTAGAGCGAGGCCGAGTGCATCCCATCCCCTATTGGGATCCCTCATTCAGCTCCCCACTTGCCGAGAGCTGCCACCAGTGGTTTTATGGCTAGTGAGAATGCAAGTGGGGATAGCGGGCATCCATGTATGGTGCAGCGACCGATGACCACGGGTCCCGACAGACATGGACCCGTCATCACTCTTGCTGTGGGGAGGGTGTATAAAAGTCTGATCAGTTGAAGAATGCGATCACCCAGGCCACATCGAGACAGGGTGGCAATAGATAGTCCCACTCCAGCGTGTCAAATGCCTTCTCTGGATCAAGGAGCTTACACCCTGAATGTGGCCAATGATCTGGCCACATGGAAGAAGCGGCGTAGGTTTAGAGATACGCTACGAGATTGCCCTAACCAGTTTTAGTCAGTGTGCACCAACACAGGGGCCCAGGTGCTCTACCAGTATTTAAGCCAAGATTTTGTAGTCAGTATTGAGGAATTCCAAAAGGCGATAGGAGCTCAGCAGCTCAGGGTCTCTATCTGGCTTAGGTAAGGAGACAAGCAGGGATTCAAGCAACATTGTTGGGAGTGATGATGTCTCCATCGATGCCTGATATGGGGCCTGTAGGTGTGGAGCTAGCTCTGAGGTGTATGCTTTGTAGTACTACTGTAGAAGTGGACCTCAGCTAGGCCCACCAGTGCAAGGGGTTCACCCTTCTCTGCACAGAGTCCTCAGACCAATAGGAAGAAGTTGGCACAGAAACTGGTATAGAAAATACAAAGTTTAATAAACCTCATGAGGTGGAACTACATTAACACAGCACCCTTCGGTAATGCATGAAAGTAGCCCCCCGAACAGAAGGAGCATGGTCCTTTTATACCCACACAGGGGCTCAAAAGAGGGCGGTACAAGTACAGGAGAAGGTTTTATGTACATATAAGGTCATATAGAAATGCACAGTCGACAAGTAGGAGGAGTTAACAGTTTGCCAATGCTAGTAAACACATCCTGACAGTTACATACTACTAACAGCTGCAAGGACAGCTGAAAACTCACTGGGCATGTGCGAAGGTGGAAGATGCTAAATATAGTTTGTTTCTAGGCAGATTACAAGAGCAGTCAACACTGAGGGAGGACAGAGCACATGGTGAGCACGTGGTAGCACATGGCAAACAAAATGGCTGCCAGAAATACAAAATGGATTCCACAAAATGGACAAGATAGCCTCTAAATACTAGATGGCTTCCGCTAATGCTAAGCCAATCGCTGCCAATTTACAACAGACGACCCTTTTAGCATTAGCTGAAGACATTTGTTCCTCTGGGGTAATCTAAATATGCATCCTGTACATCTATTAGCATTATTTTGGCCACCTCTTTATTCAATATTTGTTGGGCCTTTGTTTCTGCAACATTCCTTTTTACAGGTATACAGGCAAAGATGCAAATGGAGCAAAGCATTGGACCACATTGGATACATACACAGCATGTAAAAAGTATCGTAATCATTACACACAGGATAGTCAGTAGCTTCCAGCCCCAAGCAGAAACAAGAGTCCAAAACCATCCAGCAAAAGTCCAAGTACCAGTCTCTGGATGAATTTCTGCAGCAATCTTATGCAGTTTTGATATTGCGTCATATACTGAAGGTGAGTGATCCGGTATGAATACACAACAGCTGCTACCGATGATGCGACATGCACCACCTCGATCAGCCAGAACCACATCTAGAACCATTCGGTTCTGGAGAGCTACAATCCTTGCAATTTGCAGCTCCTCCGTAATGTTCCCAAGTGCCATAGCTGTCTGATTGGTAACAGCTTCCACAACTCTAGTCAATCGTCTTATTTTCCTACTGTTTAATGCAGCACCCACAAAGAACAACAAACCTAAATTAAAATCGACATATTGTTGCAGAGTGGTATCAGTTTGGTCTACTTCGTCAGCACTTATTGTCCTTTTGTATCTATTTCTAGAGATATCGTCGAATAATTTAAGGTCCCGGTGGTAGGATGCAGGTGCCAGAAACACAGGGGGCAATAGAAAGGACACATAGCACACACCTGACCACCCAGCAGGTAGTTGATAATATCCGTGGCTACCACAGATAAAGTAGGTGTTATGTGAGGCTATAAAACTAATGTTATTTACACCTTCAATAGTCAGAATTACAGTACATTCGCTTTTCTCCACTGTAATCCTTCCAATACTGCTTACACATAGATCTGCTTTAGCTCTAGTAACAGAAATCAAAAATTGTTCATTACTGGTAAAAGTTCTCATATTTGTGAAGACATATGGTGTTGAAATATTGTCCGGTTGATATCCTTCCCATTCCCATTTGGTCCCTTTGGCTTGAGGATAACCATCTTTATCTTGGTAGCATACTTTATTAAGGCGAAAAAGAAGCCCGCCTACTGTACGTCTTCCAGATGCAAACAAAAGCGCATACCAAGCTTGACAAGAACCATTATGAGAAAAGGGAAGAGGAATAAAAGGTGTTCCTCCTTTCTTTTGATGTGCAGGTATCATCCCACACACCCAACAGTTGGTAGTATTTGTGGCATTATGAGTATGATGCAACATCTGGATAAAGGTATTATTTAAATAAGATTGTCGATG
The DNA here is from genome assembly GCF_964204655.1 of Triturus cristatus. Lineage (NCBI taxonomy): Eukaryota > Metazoa > Chordata > Amphibia > Caudata > Salamandridae > Triturus > Triturus cristatus. The sequence continues at coordinate 1,163,551,737 of NC_140583.1, forward strand.
CTTCTGCTCATGGTAGGGAAGCGTAAAGTAGTGGTGTTCAACTGATACTGGAGTAGTGGCGATCAAATGCTCTCGAGCAGGAGCCACTTTCTCAATGAACCAGGTTATTACTGCTACAGCCACCATAGCAACAACAAACCCTATAGCACAAATGATCTTTCTCTTAGCAACAGTTGATCTCATTGTGGACATGATCAGTTTGTTGTTGAAAACAATTGTTTGAGCTCTTATCCCTGGGCAGCCGTTGGTTTCTTCACCTAGGGTCAAGACGGGTGCCGCTAAACTATACAGGACTGATCCCCCCCCCTTGCCACATCGGCATTCCGTTTCACTAACCCAGGGCGGTTGCTCAACCAGTCTATTTCAATGATGCAGGCTCTTTCCGTTGTCTCAGTTGGTATCGGGATAATCCAGGAATCGTGTGGTCCGGGAAGACTTCCTCAGGTTCGTCAGGTGATATGGCTTGGCCTCTCTCTGTATCCAGGATGTCCCGATGGTCGATTAAGGTAGCAGGATCCACCAAGGTAGAAGGCACTTTCTTGCAGTGGGTGGAGTGCACCCAGTTCCTCCTGTTCGTCACTCGGACCGCAGTTCTCGTTGAAAGGAGCACCTACTCCGGTCCCCGCGCCACCTTGGCTCCAAGCTGGTTGACTTCTGGAATGATCGGATCATCACCTGGTCTCCAGGTCGAAGTCCATGGCCTTCACCTGCAGACCTATCAGGAAGAGCTTGTCGAACCTGTTGATGAATAGAAATCAAACTGTCAGTCGATTGTGATAGGAGGTGTACCATGTCCTGATAGTGAAATAATCTCCATTTCGTTTTTCACTCTGGAAAGGCCATCTTGCCCATAGGACAGAATGGGGAGGCTGTGTAATATGTTTTCCAGCCTGTCTTCCCAAAGGCTTAAGATGGAGAGGTGAAGTTTAGCGTGCCTGAACTCACAATGTAATAACACATCTTTTTATGAAGGTGGTTTTTCCATTGTGTGTTTAGAAGCCACTCTTTTAGAAGTGGCACGGTTTTTGTGCTCTAACATTTCTATGTGTCTCTGCCTGGTTGTGGATTGACTGTCTGGATTTGAAAGCAATAGGATCTGGGGAATGTCTTGACCCACAGCCGCGGTCGGTAGTAGGAGTAGCTGCCCACCCTGCCCCTCCCCCTCCCCACGTCACCGACTGGCAGCTACTCCTACTACCGGCCGCGGCTGTTGACCCAGGGGAGGAGGTGAGACAGCAACAGGCTGACCTGCATCTGGAGTGTAAGGGGAGGAGTAGCCCCTAGAGGTGATGAGGCCTGGGCTGCTGTCATAAAACAATTGTCCCATCTCCTGCTGAGTGATTGAGAATCCAGACCCCCACTAATCAAAGGAAGAAGGTGTCACTGGCAGCAAGGCACCCAGAACTGGTTTGAACAGGGGTCAGTGCCCCCTTGAGCACAAAGACTTCAAAGCCATTGAGGGGTATAACTATGAGAGCTGAAGCCCCTGAACTTTGGAGAATGGCTTGATCAAGATTGAACAAGACTGGAGCTACTTCGTGGTCAAGAGGAACCTTTGCCAAGGAAGAAACAACGGAAGAGACTGAAGGAAAGGACTGACCCTTGCTGTGTGTTCTGGGGCTGGCCTGCAGTTTGCTGTTTTAACCAAGGAAAGGCTAAAGGGACTTTGCTGTGTGCTGTTTCCCTCTGCTTGAAAGGACTTTGCTGTGCTGTGTCCTGAAGTAACTTATCCCTAGGGGCCCGAGGTGAGCTGACTCCCTTTTGCGGAAACTCAGGAACACAAAAGTTTCCAGGAGAGTCTCAGCGACGCTGTCTGTGTGTGATTTTTGCAGCCTGAGACCCTCGTAAAGAGTGCCCTGTGATCGTGGGCACCTGGAGTCCAAGCGAGTCTCAGCGACGCTGTGTGCGTGTGCTTTGTGCAGCCTGAGACCTTCGTGAGGATCGTCCTGTTATCGTGTGCACCAGAATCCAAGTGACTCTCAGCGACGCTGTGTGCGTGTGCTTTGTGCACCCTGAGACCTTGGTGAGGATTGCCTTGTTATTGTGCACCCGGAGTTATAGTGAGTCTCAGCGACGCTGTGTGCATGTGCTTCGTGCAGCCTGAGACCTTCGTGAGGAGTGCCCAGTGATCGTGCACCCGAAGCTCAAGGGAGTCTCATTGACGCTGTGTGCGTGTGCCCTGCGGCAGCCTGAGATCTTCATAGCAGTAGCGGCCCGGACCGGAAGCCCCGGAGGAGCTGAGGCGCTGGCCCGAGCCCACCTTTGCCAATTCACAAAGATTGCATCGGAGGCCCAAGTCGTTTGAAGCAGAGAGGAGAATGAGGTTGCACCCCCCAGGTAAGGTGTGTTGACGCCTGGGGCGGGGTGCGGGCTCAGAGAGAGACTCTCTCGGCCTCTCTCATTCCAGGTAGTGCGAGCCTCTGGTTCGGCTCATATCGCACCCCGTACTGGCCAAGGGAGTGGCAGTACCGGGGCCAGAGTGCGGAGCTGCACTTTTTGATATACCATACCCGTGTTGGGGGCAACTGATGACACAGGCTGACTACGAGTCAGCACGAGAAGCGGTGAGACCGCCTAAGGCACCATGATTGGTGCTGGAGTGTATTACGCATTACCTTATAGCTGCATAACGGAGTACCTCATTGTTGTATTACACATTGCATCATTTCTGCATAATGAACTACCTGATTAGTGTATTACGCATTGCATTATTCCAGCATAGCGAACTGCCTGATTAGTGTACTACGCATGGCATTGTTTCTGCATAACAAACTACCTAATTAGTGTATTACGCATGCATTATTCCTGCATACCGACTACCTGATTAGTGTATTACGCATTACATTATTTCTGCATAACGGACTACCTGGTTGTTGCGTTACACATTGCATTACTTTTCCATTGCAAAGTGCCTGATTCTAGCTTTTTTTTTTATTTATAAAATTTTTATTGATAACAAAAATCAAAACGGAGATATCGTTTTTTGGTTGTTTCAGACACAGTCCACAGAAAGCAGCACTGTAAGACAGGTCCAGCAACCCCTGGTACACCGTATCCACTTAATCACTCACCAGATCAAAACAATAGTCGCTAAATTACAGTTCAATGGTGTCCCCACCTAATACCTAATATTAATTCTGTGGCCTAAACAGAGGGACCTTAGGCCAGGTCCCACCATCCAGTCAGGTCCAAGTCACATATCCTGCAGCGTCTCCACCCGCATTATGCTTCTGGAGAGCCGGTTCGATGCGTGCTGTTTGTCTTAGTAGTCCTAGTCTTGGTAAAGCCCCCAGAAGTTTTTAGGTCGATTGCGGGGAGGTAATAACTCGCTATAGTGCTCGGTTTGCATACTTCAGTAAGTCATGTCATGAGTCCAACCCGATAGGGTGGGGGTCGGGCCTCTATGTCTGGCCATAAGAAGCTCCATATCTATCAGATGCCTGATTCCCTTAGGTAAATGTTTGGAATAGCCCAACAGGGCAAGCGTAGTGTCCGGATCAATTGGAGTGTTAGTGACTTCGCCAAGTGTCTTAAAAATCAATTCCCAGAAAGACGCTATCCTAGGGCATAACCAGGCCAGGTGGTAGAAATCTGCAGGGTCCGTTCCACAGTATTCGCATGCTGCAGAGTCCCGCAACCCATACCCGTGGAGCCTCTCTGGATTGAAATATACCCTACTTGAAAACTTAAAGTGTATCAGCCTACGACGCCCATTTAATGATAGTCGTTTTGTGTTTTCACAGCAATACTTCCAAGTTGAGTCATCCAGTACCCGGTTCAGGTCTGTCTGCCAGGTGAGACGAGCCTTAGTGTAGTGATTAGCCCTATAGCCCTGCGCTATGTTATATATTCTTGAAACTATGCGTACTGGCGATGCAGCTTTGATCAAATATGTGAGCGGCGCCACCTCTTGCGGCTCTTCCAGCTCAGGACCCAGTATTTCTCTTAGTGCATGTCTTACCCTGTGAAATTGAAATTGGGTTAGTGTAGTTGCCGTACAACCCTCCGGGATCATGTCATCCCACAATTTTGCTTTGCCTTCGTCAGACAGCTCCCCTATTGTGTGGATGTTTATAGCTTTCATAGCCCGAACCACCCCTTTTTCCCTACACGGGGGCAACCAGTAACACCAGTCCAGCGGTGTCATGGGGAATAAAGTACGGCGCCAGCTTGTAATTTCAGAAGATTATACCAGGCATGCGTTGTCGCATTCATCGAGTCTAGTATCCCTGTTCTATGATCCTGAGGCTTGAACAGAAGCGCCGGCAATGGAGTCGGGCCGCAACAACCTTTTCTATCTGGAAATGTGGGGCATCCATGGGACCGTGTATCCAGTGATGGACATGAGCACCCTGCGCAGCCCTATAATACAGCTCTAGATCCGGCGCTCCCAGTCCGACCATACTGTATGGGAGTGTGAGTATTTCCCACTCTAGCGTGTTTCCCAGCCCAAGCTAAACGAACCATCAGAGATGTCAGCACCCGAAAAAAGGAAATCGGTAGGACAATAGGAATGTTAGTGAATAGGAATAAAAACCGTGGTAGTACCACCATTTTCATAATAGAGGTTCTACCCACAAGGGACAGGGGTAACTGTATACACCTGTCAACGTCATCTTCCAGTTTGGAGATCGCTGTCCAGTAATGTTCTTTAAAAACCACCTCCGAATCAGTATGCACCTTGATGCCCAAGTACCTCACTGGGTCTGTCGTCCAACCTAAGGGGTAGTCTCGTGTGAATTGGACTGTCTCTGCTGTGAGTGGGAAAATAAGTGATTTATTCCAATTTACCTTGAGACCTGACCTGGTCCCAAACAGAATTACCTTGCGTAGCACCGTCGAGAGATTCTGATCGGGGTTTCTGACATATAATAAAGTGTCTTCTGCATAGGTGGATATAATCAGATTGTATGTCAGAAATTGTATACCCCTGTAGCTATGATATTCCCTCATCGCACAAGCAAGGGGTTCGGCCACCAAGGCATATAACAATGGGGAGAATGGTCACCCCTGTCTCGTACCTCTAGTGATATAAATAGGCTCCGTGACCAGATCTCCAATTTTGAGTCTAGCTGTAGGAGAATTATAAAGCACCCCCAGCATTCGCAAAAAGATGCTCCCTAGTCCCATCCTAGTCAATACATGCTTCATAAATTTCCACTCCACCTAATTAAACGCCTTCTCCATGTCAAGAAAGAACGCCATGGCTTGGGTGTCCTGTCCAGTGTGCTGTATAGCCCCAAATACGGTTCTTAGATTGTAAGTGAGGTTTCTCCCAGGAACAAAGACAGCTTGTTCTGGTGATATCAGCAGCGGCACTAGGGGAAATAATCTGTTTGCTAAGACCTTTGCATAAATTTTAGTATCGACATTGAGGAGCGATAGTGGCCTATAGGACCTGCAAGCAGTCGGGGGTTTCTCAGGTTTTAGGAAAGCAACAATCAGTGCTTCCTGCATAGTAGAAGGGAGCTTGCCCGTTTCAATGATTTCCTCGAACAGGGTCTGTAGGTGTGGGATCAACAGGTCCCTGAACCCTTTGTAGAACGCGACATTAAGGCCATCTACCCCAGGTGCACTATTAGTTTTCATTCCAGCTAGGGCTGCTGTTATTTCGTCTACTTCCAGCGTGCGCAAAAGATTTTCCCTATGCCCGTTCAGTAGCCAAGGTAATTTAATATGCGTGAGGTAATCTAAAGTAGCTTCATCATCGCAACCGCCCTCCGTGCTATAAAGGGATGCATAGTATTGCTTAAATCTGTTGGCTATGTCGAGAGGATCCGTTAGTGGTACCCCCTCGTCATCATGTAGAGTTGTAAGATTGAACTTTTCTCTTCTGGTTTTTAACAGGCAAGCCTGTACCGACCCGGGCAGTCACCCTCCCCATATATGCGGGCTGTCGCATATTTGCCTAGGTGCTGTAGCTCAGTGTCCGCAGTCGAATTATACTCTTCCAGAGTGCAGTGTAATTCTTGTGTAACACTTTCGTCTGCTCTCGCTAATAATTATTGCTCTAGGGTAGCTAAAGTGGATTCAAGGTCTGTGAGGGGCTGACGGATTGTGCGGAGGACTCCAGAATGTTTGGCATGGCCAGACCACGTATATACACCTTGAAAGTCTCCCACACTGTGGTAAAAAAGTCTACTGAGCCTACATTAACATCAAAAAATGTCTATATTTTCAGCCAGCTCCGCCTTAAAGACGGGGTCTAATAAGGAATACGGGGGGAACCTCCAGGTAAAGGGAGGTATAACTGTACGCTGGGTTTCCAAGTCAATCTGAATGGGGGCGTGATCCGACAGTGTGCGAGGCAGAACCTCGCAGTCACGGATCAGTGCAAGCCAATCCCTTGAAATAAATAAATAATCAATCCTAGTGTGGAGGTTATGATAGGTCGAATAGTGCGTGTAGCCTCCCGGTCCCTTTGAGCATGTGCGCCACACATCGCATAAGTCTAATTGGGTCATGGCTGACATAATAGACCGGGCGGAGGCGGTTGGGCGTCTAGGCGGACCACCTGGCCTATCTAAAGCGGGGTCTAGCAAGCAACTAAGGTCTCCTCCCCAGAGTAAAGGACGTGAGCCATAGCGGCTCATGCTCTCTAATAACTTTATTAAAAAAGCAGGGTTGTCAAAATGAGGGCCATAAGTGTTATCAGTCCAAACCCCTTCACACAGCAGCGCGAAACTGCAAAGCGTCCCTCCGGGTCAGTCTCCATTGCTTCCAGGCGGAGATCAGATCTGAGATTTACTCATGTCAATACCCCTCGGGCACAAGATGTGAACACTGCAGAGTGTATGTTGCCCCTTAACCCTCTATGTTGTTACAGTGCACTGTGCGGGGGTAAGTGTGTTTCCTGCAGGAGTGCTAGGTTAATACCACGTCTAGTGAGAAAGGCTCTAATTTTCCGCAGCTTCCTATGGTCATTAAGACCCAGGACATTCCAAGTTAGGATTTTTAATCTACGAGTCTGTGCATGCATCTAGATCGAAAGTAAAAATCGAGATGAAGCGCACAGAACCATCTCCTTGCAGAACCTGTGTGTCTTCGTGCCGGGCCTTCCGACCCCTGTGTGTCAAGGCCATCCTTTCCATATATATAAAAACAAACAGCTTTGGTCTCTGTAAACCCCCCCCCCCCCCCACCCACGGCATGCATTCCCCAACTGTGCACACACGGTTTGGTTCCTCTCCCACCCAACACCACAGCAATGATAGAACAGAAGTAGGCTCCAGCATCATGGTAGATTACCCCGGAGATAACCCGCTGACTCTCAAAATGCTCAATTAAATTACCTGAATATAACTACTTTGTAAACAGAGCTAGTCCCCACTAGTGTGCTTCACACGTAGGCAGATGTTGCCCGCCCAGTAGGTTGGAGAATCCTAACTAGAGGAAACAAAGCACTCCCCTAGCCGTCTGTCCACATGAAAAAACGGTGCATCATGCAAGTATATAACTGTGTCTACCCCATCCCACTGATATCTGGCTATAACAGATGAAGAACATGCGATTCATGACTGCCTTGTCTGCTTTTGGTACTGGGGCCTAACACCCCAGACAACAATTACCCGCTAACCGGTGCAATGCTAGTGAACCACCAGGGCTGTTTCCCCAGTCAAAGTCCTTTGGCCCCCCCGATCATGCACACCAAACACCATCTTATCTGTATCACAATCGGCCGAGTCCTCAGTTTTGGTCGTCCAGACTGCCCGTTGTCGCTCCTTCCAAGGTGCTCTGCCCTGTGTCTGTCTGCTATTCCCTGGACCACTTCTTCAGGGCTTTTTGTAGTGTCTTGGGGTCTGTGAAGATCCGCGATTTGCCTTGACGATTTACACGAAGTCGTGCTGGGTTTTGGTCCCGCAACTGTCATTTCAATAGTGCAAATTGCCGGCGCGCCTCCTGCACGCGGATCGTGATGTCTGGAAATAAAGAAATCGTCGAGCCCTCAAACTGGAAAATTTGTTTCTCTCGAGTAACCTTTAATGCCGCATCCCTGTCTCTATAATTCAACAGTTTGGCGATGATGGGCCGCGGGGGAGTGCCAGGGGCAGGGAGCGGGCCCAGCGAGCGGTGCGCTCTTTCCACCACGAACATGGGGGAGAAAGTCTTGCTGCAGTGTCACCAGGAGTTTTTTAACAAAGAGCTCCATATTTCCGACCTGAGTTGTCTCCAGCAGGCCCACGATGCGAAGATTACTGCGGCGAGACCTCGCCTCCAAGTCCTCTGCCTTGTCATGCAGGACTTGTAGCGCCTTGCCCATTTGCTTCTGTTCTGCGTCTAGGTCTGTCTGTGCCTCCTCAACCTCCGTGACCCTGCGTTCGGCCATATCTAGTCTTTCCACCTGCTTATCTATCCGTTCAGGCATTCTGTCCATGCGATAGGACAGGGAATCCAGCTTATTGCCAAGGATCGATAAGCTGCTCTCCAAGTTCTTTTCCATTGCCTCCAGTAGGCCACGAATACCACCACCAGCCACTGCTTGTGGCGCGTCTTACGCAGTGTCCCCATCTTCCGGTGTGTCGGCCCGCACTCTTGATTTGCGTTGGTCGAAGGTGAGTTTGGGTTGGGATTTGTCCACTCTCCCCATTTCGGCTCAGCTACTGGGAACCACGGCACCCCCACTGTCTCAGGCGGATTAATCGTGTGTGTCCTCGTAGGTGGCAAGCGGTGCGGAGCTACAGCCCACAGGGGGCCAACCTCAGGTTCCCCAGAGATGACGTCGCAGTTCGCACGGGGCACCGCCGAGAGACCCTGCCCCCTCTTCACCACAGCAGCCCCAGTAGTCCACAGGAGCGTCCCAGGTATTTCAGAGGTATGTGATGAGCCGGGAAACTTACAAAGCGTGGACGCCCTGGTTTGCGCTCAGGGCCAGCTAGTCTGTTTGAACGGCAGCACTGACCAGGATTAGGGCCGCACGAGATGGGGCACAGCTACAGCTGAGCACCGCGGAACCAGCGCGCCAGTACAGTCTCGCCCATAGATCACCACCGCAGAGCCACCACACTGCAACACACGTCGTGTTCAGGGCTCTCCAGAGCCTCAGATGAGCTACTCAAGGACTACATCAGCATGTGCAAGGCCTCACCACTCTGGGCACAGCAAGATCCAATGGCAGCCGAAAGTCGCACCAGGCCGCCCTACCGCTGCGGGGCACAATTAAGCGGTGTGCCGCGCAGCTATCAGCCAACAACATCGGCAGGGCCCTCAGTGCAGCAGCGTCAGGGAGCCCGATAAGGTCTCAAACCAGTATTTCGTATCACTCAGGACAGCAGCAGGGGGTTATAGCATTGAGCCCCCGTGAGTGCAGGCAGCAATGGCGGAACAGCTTACGGCATCATCCCCAGTCTTCAGGCGGAGCGTGCAAGGCCTCCTGGCATCAGCGCAGTTGTCTCACCGCTTCATCTCCGCTCCCAGGGCAACGATGGTGCGCCTTGCCCCCGCAACGATCCTCGGTCTTCGGGGGATGGGGGATGGGGTGGCTCGGCGGGCGAGGTGCCAGTGGGCAAGGAGGCATGCCTCCTGCGCGCCGTCCCCACGTCACTCTAGGCCGGGGCTTACGGCCCAGAGCGGGAGCGTCTCGGTCCACCACGGCAGCAGGCGTAGAGCTCTGAAAGTGGCACAGCTTGAGCACAACACCTCCGGAGACGGGCGTCTGCGGAAATCAAGGCGAAATAGTAAGCACCAATGTTGGATTGCTGGAGGATATTACGATGGCTCCACGGAGCTATCGAGCTACGCGACCATCTTAGGCGCCGGCATGCTCCGCCTCCGCCTGATTCTAGCATTACGAACTGAATAACATTGTATTAGGACTACAGTGGAATGTTTAGAAGTGCTCATTAATATCACCAGAACTGACAAGAGCTGGCTGGCCTAACTACCAGCCAGGAGGAATATTACACATACTCATATGTTGGATTTATATTGTGTGGTCTTTTCGTATATCTTTTTATATAAAATTTAGAGATCTCCGATACAACCCCTCCCTCCCCTGCTTCAAAAGGACCCTGAGACTCCTTCTCCCCAACAAATTATTTAACACACACACCAACTGATCTTTGTCCCAAAGCTCACTCCCTCTATGACTTAACCATTTGTGATGGTCGGTTCTTTTCAACTGTCTAATTTGTTTTGTATTCCTTTAATTTTTGTTGTTCCAATTGTTCCACATACTGTAACCACCCTTTTTGCCTAATGATTCTCTTTATTTCCATGTATACTTGCTTTTGAATCTAAGTGGCTAGCATCATAGGTAAAGCTTTGTTATTTTATTCTCACTTTACATGAAGCGCTCTAATACCTTTGGACCTAGCTAGTGCTATACAAAATGTATAAAGAAATATTAATTGGGGAGTGGGCTGGGTTTTCTCGACATTTTTAGTGGTAGGTAAACTAGGTTAGGGTGCCATTTTAGAGTTGGGTACACCCCCGCTGGTAGGGACCGTCCTTAGATTTTTTTCCCTCTCTCCCACCCGCACACCCTATTAGTTTAATGAGGCATGTGCATTTTTGGTGGCTTAATTCCTCATGTTGGTGTTGTCACTGCATGAGCAGGTGTTGGCTGTTAGCACAAAACTTTAAAAGTTATTGCAAAATATGTTGGTCATGTTCAGACCCAGTTGAACTTTCGGAGGGTGGTTGAGAGTGGTTTATGAATGGAATGAGATTGCGATAGTTCTGTATGAGATTTGGTTGTAAGGAGTTTGAGTGAGGTGAGCGCTGGGAGGCCTTAGGGTAGCCATGCGCTATACAAACCGAATTTTCATTTTATTTCATTCATTCAATTGCGATTGGATTTTAGTAAGTTTTGTTGGGAAGGGTTGGGTGGGGGAGGGGTTTTTGAATAGTCTTGAAGATGTATAGTGAGGCCGCATTAAGGTTGGGTCCCTGTTTCATTAAAGCGACTTTTTTCTTAGTCGTTCTTGGACACACCATCCCCCCCCATAAGATTCCAGAATGGTTGGTTGGTGTGCTCTTTCGATTATCCTACTCACGCACCTACATTCCTCTGGCGTCTCGTGTCCCCTGCTCATTTGGTTCTCAGGGATCCATACGGGTCTCCAGGCTCCAGCTCACTTAGTCAGCCCGCGTGAGTCCCTGTCGGCTGATTGATTCATGTCACTTCCCCACGCAGCTCCCGTGCCTATCATCAGCCCCGCCCCTTACGATGCCTCGGCCCTCCCCTCTTGAATCACATGTTTGGTCTCGGCGCTGCACTGTTCTCCCAGGTCCTCCTCCTCCGTGTACATCAGCCGGCTCAGGGCGGACGGTATTCATGGGACGCTTTAAAAGAGACTGCCGAAAACAGGCGGGCGAGACGAGAGGCAGTTGGGCAGCGTAGGCGCAAAGCAGGGTGCAACGGCAGCGTAGGAGTAGTGCTGAGTTTAGGAACAGCCCTGGGCATGCGGATTGCAGGACTGATCCCGGGTTGAAACACAGCTGATTCACTCCACAACACCTCAGTTCTGAATGACCGACTCCTGTATTTAAAGCCTGGCTGTGTGGCAACTGGAGTCATTTTATATCTTCTATACATTTGGGGCCAGACTGACCAGTCGGGACAGGTTCCATGCTATTGTAACGCGTATTTAAACAGTTCGAGCTTCTCTCAGGGGCATTACTCCGCTAGCTGCTAGTTCAGATTTATTTAATCTTACTATTAAAGATTTAGACTACGTAGCTATTTTATACATTATTTTTAACGTTAGGTTTTATTGTCGTCCCCCCCCCCCCTTCTTTTGTTTTGTAGGCTAGATTTCAGTAGCTATTATTTTACCTCTTTAAGGCGTTTAGCTGATTACTGCCCATTTCTTTAGCGGCGCCCTAGGTGTTTATATCAGTCCAGAAGCATGAGGTCTTCCCTGGCCCCTGGTATCCGGCTCATCCGATCCATTTCCACAGGCGAGTGGTAAGTGAAGTACAAACATTCGTCTGTCAGCTGTGTGTGCCGCTTGGCTGCTTCCGTAGAACAATCGTGCACGTCTGAGTTGAGCTCGCTTTTTTTTAAATATGTGACATTCCTTCTGCTATTCGGGATTTATAAATCCCAATTCACTGTACAGCTCATGATGCTACTCCTGTGAGTGCCTTTTCACATCCTCATTAACTTTATAATAAACAGCCAGGGCCACTGGAATCATGCGGTTCCGCGGCCGCTTCGTTTTCTGCATACTTATGAATGTATTGCTTTGCCACATAATCCATCATCTGCTGCGTGATCTGCAGGTTTTAACAACAAAGTTTGTTTCTTGCGGTGTTGCTACACAGTGGTCGCAAAGGTAGACTGGTCACCTATTGTTGCTTTTTGCTCTACTTGCTGGTACTGATGAGGTGAAACCTTTGAACCGGCAGTGTTAACAAGTAAAATTTGCAAAAGAATGAAACAATAGTATAACAAAATGAGCCGCATCCTTTGACTTTTCTTGCTACATAATTTAGTGAACCCACCAATATAATTTGGTCCTCATCTACCACATAATTCCAGTTACATTGCTTACAGCCTGTTCTGCGAGTGCCATTTCATATTTTAATTTACCGTGAAAATATAGTGGACGGACAGTAAATGTATGCAAACTTACTTTTATGTATTTCATTGCCTACTGTAATCCTACTTCGTGTGCATTTGCAAATCTTTCCTAAGAGACGTTCCTCACGGCTGCTCGGTATTTGCCTTTGCACATCTTCATTTACTCTGGAAGTATTATCCTCTTTCAAAAGTTAATTACTGTATATTTTACAGTCTAGACGGTGCCTTTGGAAATAGTTTAATAGTTTACCTTCTATCCTGCTGTATGGGCTGTGAGAACTTTTAAATCAACCTTTGTAGAATGCATACAGTGCTGCTATTCTGAGCCAACCTTTCCATACATTCATTTATTGTATTGGTTACAGCACATGCTTCTGTTCTCTCTGTATGTCTTCTTTGTAAATCTTTATCGGTTACCGCCACTGTTCCCGATTGATCTGTGTGCTCTGCACTTTTATTCACAAACTATGCTTAAATGCTGTGCCATATTTGCGAAATATTCATTTTCAGATTGTATTCAGTATTTACTCTCTGTAGTAAATTTCAAGTAGCAACTGATTTGAGCGGACCACCTCAGGTCTTTGATGAGCAAGTATAATGAAGTTGTGGTATGAGGTATTTTTTTTTTTTTTACAACACATTTCTCTTTTATAGGATAGTCACTCCTTTCTTGATTATGTATGTAAGTAAGCATGTGACCCTTGTGGGCCGCACACATAGTTGAAAAGCAGCAGAGTGCTGTACTGGCTCAAAGATAAGTCGTGTGATTGAAAAGGTAGCTAGCTTTTAAGAATGAAAGCGGATTGTTAACTGCATTATGATATAGTGGTCTTTAAAGAGGCATGCCTTAAGCTCTTCCCGAGCTTGAGGCTGTATTGATGGGTTAGAGGATGTTCCAGAGCCTACCTGCATGGATGGGAAGGTCTGTTTATTTGATTGTTCTAATTTGCCCTTCTTTGTTTCCATTGTTGGTGTCTTGGCTGTAGTTGTGCTGAGAACCACCAGAGATGGTGTCCTTGTCAGCCAGATATGCTGGGTGCATAGATTGAGAAGGCCTGTTTCCCTGTTTTTTCTTTTTTGTATTTTTTTCTGGTCTGATGGGGTCCTGGGTGTGGGTGTGCTGAGAACCGCCAGAGATGGTGTGCTTGTCCGTCAGATATGCAGGGTGGCTGGTGGTGATGGCTTTGTAGATGATGCTGCTGCTTTTGAGAATGGTTAAGGTCAGCAAGAGGAGCCAATGGAGTTTCATGAGGATCGGGTTGATGTGGGCATATTTCTTCAGGCCCCTGATGGGATGTAACGCAGCTTGTAGGATGCCTTCAAGGAGAGTCAGTGTGGCGTCTGAAAGGCTGCGGAGCAGGGCCCCACCCAGTTTCAAGAGTGCAAGGGTTTAAACTGCAGTTTTGAATTCTAGGAGGAATGGTTTCACTTACTAGAGAGGGTTTTTTTGGTTGCAGTTTTCTATAGCGCAAACTCGACCAGAAGGTATCAGAGCGCTTTACATGAGAACCAGTTGCATTACAGATGAACACATAATTTATTTTTTTTAGGCACAGGGGGATTAAGTGATTTGCCTAGAATCCCAGGATGCCTAAGGCTCCAGCTGGACTCTAACCTGGTTCCCCAGCTTCAAGGCTGGCTGCTCTAGCCCTTAAGCCACATTGATACCTGGTCATCTTGGTTTCTTCGCAGCATATTCTTTGTGACTGAAGTCGGTGCCCAGGGTGTATCGAGTGACTTGGCATTGTAGAAAGTTTGGGTTGGAATCCATCTAGGTTCGTCTGTGAGCCAAGATTAGACTGGTTCTTGATTTTTACTCTTGGAGAACAGCTAGAGTTCTGTTTTGGTGGAGCTAAGCTTTGGGAAATGCTGGATATCCAAATTGTTGAGGAGGTCCCTTTATTTTTTTATAGATTGGATGGCTGTAGCTGAAGACAGATACTTCCTATACTTTCTTGTAGTAGATGTTCATGGTAATGCACTTGTCTATGCAGAGTGGAGCATAAAGAAGCGACGGCTCCTCCGCTAAGGGGGAGGAGAATCGCTCCACTGCTTTTCAGCAGTAAATTACAGGAAACATAAAATGATAATCACTTGAGGTTATTATCATTTTATGTTTTCCTGCTGCAGCAAGTTTGCGAGTGGGGGCTGCACCAATAACAGAGGAGCAGGGGGGGGAGTGGTTTCCCCACTCCAAGAGCACATGAATGTTTGGCCGGCCCTCTCAGGCCGGCTAAACCGTCATGCGCACTTTGTATGTTCTCAGCGCAAGCTGCATTACAACCTGCGTGGAGAACATACCCAGGCTCCCATTCGTGACTGAGCGCCGAACCACAGCACTCGGACCAATCACAAGGCTGCATTGCAGCATTGTGATTGGCTCAGGGGAGCCTGGGTGCTTTCTGTTCCGGCCCCGGGGAGAGAGGCGGTTACAGAGAGACGATAGAGAGATTTGGCAATCAGGTAAGTTAAAAAAAATACTAATTTAATGTTTTATTTTAAATTTTTATTTTTTTAAAGCCCATGATCCGTGCCGGACGCCACTGGCATGAGGGATAGGGAGGGTGTTGATGCTGTACTTGATTGTCTTGGGGTTTGTTCTGCTTTTGTTGGTGTTGCTTTACTACTTGGTTCATGCTAATGTGCTGAGCTGTCTAAAGTCGTAGGGGGGATTTCAGTAGTTTGAGGACGTTGGTATTAATTTTTTCATCTGTTTTCTTACCTGTATGCAGATGGCACATTTGTTGTCACTGAAGTATTTGGAATACCAAGGTACAGAAGGGTTCAGCTTGCATATGCAAGTTTTGGTTGGAGCGTAGATTCAAATGATTTTCCGGAAATGTATTAGTCATTTAGAAGGATGTTGTTTTCAGCCATGAAGGTAGAAGAGCAGGAGATGGGTTTGAGCTTTAGGTTGTTGAGGGAGAATTCTTTTAAGGATCTGAGGATTTTTTAATCTAATTTGGGTTGACCTTGGTGTGTTGGTTGGATGTAGAGTTGGGTTGGCATGGTGGTCAGTCAGTCCAGAGATATGGGAGTATGCATTGGACAGTTGCTCACATTGAGAAAATGAAGTCAAGAATTTGATCATTAGAGTGTGTTAGTTGGGTGACATCCTGTACCACGGTGAGGAGGCTGCCTCCTATCTTTGTCATGCTTGCACTTTCTGGGAGGTAGAAGTAGCCAAGGATGGTGGTGCGGGAATGTCAGATATACAAAGTGGTGAGATCTGAGCATTCATTTGAGGTCCTTGTTCTGTCCAGGAGGACACAAGAAGATCGGTTGAGGTGGAACGTAGCAGACTGAGTTGTGGAGAGAGTGGGAACTGACATTTGAGGAGCTGCATGGAGTTGAGTGTAGCATGCAAGCCTATGGTGCAGCACCAGGTGGATCTCAAGAGAACTTTCCATCATATTAGTTACAAACATGTCAATTTCAATACTTTAATCAGGAATATAAGTGCAGCATTGCTGGGCACGTAATATGTGGCCGGCTCCACCATCTTTCGCCAGTAATATATTTAAGCCTGTTCTGCAAAACCATTGCATGTATAGCCTTGAGTTCTGCATTTACTGTGGTAAAAGCACCAGTCATGTTAGTAGTAAAACAGAACTACCAGGGTAGACCCAGGGATGTGGAATTTAATAAAATATCTACTTGTCCATGGGGCAGGTTGAATCATAAATCTACTTGTCCTCTAACAAAATCCACTTGTGCCTTTGGTGCCATGTAGTGCGGTGACAAATTATGGCAGCAATCTCATTATATAAGAGCTCTTATATAGCCTCTCTGATTATACCAGGGCTCATACTATAGTAGCGTTTGAATACTTGCAGTCCCCTTATGTTGCCACGTTTCTGCAGATCTACATACTGGGGCTTAAGGTAGTGGTAAGCAATAGTTCCAGGGTTAGAATGCCCCGTTGAGTTTGTGCAAACCCACTAACTTGCATGTTTTAAGGGTTTCAAACAACTCTTCTCTAATCTTATCCCATACTGAGAAATGTTGGAAATTTACTCCTCACAATGGCAGACGTAAACCTTCTTCCAGAGCTGGGGGGGAAAAAGTAGTTGGAGGGAAAGTGAGCTTGCAAACGCTCAGATTTTCGCATGAGCAAATCTACACATGCATATTTGCTCATGCTAAAATGCAGTTCACAAATATTTTCTAGGAGTACTATTTCTTGTCCTACTTATGTAAATACTTGGGAATTCACAAAAGCTGTATAGCTGCACCTAATGAAAGGACATAAATCCTGGGTGCACTTTTGAGACTTTCTTTAATAATTCAGCCCCTAATTTGGTCTGGCGTAGACCATGACGTTTTGCGTTTTATTAAAATTTCGTCTCTCTCTCTCTGTATCCACTGGCTTCAGTGTGAGTGACCGCATTCTGCTCTTTCCAAGGACCATATCAGCACACAAAGTAGTTTTGTTCAGTGCCAGTAACTCCTGTGGCAGTGTGTGCTTTATGACACCAAAATCTTTTTTGCTTTTGCCAATGTTTGTTATAATGGTGAGGGCCCAGCAGCTCGCACACTAATAAGATTTTACAAAAACCTTGCCAAAACAAGTCCCACTTTGACAAAAGTAAAAGCTGACCACCAATTTCGGACCTACTGGCTTTGCCAATGCTTTTTTATTTTTGTTTCCCATAATCTTATTGAAACTGGTTACACTAATTTTCCATTATGAATATTTTTGGGAAACACTTGTATGCATCAATACATGTTACTAAATGATGCTGCAAAGAAATGGTACCTGAAATATTACAGTAGTTTAGCGAAATTTAGTTTTTTCTTGCTTTCATTTTTTTTAGCAACATTTTATTTTGGAAGCAAATAATCATCAATCTTGCTTATAAGCTCCAGCAAGTATTTACATCAAATCAGAGAGCATTCTGCGAGCATTATACATAGCCTCATATTGCTAAACTCTGAAAAACGTGTGTACACATTTTTATTCTGGGACCACTGTCAGTAGTGCAGTCAGAGCTTACAACATTTACTTAGATCGCTCACCCTAATATTGAAGCCATATAATTAATGAACCATAAATACAAGTTTGAACAGTATTAACATATGGACAAAAATATCACCTTAACTGCAGACAGTGCCCTTCCCTGATCAATAATGTGGTACTGCAAACTGACAGCCATAGGGTTTGGGCCTACGTGTCCCAAGGACAAAAAACTCGTTGCCCGTGACCCCAAACAATATGTCCTGGGTGTCTGGGTATAGGAATTTCACATCTCTGTAGACCGCTTTCTGATCTTCAGATCATTCAAAATTATACCTACAGAAGGAATTGTAGCATAAATATATCACCTACTACTTGTGAAATACTACGCTTATCTTTTTCATCAGTCATTATCCCTTTATCATCTATGTCATCTACATGATACACTTTAGGAAACATTAAAGCTAGGTAGCAATTACCAATCCAGTTTGTCAGAAGATGAAAATAATATTTTTTTCCTCACACAAAATAATCTCCCTGTATAATAGGATCCTCTCCTTCACAATCACTCCACACCACCATTTCCATATTTGAACCTGATCCTTCTCTCCTATAATACATACTAACCTGAGTTTTGGATGTGCTCCTTGTTCCTTTACTGCTTTTTCCTTCTCACAAGCACGTATTTCTCCTTTCTTCACTCCCTTGCCAGTTCATCCTCCTCTCATTCAGTCATTTTGTAAAATCTTTCCCAGCACCGCTTAATTTACATGAAGCCTTAATGTTAGCTACATCAGTAAACTTATTTTGTGTAATAGGTCTCATTTAATGAAGCATTTGTTCCACAGACCTTAACCCTTGCTTGTGCATTTAAATATTTAATCATGGGCACATCATCTAAAGGCATGTCATAATTTGAGAAATAATACTGTAAATGTCTTGACGATCAAACAAATTCATGAATATACCCAGAGACACTGGATTTAAGGGATGCTGAGGGTTCTTTGCACATAATTATGGATGTTCTGCATTTGCCACATAATGTATTGTCTGCTGCATAATCTGTGAATTTTAACAAAAAGTAATTTTGCTTCTAGCTCTAACGTTTCAAAAGCTACTAAAAACACAGCAACATGTGTTGCAATGCAGCGGAAAGCCCTTTTAAAAGCGAACTAGTCACTTTCCTGTTCTTTATTGTTATATTTGGCTGTTACTCTGGTATTAATGAGGTGCAACTTGTGCCCAGCAGTGTTAAGACGTGTAGAAATGACAAAATAGTGAAGTAATACTATCACAAAATGTGCCACACTATGTCACATAATTTGCCTTTTCTTGCCGCATAATATAGTCAACACTGCCACATAATTTGGCCCTTCCCTGTCGCGTTATTCCTGTGGATCTGAATATACTGCAGGACAGAGTGTAAGGGAAGGGCAAGTGATAAGTAACACAACCTGCCTTAGAAGAAGGAAGGTATATACATATGCCACATTTCTTAGCTGTGGGATACTCTTGCAGTAATTTAAAATTCACATTTTCTGAAAAGCGTCCCTTAGAGCCATCTCTAGGCAGTATCTTCATGTTAAACCTATGTTGCTCGTCTAAAGAAAATTGATCAGTTTTAGTTAAAGCATGCACGACAGGAGAGTAAAGAGTCACAAGTAAGCCAATTGTTAGTATAACTATGGCAAATACTGCTCTATTACTAGAACTCTACAACTTTTCGGTGCACTTAGCACCATGGTTTATCTTAAATCCGATCGAAAAGAAAAATTTAAAAATCTACTCTTTGTTTCTACCTGTCTCTCTCCTCTGCACTCGTTTGGCTTAGTGCTTGCACTTTCTTCTAGCTCCTTTTACACACTCTTGTTTTCGGCTGCTTGGTTCACTGTGGTTTCTCTGGCTCATTCACCACAGGCAGTGCATTTGTCCTGACTTCACTTTGAGACTCCATA
Organism: Triturus cristatus; assembly: GCF_964204655.1. Taxonomy (NCBI): domain Eukaryota; kingdom Metazoa; phylum Chordata; class Amphibia; order Caudata; family Salamandridae; genus Triturus; species Triturus cristatus. Next base: position 1,163,571,175 of record NC_140583.1, read on the forward strand.
GCAGAGTCCGTTGCAAATGGGCATCTCTGCTAAGTTCACCTGCATGTGGTTAAAGGCACCACCTGATCTTCCTATGTGACTCATGGTCTTTACTTTCCTCCTGCCCTCCTTTACATGCTGGAAAAAAACACACATGTGATGCAAAGTCTCTGCAATTACACAGATGTGGGAATTATACCAGTAGTTTTTAAAGAGTCAGATCACAGCATTTCTCCCGATATGGGTAGGATCATAGAAATTCCTGGCTATAGGTGAAATCATAGCATCAGGTAAAATGGGTCTCTCATCTATTGAAACCTAAACCGCATACTGATTGTTTACACATCCAGACCTCAGCCACTTTTCCATCTCTGTTTCTGGGCCTTTCTCCTGCAATTTTTTTAATTCCTCCCACAAGTTAATTGTGTTAAACATTGGCACACTGGTTAGTTGAGGAGGGCACTTGAGAGAAATCACTTTTAAGTGACGTGGGGAGGTGCTGTTCCCTCGCTCAACTCCTGATGTTGGGGAGGTGGGATGTAACCTCGGTCCCGTATCTTATTTGGCACACTGCCTCCCTGTGGAAGCGGACAGTAAGTGTGGTACTGGCTAGGGCCCCTTTAGCCAGGGAATTCATCTTTTGGGACCTTCCAGCTTTTAGAGCGCTGAGGGAATCTGTGGACCCTTCAGCCTGGAGGGTGAGAGATTGTGAGATGTCGGGGGACTTGTCCCCCATTTAAGAGTTTATCACTTTTGAGGCTGCACAGGAAAGCTTCCATGTAGGGCCAATTCTTGCAGCATGCTGGTATTGCGGCCATAGTCTGGACTATATAACCCACATTCCCAGTAGCCCCTGCTACGTCACTCACCTTTTGAGGCCTGTTGGAGTTTGGTCGGGGCTACCTTCTGGTGTCCCTCATATACAGGGCCATGACAGTAGATCGTAGGTGGGTTCTGTTCCCTGCACTGGACGCTTGAGAGGGTGACCTAGGGGTGCAGTTCGGAAATGCCCAATGGAAGAGAATACGTGCATTTGTTAAGAATGTGTCAAGCAATCCAAGATTTAAATGTATACACCATCAAGGAATATATCCGCTTCTTAGAGTAGCTCCATCTCCCATCTGCATTAACCCTCAATATCCACACATGAATCCGTCCTCCAACTGCAATCTAATGGCTTTGGATTGGTTGTTGGCTTGAGGGGAACCCATTGAGCCCAGTGATATGTGCGAGAAGAATCATTTGGGGAGCCAGAGACGCGGCGGCCCTGTTAAGGAAGTGAAGCACTGGTCTAGATTTGGGCCGTCATTGCTCACGAGCCACCATGGTGATGTTGACAATGGCCGCCGATGGCCTCTGAGTCCGAGAGCCCCTGCAATGGCCGAGGGAGGCGAGCCAGGTGGAGCTGTCGCGTAGGGTGCGGGCACTATGCTCATGCACAGTTGAGACCTGGTGAACCACACTGCAAATCCAGCTGACGGCATAGCAGAGGGCTAATATGACGCTGGGCTCCTTTTGGGTAGCCTCAACAAAGCACAATCTGTGGCAAGTCTAAATAGGCCACCGGGTGAGCGGAAGCTATGTGAGGACATACCTCTGTGGGGAGATATTGTGTTCCTAGAGTTTGCTATTGAAACTGTATGCTGTGCACGTTTGAGACCCAAGCTAAAACTCTCCACTGGCTCTCGTCTCCACCAAACGGGCATCTGTGGCCTGCACGCTGATATGGCGGCTGATCCTCACTCATCCAGTGCGGGACTGTTCCCTTGAGGGCCCCATCTACCTGTGGCATCCAATTATCACTAGATACTATATATGGCGGTGCACTTCTAATCATTTACGAGGAGTCACAGATGTGTGCTCTTGAGATTTATGTGAGTGGTGCCTGCATGGTGAGAAAGTAGACAGGCAACATTGTGTGCACTCTTTCACCCAGAGGCAAGTGGCGAAGAGTGCCCCAGTGTTCCTCCTTTCTAACTGTCCCCCTGGCCCCCCCACACAGTGGCAGCATGACAGGCGGTAAGGGTATGCGAGTTGCCCATCAGACAAAGCTATATAAATTTGTATTCTCAGAAAACTCGGGACCGCAGGTTAGGCCCAAGATCAGGCTTAGCCCGCGATATGAACTGCCCCATGTGGGGAACCCTTGACACTACAAGATATTATGGCAGCGATCCAGGGGGTACGATTGTCGATGGAGGTGCATGGTTTTTGATGGAGGCTCGTAAGATTCGGTCACTTATGAGGTATCCCTGTTGAGGGCGGATCTTTGTGCCATGAGTTTACTGGTAAAAGAGATGGAAGCGTCTATGACCACCCTCCACCAAGACACAAAAGCCCTCAAGGCCCTAGTCCATGACCTTCAGACATCGAATACAATCATGGAGGATTATGAAGGTAGGGCCCGTCATAATGTGCGCATATTGGGAGGGGCCAGGGTGGGCCTCTTTGTTGAAGACCTCATACTTAAAGAATAGGATGCCCTAGTCCGGTGGCCCTTCCCAGACCTACAATTGCCTTGTAACGCTCGTCAAGTGACCCGTGAAAACACACAAATAACCTTCTTCCCTGACTTTCACTCAAGTTTCAGAGACAACGTCGTTGCCTTTTGGAAGTTAAAAAGGCACCGAGAGACAAAGCAGTGAAATTCTCGATGCTTTTTCCCGCTCGACTAAGGGTGGAATCTGAGGGGAAAACTTGGTTCTTCTCCACTTTAGGGTAGGTCTGAGAATGGCTAGAGGGATGGAGAACAGTAGGGAAAAAATGGAGCTGCAGAATGACAAAGGTGACATAGACACTGCTCCAGAGATTCAACCGAGCAGCAAGCCAGAGACTCGAATCTTGAAAGCCCAAAAACATTGCCAAGAAACATTTCATAGGATCTATACCAATTCCAGTGATGGTATATTTTGGTTGCTAAATGCTGCAGATTAAGATTGATGGTAATACTATGTAGTATGTACAGTTCATTGGGGGCTCTTGTATGATAGAATTCCACGACTGGGTGCCATAACATGGCGAGTACGCACTATAGTTTGGTGTTCCCCAGACGCACAATCTTTTACTTTTTGGGCCTGAGGTAGCTTTCAGTTTTTATTTTCTGTGAGGCGGAGGGAGACACTCAAGATCTTCCCAAAGTCCCTCTATAAGGTTTGAGTTGGCGTGGGGCGACAGGCTCCCTCCAAGTTTGGGGAGTGGACAGTTCTAAGTTCGTCATGCAGGGAGATGGGGTTATTTTCTCAAGAAATATAGTACGTTTTGGTAAATGGGGGTGATAAGGGAAGGATGGGGGTGGTCATCTGAAGGGCATAGTTCTTCAGTTCACTCGATAGAAGGGTACCAATTTCATTGTACCACACTAGCTAAAGTTGATCTGCTGTATGCAAATGTTCCATGCTCAGGCTTCCGAGGGAGACCTCAGTGTCGGGAACCACACACTATTGGACTGTAATACATCCCGATAATGACTAACAAAAGCATTAAAAAATTTTTTTCCACCAGCACTACTTGGCATCACCTTACCTGATTTGGGTAAATGTCTACTTTAACTACTATTGGGAGAACTCCTAATGGGGCTGTGATTTTAATATGATAGTCTGTAACAATAGGGATCGATTCCCCCACGACCAATGGCTCCTGCCTAAACCCAATTGTCAGACTTCCTTTCAGTCCTAGAGATAGTGGATGTCTGGCGAGCGCACAACCCCATAACAAGGCACTTCATGTTCTACTCTGGGGCCCATGGTAGCCTTTACCGTATCGACCTCCATTTTAATATGGCCTATCGTATCTCCCTTTTTCGTGATCATTTCCCTGTGTGGGTAATCAATAGTCTAGATAAGCAATTGGCAGAAAAGGTCATCACAATAAACCCCTGGTATCTCAAGATCCCGGGTGTAGGAGAGGGCCTAAAAACAGCCACGGAACAATATTTCAAAGACAATGCGGCATCAGTAGAGTCCTTTTGAAACCTCTGGGGGGTGTATAAAAACATTGTCAAGGAACAATCGCTCTCACTGACTATCGGCGCAAAAAAGAAACCAGGGCCATGGTGGAGAAGCTTTAAGGCGATATCCGCTCTCAAAGCTGAACTGAGGTTAGATAATACTGGTGACATTAAGCACGACTTGGGCCTCTAACTACAGGAATATAGAGACTTAGTGACAGGTGCGGCTAGAATAAGTCACTGGACCACACAACACCGCATATACGAACTTGGTGATAAGGCGAAACAACTCCTTGCATGATTAGACAAAAAAGAGAGAGCAAGCCTGTGGGTACCTAGTATTGGTTCCTAGGACATTGCAAATGTCATCATAGACTACTATGCACACCTCTATTTGCCTGCCTGCATGGCTACTGCAAACGACTCTCACGACCCCCTCCTTGATTTGCAGCTTCCGTCCTTCTTCACAGAGGATAAGGCATTCATAGAGTGATCCAACTGAGGAGGAAATAGCCCAGATAATTCATAGCATAAAATCAGGCAAGGCAATCGGACCCAACGGACTCCAAATAGAACTCTATAAACCTACCGCTTCCACTATTATGCCATACTTGCTTAGGATGTACACAGAGAGTCGTGAGAGAGGCATACTTCTAGAGACCAGAGACTAGCCTCAATAGTTGTTGTTCGTAAGGAGAGCTGGCCAGCGTAGAAGTGTTCTACTTACAGACCTATATCACTTCTCAATGTGAAGGCTAAAATCCTTGCGAAATTATTAGCTCTTAGACTTATACAAATAGTCACTAAATTCGTACATGCCGACCAATCCGGCTTCATGCCAGGCAGAAATATGGCTCTGAATCTACGGCAGCTCCACGGAGTACTGCCACGGGTGGATAAGATCCAGGAAGATGTAGTAATTCTATCGCTAGATGCCCGCATGGCCTTCGACAGTGTTGAATGGCCATACCTTTTTGCAGTGTTGAACACATGGGCTTTGGCCCCAAGTTTCCATCATGGGTGCTTCTGGTTTATGCCGATCCCCTAGCTCAAGTGGTCGTGAATGCTAAAACTTTGCGGGAGTTCCCCCTATGACGAGACAGTGATGCCCTCTCTCGCAGCTTCTATTCACTCTGATTCTTGAACCATTAGAGGCCTGGGTCCCCTGATCCAACGCCTGCGTTGGACTGAATAATGCGAAGACAGAATATTTCTCTATGCTGATGATAATCCGCTATATGTTGCAGCTCCACAATCCTCCATCTATAGAATATTTAACATATTTACCACCTTTGGTAAATATTCAGGATATATAATTAATTGGTCTAAATCCATACGGTATGTCCTCCACGTTGAGGCCCCATTTCTGCCATCAGGCTGTGAGGTGCGGGTGTATTTGATGGCTTCTATTACCTTAGCATTTATGCCACTGCCGATCCAGAGCTATTCAACATCAATAAGCTGCAAGGCCCTTTACAGCGACTCAAAGGAGACGTTCACCATTGAAGGTCTCTCCCACTTCCTGCTTGGATGAGTGTCCTTGTTTAAAATAATGGCGCTACCACAGTTGCTTTATGTGCTACAAAACACACCTTTCCCTGTCCCTGCAACCTATTTCAAAACCATAGAGAGTGAAATTAGAGTCTTGTTGTGGGATGGGAAGGCCCCACACATGTTTTTTTTCTTTTAAACATATTTCATTAAAGTTATCAAGTACCAGCTGGGTGAGAGCCCTACATATTCCACTTGATAGAAAAATATCAAAGAATTAGCAGCAATGGAAATATCAATGGGTACACTTTGCATACAAAACAAAAGAAAACAAACTATGAAATATACGCAGACATTCCCACCCCACCCGCATCAGCAAGCAAAATTCAGTACACATATATATGTCCAAGGAAACGATGCAACATACATTCTGGCCCACAAGCTTCTCATGAGGAGGGAGATCAATGCCACGGTATGTAGCCCACCGAGACCATATCTTTCTATGTTTTTGGGGGCAGCCCCTCGCTTGAAACACTGCCATCTCCATACCCATACATTTATCTAGCTCTTTCTGCCACTTCCCTATCGTCGGCGAAGTTCCCTTCCACAACTGGGCTATATCCCTCTTTGCAATGGTAAGGGCAAGAAAAAGTAAATGTTGTTTATATCGGTTCCCTACGATGTCCTCTGTACTATGGAGCAGGAGCAATCGGGGATCATGCGGCAGGTCCCAGGACCAGTGGCGGCTGGTGATATTTGAAAGTGGGGGGGGGGGGGGTGGTGTAAAAGTTTTGGAGGAGTGGTTGATCGGCATCCGGGTGCTTCAGTGCGTTGGAAGACTGGGGTCAGTGTCTATAATGTAGTACTTTATTCCCATTTGTGACGGGAGGAAACAACATTGCTGTAATAGTGTGTGCACATCTCTGCACCTACCGTATAAGGGGAATTTCTTTTGGAAAATGAAGTACTTGGCGAAAGTTCCTATTCACTGCCCAGCCTTTGTAATTTGTATTTTTTTTTTATATTGGCATTCGGATACCTAATTGAATTAGCTTGAGGCCCCAGCCAACCTCTGCATCATTCTTCATCTCTCGTTGAAAGTGTTATACTTCAAAAGTGTAATTAGCACTAATGCTGAGCTCTTGCTGCTCAAAGTGGCGTTTTCATGGCGTCCACTGGCCCATAAAAAAAGCTGCTTTCCTCAGCCTACGTTATGGTAACAGATCTTTACCAACCCCCAAGGCATCCTAGATTCAGATCTCATAGCATTTCAGTTTAAAACGAATGGACAGACCAAATGACCCAACCAAATATTAGGAGCAAAGGTATCAAAACTTAGACAGATGACGGAAGAAGACAGCTGAGTGAATCTACAGGATGCTGTAGCTTTCTGCCATCAAATCGAAATAAAGAACTTATCTTGAAACCATAATTAGTCCCTGTAAAAACGTTCATATCAGCTAAGTGCATGAGGGCATGACGAGAATGTGGCAATGGTGGCTTGTATGGATGGGTCATGGCAGTCCACCCAGCGCCTGTGTGCCATTCCGGCCCTGATCAAGAGAATACAAATGTATTATCATATTCTGGAGATCCCAGCCGCTGTGCAAAAAGTCCCTGGCAGCACTCATGCATTTTAATCCACGAATTAGCTCATGTAAATCTGCTAAACTCCATGTTTAAGTGCCTGCCTTGCCTTTTTCCACTGTGAATATTCACATTCGGCACACTTTAGTTTCTTGTACATTTTACAGATTGCGCTCAATAAGAGGCTTATCACTGCACCACTTTAACACCCTTTAGCAAACTGTATCTAATTTTAATTTCATACTGCAGCATGTGCAAGCGGGTGCGCAATATTTTATTTGCATTTATTTGTTTTAATTACGAGCATCCTCGGCGGTAAAAGGTCTCTCAGATATACACTTTATGGAGATGGAAAATTGCATATTAAAAATGTCGTAGGTGAAATCCAAAGTTCCCGAGAGGTCCCCGAGAAAGAATCCTTTTTAAGAACGCCTGACTGTCACCTTTCTGCCCCCTCCAGATGAGCGGCCTCTTTTCCTGTGTTTGTTCAGTCCGTCTTCAAAGGTCTGCTAGTGTTTCTGCTGATGATTATCACTACTTACCCTGCAGGGGACAAGGATTCCTCGAGCCAGGAATGTCTTCTCTTAAACTGATGCGGCCCCACTACTTAGTTGGTAACGCATTTTAAAGGCCTATGACGGAATATTTCCCACTTAGGTCAGGATTAAAGCACGCTTTACATGCAATTGCGGGCAGCATGACTGGTGGGTGGGGGGATCGTGTGGGGGGTTGCCCGTGATGGGGGTAGGGAGGGAGGCGGGAGGGGTTTAAAAAAAAAAAAAGTACCTTCCCACGGGTCCCGCGTTTTCGTTTTCCTGCTGCCACACCTCTCGAGGCTCTCTTTAGACAGGCGCCTGCGTCTCGGTCTCAGCCAATCCAGATGCTGCTCCAGCAGCGCCAGGATTGGCTTGAGCAGTAGTAGTGCGCATGTTCTGTTTAGGGCTTAAAACATTTTGCGACCAGCCCGGATATGCGCATTAGGTTGCTCATTAGAAGAGCGGCATGGAACAACCCTCGCTCTTCTAATGAACAGCCTAGTGCGCATGTTCGGGCTGGTGCAAAATTCTTTAAGCCCTAAACAGAACATGCGCACTCTTGCTGTGCGCTCCGCCGACCGGCACCTGATACATGTTATCGATGTCATGATGATGACTCATGACAGACACTTGGACTGAACTCCTGCTGCCCGCCCCCTTTCTGAGCTGACTGCCTTCGGCGGAGTGGGATTTAAATAAATGTGAGTAGGAGACTGACGGCAACCCTTGTTAGTTGTTATTCAACTCGAGTGCCTCAAATTAATTGGTGGGACAACGCCCAAGTGCCCTAATGGACGCACCGCCCCTGGTGGTAACTGAGCCTAGCAGGGGGCTAGCCAAAGGGGCTGCTAAGGTTTCAGCTTCTGCAGTCCTTTTGATCCGGACATCGTGACACCCCCTTGCCCATTAATCTCACCTGCCTCACTTTACTGCACAGTTTGGAGACTAACCCAGCTGCAAAGTGGATGTCGGGAGAGCGGCACTAGTAGAATTCGCTGGAAGCCGTTGGCAATACAGGTGATTTTTGCCACGTCTTGGAGAATTCTTTTCTTTTTTACATTTTCAGGAATAGTAAGCACCATATACATATATTTATGACACAATAACAAGAATATTCACTAAAATAAAATTGCTACTCTGCATCGTTTTAGAAGACTTGGCCAAGAAGATTACAAGATGGCTGCAAATTTGTCAGATCAACGTGCGGTTATTAACTAGCCCACACTCCCTCAGTTAACTTTAATCTAAGCTAGAGCGCTCCTCAGACATGGAGTTGCAGCTGTAAGAAGCACTGGGGACATCTGTGCACAAAGCCACATCCTACGAAGGTGATGGCTGCATCAGCCAGGGTTGGAGCTATGACCCGAACCACGGGCGGGGTCTTTGTAAAGTTCAGTCACATGCCCGAGGTGAAGTGGTTGCTAACCCTAACCTCACATGACATACTTGTGGTGACATTACCCGAAAAACAAGCATTGGCATAGCCAATAGGTCTCGCCTTTGGGCACTTATAAGTGTTTAGCCATGCAACACTTGATGTTGTTGCACCAAGGATATTGTGCTGGATAACTAAACACTTATTAGGTCACAACGGCGAGACCTATTGGCTATGCGAATGCTTGTTGGCACTTGGCCTTCCATGGCCAGAGCCATCCCAGGAGAGTCTTGGGGTGTCTCCCACTCAAGCGGCTCATACCTGAGACCAGAATTTCTCATGACGACAGAGACCACGGCCGTGTATTACAGCAAGTCCAGCAGTGAAACAGCACTGCTACCCATGACAGCAGGACAGAGAGAATGACCCCCCCCCCCCATAAGGAGTGTCAATAAACTGAGCACTGACACCGAAAGCTGCAGGACCATGAAAATGAACAAGGCTGTTCGGAACAGCACCACCACCGTGGTGCACTTTGTCGTCTATGGCGTGCAATGCCACTGCACAGTTCACTGCACCAGGCTCTGTGCATCATGGCCATCACAGACAACACACGATGCAATAACACCAGATTAACGTGGGTGAAATAGCGAGAACCAAACCACGCCAAGGAGGGTATATACAGGCGCATACAGATGCACTGTGCTTGCTATGCTTAACTCCACAAGTAAGTATCCTGGTGTGCAGTCAATAAAACCGACGCTGCGCTTACATAATTCCCTTCATAATGTTTCGGGCTGTATATTCGGCCACGGCACTCTTGCATCACAACATTTTTGCCCTCAACATTCTGGAGTACATTTTTGGGCATTACCTGGGTCTCTCCTCATGTCAGCACGGCGTTGTGTCTGCTGCATAAAAGAGTGCAAACCTCCCTCACCCCACCCCAATAAAAGGGAAATGTATGGCTCTTGTTTTCACCTTATATGAACACTTTATCTTTAAGCAAGCTGCTGCCCTGCCATACTTCTGGGTTACCACAGCAAATGGTGCCATAAAAATGTGACCATTCCCCAAACCCTCTATTACACCTTGAGTAGGTCGTCAGTCTGGGGATCCCAGTCTAGATAAAGTACGTACGGAAGCTGCTATCTGACTACTAGTATTTTCTACAAGAGTCTAAAAAGGAAAAGAGGGTACAAACAAAAATGAAAGCCAGGCTTTGACGTCAAACAGGGTCTAATGCAGAGCGCACAACTAATCATTTCTCCAATGCACAATTTAAAAAAATGCAATAATACATTGCTTATTATTATATATTACTGTGCACACACTCGAATTTTGCTGTCATTTAACACTGTGGATGGTGTACTGGTTTTATCGTCCTTCAAGGCAGAAAGATAGCGCCTACTTGAAAACGTCTGTCTGGAGCTTGCTTGTAAATCTATACAACAGTCGCATTGACCCACTGAGCTATTTTACTCGCGCCTCACAGTACAGCTCTATCGTTGGAGCTGCCGAAGATAAGGGATTCAGTGTAAAAACGCGCGGCCGGCTTTGCCACTAACACAATAACGTTGAAACTGTGACTTCGGGGTCTGTTTAGTGGACGTTAAGTTTGTACCAGGTATTGCTGGTGGCTTGAATATATCGTCATGCATCTGTCTACTTGCAATACATCCGGCCTAGCGCCTAAATTATCTGGGGGCTTTAAAGCGTGCAACCCTCTCACCAAACTCAAACAGCGAAGCTCTTAAGATCATTTCGGCACATTGTTGGCAATGCTACTTGTTCACAGCCGTCTAAGCACGTGCATGCTAAGGAATAAGAAGGAATTACTTCTCCAACAGTGCAAGTGGGCAGATCTTTGTCCTACTGCAATGTTGCAGAAGGTTGAACAAGCACACGTTGGGTTCTACCCTCGCCTGCTCCACTTGATCGAAACAGCTTGACCGTGAGCAGATCCCAGGGTTAAAGTTTCATGCGCACTTTGCAACGAGTAAACTATCAGTACAGGAGCAAGGTGATCTCAACTTGGGCCCTACACGCCCTCTGCAAAATCGCCTAGAAGCGATTTAGGTCATCGCGTAGTGCTAAATAATTATTGTTTACTTCATGCAAGAACAATAAAACAAGCATTGGCCGCGCGGCCGTGAAAGTAACGCGGCTGCGCGGCCGTGAACGAGAAAGTGATGACAGGGACGCGCTCTGTGGTGGGGGAGGGGCAGAGCGAGGCACTTGGGAGAGCAAGGCTTAATGAGCCATGAAAGCCACATGGCGGCTGCGCGTGTGCACGCGCTCCTGAACGCAGTCTGGAGGCCAGGAAAAGATTGTGGTAACACTTTGAAAAGCCACTAACTAAATGTCTCGCAGAGCAGCGCATGTGCTGGCTCAGCGAGACCTAAAAATAAGAAAGAGGCACAGTGAAAGGGGCAAGACTAGGCAGTTGTAATAAGTGTTTAGCTGTTTTCTGGGCTTTGTAAGGAGTTTGGGGAGGGCAGCTGTGAGGTTAACCGGTCAACTGCCTGCTTTCAGGTAATTGCAGAACCCATGCGGTGAGAGGCAGGCAGCCCTTGCTTGTAGTGTGAAAAAGGAAACTACAAGGCGCATTCCGTTTAGCCTGCTGCTGCTGATAGCTTTTGTGTTCCCAGCAATTTTGAGGGGGTTATTCTAGTGGTAAGATAACTCCAATGTTTAATGCAGTTCAGGGAGAGTTCTGTTTTTTGTTCCATTACACTTTTGACTAATAAAGTAGCATAGAGAGTTAATGTTCCTGCTGTAAAGCACATCGGGTAACATGCAGAACCTAGATGTATTTTGTGTAGATAGATAAGTGGGCCATGCTTTTGATACTGAGATCATTTTGTTACTTCCAGTTCATAAGTTGCAGTCCTTCTACAATAGAAAAATGATCTATTTATGGGTATCGAGGAGCTGCATGCAAACCTTAAGTTGTGGGTTTAGATCCTTTCTGTTTACTCTCAATCTGTTGTTCCTCTGATTGCAAAGAATGAGCTCCTCTGAGAATTACTAAAGTTTGGCATACAGTCAACCCCAATCACTGTTTTGCATTTTATTTCCGGTCTTTTTGTTTCTCCTGACCATTCACTCTTAACATTTAATGTCTACAAGTATGGATGGTATGTGAATCCCACACCGTATAACCTTCATTGTCTTATGTAACATTTCCTGTATATTGATTTACACACATGTATGATTTATTGTCTCTGTGTGTGATGTAAAGTGCTCTGACACCCTATACTGGGATGAGTGGCGCTATTAAAGAACTAAAATTAAATAAATTGGGAGGTGTCATTTAAAAAACTTTTTTGTAATTACTCATACACACAGATGCATTCTTACTGTGCAAGCTCGTCTCTTACATTGTGGGCGAATGGTTGAACAAAGTCAAAACTCTGCCTCCAAGTCATAATTCCTCTAAAGTACTAGTGAAGTGATAAACTATCTGCTTTCATTTCCTTCCATTGCATTGGCATCTAGGTGTTCGACTCCAGATGACTCCCAGCCAGTATAATAAGGGCAAACGGCCCTTTAAATCAATCAGTTGTTTGCACCTGACTGGAAGTGAAAATAAGAAAGCCCCTTCGCTGCCTGCAGGTTGCAACACCAAGTAACATGAGAATGTGCTGAATTGAATTGTGACTTGGTGTCGAAAAAGGATACCAGGACAAATGTAGAATATTTCCTTTGGTCAGCTGGATCCCAAATCTGGCCCAGAAGAGTTCCCAGAACCAGGATCCGGCGTGATTCCCCTACTTTCCGGCACTGGTCTGAGAAAATATGAGTCCAGGTCTCCGGTTCATATGCCCGAGAACACTTTAGTCTTTTTTAATCTTGTCTGAGAAAGCGTCTCTTGCAAGGTATTTTGTCACTTTACAGGGGTCGCCGGGCCAGTACATTGCTTAGGATTGGCTTTCCTTTAACTCCCATTTGCTGTCTCTTCTTCTTTGACCCTTCCCCGGAGCATGGCCAAAATACTTGTGTCCCCCTGATGCTTGCCTTTTGGGAGCGATTTTAACTTTCTCAACTGCATGTATTTGTACGATGTCCACTGCATTATGTGCCCACCCCTCCATGTTGCTCTCTGTGACCGTAAGTTTTTTGATTTTTTTTAGTTATCATGTTTTGTTATTTGGCACTGTAACCTGCATTTTACTTTCTAACAAACTTAATTCCCTTGTTGAAAAAGTACATATAATTTAATTATTTTTAAAAACTACATTGTAACTTTTGGCTTCTTTTCCAATGTGAGGGAAATTAGATACATTACCAGAATTTTCACTTACTTTGTGTTTCCGTTTTCCAATTTATATACTTTGTCTACCCCAAGTCCTCTCCTCACTAGACGCTTCCTTCATGTTTTAGATTTCATCCACCAAGACTCTGTCTTTGAGGTGTTTGCCCTCATACGCCATTCCACTCCATCCCAGTCATACCCAGTTTCTTCACTATGTTATTGTTCACCTCCAGGTGTTCCATTTTTCAATTATGTCACTCAATGAATCTCTTAGTTGGCTGCATCTTTTTTGGGTCACAAATGTAGTTATTTTCCCCAAGGGCTCATAATTGTTCCCATCTCTACCCTCTATGCTTGCATTCTTCCATTTGCTTCCCCACGCTTTATGCTTCCTCACCCGGTTTCTTTTGATTCCTTCCTTCTCTCCATCCCCTTGAACCATCAAAAATGCTTCAAAGGTTTACAATTGGCAATAGATCATGTTTCTGAGCCAAGCTAAACTAAAAATGTATTGGTCAAATTGTGACATCGGCTTCTTATGCCACAAGAACATTAATTGTAGACATTCCAAACAAAAATAAATCCCATCGGGACTTGTTTTTTTTTTTGCCATGGTAGCATTAATTCAATACATTCTCTGGTCACATCGGTAATTCCGCCATTTGAAGGCCTCTAAACAGTGCTGCTAGCTGCTTCTCTGGTCCCTTCGGTAACTCCTCCATTCTAAGTCCTCTGTGCAGTTCCACAGCTGTGTCTCTGTTCCTAGTGGTAATTCCCTATTCTTAGTCTTCTAGGCAGTGCTGCAGCTGCGTCTCTGTTCCCACTGGTGATTCCTCATTCTTAATCCTCTAGCCAGGCCCACCCGCTTCCTGTGCCTCTTCAAAGGTAATGCACCCATCTGCCGGTTTTAGCTCCCCTAATAGCTCGCATCCTCCCTCTCCCCACCTAGTCAGGGAGACTTCCCGTTCAAGGTCAGCGAACTGAGGCAACCACAACAGTGAAAGATTCCTAGAAGATGGCTGTGTGTGAAATACCCTCCCGATAGCACTCACCCTAGCCTGAGTGACTTGCCAGACTACAAATGGGCAGGTTCTGCTTTTGTCATGTCCCACTAGCCGTATGGACGGCCAATAGGCACTTCTCCCAATTATCCTCATCGGAGCACCACCTGACTCCATGTTGTCGCAATGAGGCCAGATAATATAGTTTAAGATCGGGAAGCATTGGCTCTAGCTTCTCTCAGCTGGAAATAGTTTTGCATAGGTGTTAAATGCCTCTCAGGGACAAACAATAGGCTGACCAGAATAGGCAGAGATGATTCCTGTGATTATGCAGGGTGGAGGCTGTGGGCACCTTTTTTGACACTGCAGTGTCAAATCTTGTGTGAGTGTCCAACCTTCTTGACCGATCTTCGGGATTCACAAATAACACTTGGGGAACACTTGAAAGGGGAGAGATCTGGATGCTTAGATAGTTCTTGGAAGATAAGATAGTTCTTGTGGATGCCCTGTCTGGTAGCTGAAGGACTCTGCTTTTGCTGTACCAGATGTCTGGTTCTAGGTTTACATACAACCCTTAGGACACCTTGAAAAAAGAGAGAACAAGAGGCCAAGACAATTGTTGTGGATCCATAATCTGGATGCTGAAGGACTCTGCCTTTGTCCTATCAGACGTCTGTCGCTGGGTTATTTGTGGGTACAGTGCCTGCGGGATTTTAGTGTTAGATGTAGGAGGACACTAAGATTCCCATAGTATACGCTCTACTCGCAACCCCAGCCCTCGGAGCTGAAGTTTAATTTGGCAGAAGACTTTCTTATCTTGAAAATGTCAAAAAATGGGTACAGTTGGCTCCGGGAACTTTTAGCCCATGAGTCATTCCCACCCACTAGCTAGTGCCAGGCATAAATGTGGCACCACAAGCCACTCACTTAAAACACTTCTGGATCTGTGGAAAAAAAGAAGAGGACTGACCTAAAGTCTGTGACCTGAGTAGATCCCTGGGAGCTTGACCTGTTCCCTATTGTGCCTAGGACAAAGAAGTGGACTTCAAGGGTCATAAGGCTTACCTCCAGTTCAAGATACAGGGATACAACCAGCTGCAAGATTCCTTTTTTGGCAGTACCCAGCTGAACAGTGGAAATTGGATCAAGACGGGACTCTTGCCTGACATCCTGTGAGGCTCTTAGTGCCTTCTCTGTGGTTGTGGAAGGCTTTAGGGGTGAACTCCTGTGGTAGATTGGGACTTAAAAAACAAATTGATAAGGTAGAATCTTTAACCAGGACATCCTGATGTGTGTGTCTGACCTGTACTCGTGGTCAGCCTCAAATTGCGTACATGTCCGACTTACCACAACCGTTTCCTATCATTAGTGCTTTGTGTTCTTTTTTTTTTTTTAGCTATTTTTCTTATGATTGGATTTTTGTCATTTTGTTCATTGTACTCTATTTTTCAATTTCACAAGCCTATCTGCTCTTTACTACAGCTAGAATGTATTCGAGCACAGGTTAATTTAGTGACTTGGAGGGTTCACCCTGATGAGGATTTGAATTATAGCTTGAGGTGGGCAGGTCATCTAGTCCAAATAATCCAGTTTCTTACAAAGTGGAGCATCTTTTTAGGGTTCGCCCTTCACAGTGCTTGTGCTGTGTGTGAGAAGTTGGCCTTGTATATGCTGTCCACTAATTATGGGCACTTTGCACCAGTCCAAACAACCCTTATGCTGATTTAAGAGGTCAAAGATAACCTTAGAAAACTATCCAAGTGGTAGCTGTGGAGAGCAGCCTTCAAGCTTAGTCTTGAAGGAATGTTAAGCAGCTTGTTTTACCAGAATGCAATCTTATAGTATTGGTTACATGAAAGGAGAGCCACACAGTATTTATAAAAATATGTATTTATTAATATAACACTCTCTAGTACGACACAGTATCTCCTACATGGAAATAATCACAAAGCACAGAATACGAATGCACAGAAATGACAGTAAATAGCACTATTACACAGTGGGCCCCATGGGGGGGCCAAAGCATATACAAAAATAGTGGTATAAGAACCACGACTCGAGTCAAGACAGTGTCGAGAGGTTGTAGAATCGCTTGGATCCCAAGGAACCACCTAAGGTGAGTAAGTAGGGACCCCACGGAGGACGGGTGCAGTGTGGGAACACTACCGCGTGCTCAGTACAATTCTATGGGAAAGTCGCAATTGAAGTTTTAGAGTTTAGGGACCTTTCCCAGTGGACTTCAAAGAAACCCCATGGACTATAGGAGGTTGGAGAGCCACCCCACCTGTGGATACCGAGGTACCAAAGTTAAATATCCCAAGGAAGCCGGGTGCATAGGTCTGAAGTGGCGTCAGAAACTGCCGTAGAACCCAATGGAGAACTTTAAAGAAGAGCCGCTGCTGAAAGGAAGAAAAGTGTCTTTTGGAATCCAACAGTGGATTCTTATCGAGGAGTACCTGAAAGCAGAGGATACAGAGTCTGGGTCACTCAGGAGTGACCAGGAGTTCGGTTGACGAATGCCCACCGATGTCTGGTGCGTTGATGGAGTTCTTAACTCTGCAGCTATGGGGACCAGGAGATTTCGAGGATGACCAGGAGCCGGATACGAGCTGTCCCACGAAGGATGTTGAGTACTGAAGGGTCTGTGTCCAGCGGAAGCACCTACAAGCCTTGGCAACGGCAACCCATGCAGAAGGTTAAGGATAGATACAGTTCGGACTAGCAAGGTCCAGGAGACTCGCCACAGCAAGGGGAGTCTGGGCAGGCCTGGAACAGCCAGAGGAGCCCAAGAAAAGCAAAGTTGACCCTCAAGTGGACCCACAGGCCGGAGGCACAGGAGTTGCGTGGGAACCTTGAGCGATTTCACCAAACAGCAGCCCACAGAGCACTTGGTGCGAGGAGGCAGGAGTTCTTGGAGAAATCGTGCCAGAGGTCGGGGCTACTCGGAGCCCAATACACTTGTTCGGGGAAACGCCAACAAGCATGTGCATCTTCAATTGTATGCGGTGCACAGGGGTTCGGGTATTGCTGCCCCCATGAGGGGTTCTGACCTCAAACTTGATGAGAGGGCAGCTCATACCGCAAGGGACGTAGAAACCCACCTCCAGTGTTGCCGAAGCCTTCGGAGTCCGTAGGAGCTCAGGGTCAGCAGACCAGACAGCACTGTTGCGGAGCCTGTGAATGCAGGGGAGTGACTGCTTCACTCCAAGGGAGATATCTTCCGCTGTACTTGATGCTCCACAAGTCCTGCACGGATCCTGTATGGTGCACGGGCACAGATGATGCTTCAGACTGAGAGGGAGACAAAGTCGGGCCCAAACACAGTCCAGCGAAGTTCAGAGTGTCCAGACAGTTGAAGTTCAGTGGTTTCTGGCTCAGAATCTTGTCCACTGCGAATCTAAGGTCTTACAACCAGGTAAACCCTTGTGTGCCCACGGGAGAGGGTTGGACAGATTCAGGGGACACTCCCAGGGGAGGGTCTGGACAGTGGGGAGGTTACTCCCATGTCCTTTGTCCAGTTTTGCGTCAGAACAGGAGCCAATGGCTCCCAGGACCAGTTTGAACTGGACTATGCACAGGGACACCAAATGTGCCCCTCATGCAGACTTTCCGTCGCTGGCAAGTGCACCCACCAAGCCCTAATACACTAAATCATGTCTGGGAGGTGGTCACACCTCCCTGTGACAGGATACCTATTGTTCTGCCTTCCCCTGCTAGAGCTTGGCTCAGCAGCAGGAGGGGAGAAATGTTACTCTGGTCGGTAGCAGCCATTTTGTGCTGCCCGGGACTGAAAGGTTGGTACCGGGAACACCAGGGACCCAACGAAGGTCGCTTCTGAGTGATGGAATCATACCTCCAACACCCTCTATCAGTGTGGGGGGTATGATTCCAACATATTTGTCACCAAACACGATAGGGTTAGTTTCAGACATTTTAGAGTTGGTCATCACCTGGTCGCATAATGGCACTCTATGGGCCTTATGTAGGTGGGCTGGCATTTACCACTTCATAAATACCGAATCATACCGATTCGGTATTTATGAAGTGGTAAGTGCTATGTAGGTAATTGGTCGGTAAATATTACCGATTCGCAAAAATTCGGTAATTACCAAATCGGTATTTACCGATTCGCTAATGAGGCATACCTTCCCATTGATGGGAAGGTATGCCTCATTACCGAATTGGTAAATACCGATTCGGTAATGGGGGAGCACATGCAAGGGTGGCAGGGTGTCACATTGACACCCTGTTGCACCCCTGATTCGGCCATGTGTGCACATGTGGCACACATACATGCCCTGAGGGCATGTGTGTCTGCCACATTGCACACATCTACGGGCAAAATATTGTATTTACACACATATTCGTCATTTACCACCAACTATTAGTTGGTGGTAAATAACGAATCCCCACACACACCACACAGTCCCCCTACATCTCATTTCTGTATTCGGAATTTACCGAATCGGTAAAATTACCGAATCGGTAATTTTACTGAATCGGTAATTTTACCGATTCGGTAAATTCCGAATACAGAAATTCTCCCCCTACATCTCAAAAGCCAAAATACCGGTCGGTAACGGTATAATTACCGAAAATCGGCCGTTACCGACCGGTATTTGGCTTCCTACATGAGGCCCGTAAATGGTTGCCTCACTGACAACCCGGGAGAATTGATTCAGTAGGTTGTAGGGGTGTTCTGCTCATGCAGTGGCACCCTCTCAATTAGAAACAAGCACACTGCCCTCCAGATTGTAAAGGCCTGCTAGAGGGGTGACTTATAGGTTTTAAGTGCAGTGACCCTTAGATATAGTAAACCTATATCTTAAGTAAGGGGTGCATGCACCAACTTACACAGGCTGCAATGGCAGGCCTGTAGGTTCCATTTTGCATGGCCTCTCATGGGTGGCATAATACATGCTTCAGCCCATGGGAGAGCTCTGGGGTACCTATGCCCTGGGTACATGGGTACAATATACTAGGGACTGACCAGGGTACCCCAGTATCCAATCTGGACTGTCCCAAAGTACATTTCATAGCATAACAGTTTAAGGAGAAAGCAGATAGACTGGGGTCAAGATTAGCAGGACCCAGACAGACTAGTCAAAAATAGTATCACATTTAACAAAAAGTTGGGTATCCATAAGAAGCAGACCATACTTAACCTACACAGTGCTTGTGAAATCTATTGGATTTAATATATCTTAAAGGGGGTCTTATCCGTTCCCACTCCCGAGGTACTGTGTTCATGCTTTTGTGTGGAACTTTTTTTATGCGAGGCAGTCTGTGGCTGCATGTTTTCCGCTCTCCTTTACACCGCCATCCTCTTGCTATTACTCTGACTGTGAGCACGGCTGTAGCTTTAAGGGGGGTGGATACTTCTAGGTTAACTACCTACTGCGATTTTAATTTCAGCTTGCAGGATTATGGCAGTCTTGGGAGGACTTTATACTAGTCACTTTCAGTTAAAGAAATCGCCTTTTCAGCAGTATAATTTACTAAGTAGGTGTGGAAAGGAGTGCTGTTTCATTTTTGTACATAGCGCCATCTTGATTTTTGTTTTTCCCCCCCGTGTGATTTCAAATATTTGTTGTTTTTTCATATAGAAAGGAATTCTCCCAAACTAGGCGAACGCTTCATGGAAGCCGTGCTGTATCATTTAGTGTTGTTGCTGTTTTGAAAGGCACTTTCACGTTCGGAAGAGTAATTAACATATTTTAAAAACAGCAATAGTTTCGGGTTTGTTTCTGGGAACCATTACAGTAGCACAGCTTTCGAAATGGGGTACATTGGAGCATGAGTACTTTAATTTTTGTATTTTAAATTAAAAGAACCCATATTTCAAGGTCGCCTATGCTTGATTTTAAGCTACATGACTACTAGTTGTGTAACTGTGGACAAATGTTTAGTAGTTTTGGGAGGTATTCTTACTAACGGAAGGACCCAAATTTGAAGGTTGCCTTTGTTTGCATTTAGGCTACGTGATTACTTGTTGTGTAACTGTGGACAAATGATTTAAATTTTCGGGAAGTGTTTGTACTGGTGGGTGAATCGTTACTTTTACACAAACCACAGTATTGAGTGGAAAGGCGCGCCATTGACTTTTCAGGTTTGGACATAGGCCGCTTGATTACTTTTCCGTGTGATTACATTTGATATTTGAACAACACTTCATCAACTATGGATATAGGGCCGCTTGGGGGATATGGGGAGCAGCACAGACCGCTGACATCGGAATAGTGTGAAAAAGTCTGCTTTTATTGATACAGGTGCACATCACAATTTAAAGCCCTTGACCTTATGCCTTACAAAACTACAACTTCACTATACAAGATGTTACCTATGTCAAACCACGCCCACCCCAAAAGTTCCCCCACACAACATTTTAAACCTGCAGTTCAGTACCCCGTACTGTGAACTTTAACCTGTACCTAACCTAACTTCCTAATACAAAGATCTTACCTCCTCCAGGCGTGAACTTGTCTACCCATTCCCTTTCAGCCTGGATTGCCTCTGTCAACAAAGAATAAATTTGGCTAAAACATGCCAACTTGACTGCTAACCGCCACTCCGAAAACTGGATAACTACCCCTTTTTCTGCCCCCTCCAACCTAAGGTACCTTCAGAGCCTTTGCAAGCGAATCCTGAACCTGAAACAATTACGACTCTATGCAAAAAATAAAAAAATAAAAAAACGCCAACCCCCTAAAGACTCCACAGCGTAAAATTTGAAACCAGCCCCCTTGACTCTTCAAAAAGACGTCCTGTCTCCATTGACCCTTTCCTTGCTTTACTATTGCCTCCATCTTCACAGCCCCACGTAACTCTCTGCGGGGAATAAACTCATTCCACCTAGCAAGCCACTTGACCATTGGCGTAAATCGCCTGCACCCCTGCTATATCATTGGCACTCTGGTGTAATAGTACATTCCTGACATCTACCCCCCCACTAATAACCTATTCCAGGAGGGTAGCAGTTGCTTCCACCCCAGGCCCCCTTCGACCATACGATTGGATGTGAAAGTGATAAGCGGCAGATCCCAAAGTGACCCAGAGTCTGCACCTCTTTGTCTGCTGTTCATTCCATTGTACTAATAAATGCTCAATTATCCAAACAGACACACCAGTGACCTCCAAACTTGGAGCCGAACCTGAAAAACAAAAATAAAAATTGAAAAAAGGAAATATCTTAGCAAATCTCTGCCCGACCTGTGCATATTGCTAACAGCAGTTCGATGCCCTTCTCCCCAAGCCCATCATGTCTGCCATGCTCCGTCCCCATTGGCATGCCTCCGGGATCCTGTCTATACAACAGGCATGCGTCCCAAGACCTTGTGTGTCAGCAGCTCCCCAAAAGTACAGGCAACATTCAGACCTTCCTGGGTTTGTGCTGCTCCCTCAAATAGCCTATTGTTCACAAATGCAATCCTAGACTGCTCAACCAACAAAATAGGCATCTATATAAGGGCCCTGGAAGTGGAAGTAGAAATGGCACACAGCTCCGAGTGAAAGCTAAGGAACTGCTCCCAAAATTAGTAAGGAATGATGCTCCCTAATAAAGTGGTCTGCGCCCAGTGCAGGGTCATTAATATGGCAGCAGTTCTCAAAAGTTAGCAGCTGTTTTCACAATTCCCCAAACGTTCCAAAACAGCACACCCTACAACAGTTACCTCAGATTTTAAACTAAGTAATCACGACTCCTAGAAACCAGGCTTGCCGCTATACAGTAATAGTTTGTCTCTCTTGCCAGTGCGTGAAAATAATTCAAGCAATTGGTATGAGGCCTTCCACCCTCATAATGCCCTACCCTCCGCTTTCACCGACTAACTAATTTCCAGCCGCTTGTCGCACCCTGCTCCCCTACTGACTCACAATCGAGGAAATTCCCCCTTATTCCCCAGATCCCCTGGGGCCTCTAAACCGCATTCAGGCGCTGCCGCTAACGGTTCAGGATCGCTCTCCGAAGTCGAGAGTGGGACGATCCTCACCCCCTGCCAATAGACATACCACGGGGCTCCGGAATGGCAGACAGCACTCTAAGACCGCCACCACGACCCCCGCTGAGGTTCTCCTCAATGGGCGGACTTCTTTTGCCCCTAATCTCCCCCTGATTAGGAGAGTACGCCTGGCTGGAGCAGAGGCAGGGATGACAAAAGGCACGTACAGCGGGTGAGTGCCGTGACACAAGATGAGAAAAAAACAAATCCCTTACTTCCCAGAAAAAAAGCTCTGCTATAACCATGACCATCCCCGTGTATACCACAAAATGGTGGCTGGTCGAACAAAATGGGGGCATAAATATCCTTTGGGCTATAACATAGCCCAACTAGCTCAAAGGGGGAGGAGCAGTCGCCCGGGCCGCTCCCAGTCCCCAATCACCCTGGGGGCAGAGCTCCCTACGTTCGGCTGCTCCCCAAGACCCCTTCTGCTTTTCTGCCACTTTCAGGGGTCTTCCAGCCATACCGCTTTTCCTTCTCCCATCTAGAGCCACGCTGTTTTTAAGGTGGAGCCCAGACAGCAGTTTTTGGGGGGATATGTGTCTTTGCACTGTGTCTTCCTGTTATTTCTGCTGTCCTGAGCCTTTTGCTGGGTTTTCAAAGTGCCGTTTTCATAACGTACATAACAGAGCGTACTAGCTGTGGTACCAGATAACAACCAAAGGATCCAGATTCCTTTTACGTACATGAGGAGCTCTACAACGAAATTTTTTATTTAAACTTTACAAAATGACAAGTTTTTGTATGATAGTGTGGAGGCCTTTTATTGTAAATAGATTCTCTTTTTCGGTGCCCTACAAACGATTTAACCCTCTCCTGCCACTACTTGTTAATGCACTGTTGCTCAGGATAAAAAAAACACTTGCAGCAAATAGCTTAAAAGGTTTAAAGTGTTCTTTTTGTATGCCTTTAGGCTATCTTTACCATGGAAACCAATTGCCATGCACTCACATCTGTTTTGAATGCCCATACCTACACTATGTGGAAGAGAAAATGATCCTAGTTGTCAAGATCTGTATCACTGCTCACACTTGCAAATGTGAATTTTGCTGTAAACATGGCATGAATTGCCCAGAATCACTGACTGTGAACCTTCACATAGAGGCTTTAACAAAGTTGGCAACCTCCCAAATTATTTGACATTCATATTGAGCTACATTTGCTGTACCTTTTTATTTCCAGCGCTTACGCAAAAATAAACTGTCTTTTAAATTAAATAGCTACCAGTCCCATGTTTAGCCGTAAAACATGGGCATTTGTAAACTTGCTCTCTGTTAACTTTACTCGGCCACGTTTTCTTTTCTGCATTATTTCTTTTTTGGATGATTAGGTACGGTAAACAAGCATTTGCAATGCAATAGGTCTCACATTTGCGAGAGTTTGAGCTGTTAGCATTGTAAATGACAATGCCTTTTATTTACGTGTTGGTTTTTAAAACATAAATAAAAGGCATTGCCATTTACAATGCCAATAGCTTAAACTCTTGAAAATGCGAGACCTATTGCACTGCAAATGCTTGTTTTTGAAAAGTGCATTATAATAAAATCCCAGGGCCAGTCATCAGTGGCTGAGGGGGTGGGGAAGGAAAGAGGAGGCCCACGCACTCATCCCAAGAACCCGAGGTTAGAGGAAAACTGTTATATTGTTCTCTTAAGATTGTTTCTTCATGTTCTCGTTGTTTTGTTAGATTGTTACTGTTTGCATGGTTGTCCTTTTTCGCACTATTCATTGCTCTTCATTTGGTGCATGCTTAGTTATGGAATACTAAAGGTTCAAATTGGGTTTGGGTGGTTGATGGATGCCGGGGGATGAAAGCTGGTCGTTGTCTTCAAAAACTCCTCTTACTTCCTCACCCCAAATGAGAGACCACCTTTATTACAAAAAACATGTCTCAGATGCGTGTATTTCACCTTTACCTCACACGGTGAGCATTCTGCAAGGCTGCCCGGGGGGGCTGCGCAGCAACCCCCCTAAAAGGGCGGCCGCCTTAGTGCCGCATGATGGCACTGGGGGTAGCCGGTCTAGTTCCTGGGGTTTGGCCAGGGAAGACGTCCGGCAAAAGACCACTTCCGGCGGAGGGGGGCAGGGGTATTTAGGCTGTCCCCGCCCCTTCCTCGCCCTCTTGTCCCTCTCGTCTCGCCTTGTCGTTGGTTGCAGCTTGATCGTCGATCGTCCAGCTGCTCGGAACAATCGCGGAGTTTGCCGGTGCGGACCCCCTCGCCTCGGCCCTGTCCCTGGGCAGTACCAGGAGACTGGGCCCTGTGGTCGGAGTACCACGAGCGGGGGGGGACCGTGCTCGGAGCCAGGCTCAAGGCGTCGGCCATGCGGTTGCGTGCGTGGGGGGGAGGCGCAAGTGTTTTAATCTGGGGGACCCCGCGCTTGCTTGACCTCCTGGGTATGCTGGGCGCAACCTCCCCCTTCCGTTCCCGGCAGCGGTTACATTTGCTGCATAGGATGCGTCGGGCTCTGGTGAGCACCTTGACCGGAGTGCACCCCACGCCTGGGTGGGAGAGCGGGTGTGGTCTAGAGCAGAGGTTGATCTGGCATGCTCGGGGCCATCCGGGTTCGCGCAGGCACTCTTCTACTCACCCTCTGGAAAGCAGCCCGTGTCCCGGGTGGGCGTTTGGGCTGCCGGCAGCGACTCGGGGTCGGGGTTATGAGCTGGGGGGCGGCCCCGGATTGACGAGCTTGTGGGGGGCTCCCTCTCCTCTCTGGTGGCCCACGCTCAGAGGGCGCTTGGGGGGAGGCTCTGGATCGCGCGCTTCATTATCGACGCTGCGGTCGTGACGCGGCGAGGCTCCTCATCGGACCTGGGGAAACCGGGTTCGTGTCCCGGCCCAACCTCAAACCCTCCCCGATGCTGGTGATTCCACAAGGCGGAGGGGTGGGACAGCGCCCCCCCTGCGTGCACCTTGGCGCCAGCTCTGGCATTGCGGCTCAGCTGGGGGGGGTGGGCTAGGTGCTGCACAGAGGCCCCGCGAGGTTGCGGGTGCCCGCGCCACGCGGGGTGCTGTCGGGCAGTTAGCTTCTCTTCGCTGCGCCCTCGCCTGTTCACAAGCGGTGCACGGACCTCCTCACCTGCGCTACGGTGGCCCACCGTCTGCGCTGCAGCCTTAGTAGCAATGAATTACGGCGCTTCCCACACCTTCGGGTCGAGTTCGCGTCACATAATTATTAGCAAAGGTCTAGCTCCGACCGCAGGCTTGGTAGGTTCATGGTCAAAACCGATCATACTATGAAAGTAATTTCCTCTGTGTTCGCGCGATAGTTATGAGATGCCGCTGGGCCAGAGTCAATTGTTCGAGTCTCGAGGTTGCTCTCAGTGGTGCAGCGAGGAGAGCCCGGCTTTCCCGAGAACGAGCGTCGGAGTACATCCGGAGGCACCAGAGCGCCACCATTGCCGGGACCCGGGGATTGCGATCCTATTTGCAGTCTTGCGATGCTGGTAGTCGCGGGGGACAGATCTAGCCCAGCGGGCCGGCTGTGCACCTCTACGTAGGTTGGGGGTCAAGGGACTCAATCGCGAGGTCCATTGAGTATGTGAGTGGTCTTTGGGACCCTTACCCCGAGGTTCCCAGGTTGCCCTGGTATGCGGCAAGTTACCGCCGCCCTGGGCCGGTCATGGTATCTCCTCGGGGGGCCATCCCTCGTTGCCCAGCGGTGCGGTCGGGCGGATTAGTCCGCGGCGTGGGGACATCATTGCGGCAGTGGGACGGCGCTTGGAGCAGGTCGCAGCTGAGGGCTAGCTGGACCGCAAAGCTGATGCCGCTGGCCGGAAGTTGCTCGCTTCCTTGGTCGGTGGAGCAGTGTTTGGGAGAGTGGACGCCGCACACCGGCAGAGGTGGCCGACTTCGCGGGTGGGGATTCGGGGCATGCCGCATCAGGGGGCGGGGCTCCCCTTGTGACCTCGTCTTATCTCCTAGCCCCTCACGAACATCTTAATTGCAGGAGAAGAGCCGGATCGATTTTGGGGGCGTGTTTACTCTTGCCTCTAACCCCTCTCTTTTTCTCACACAGATCCTGCCGGTGATCCTCCAAGTCGCGGGATCCCATCGCTAGGGAGCTCGAGTGTACGTAAGGCCGGTGAGAACAGAAGGAGCACGTAGAGATGGCCTAGGGCTATTTGGCACGGGGGAATCTCGCCAGGGCTGTTCAGCTAACTTTTTGTCAATTTGATTCAGATTTGGAACTTTCGTTGATACGGACTAGACAGTCGCGCTTACCTCGTGTCAGAGAGTAAGTAAGGGCGGGGCGTGCGTGGCGGAAGAGCATCTGGGGGTGTGGGGGCCGGGCATGTCTTGGTAGGCTGCAGCTCACGTTGGCTTTCTTTTTTCAGTCAGGCGTCCAATTCCCGAGTGATGGATTGCGAGGGTACCCCGGCACTCTTCTCCTTGACGTCCCAAGTGGAGGAAACGCAGCAAGGCACCGCCCAGGACGCACAGCTAGCGGCCATTATCGAACTGGCCAAGACGAAGGGCCTGGCATGGGCTGCGGACCTCTTGAAAGCCAGCAACCCGGACGACTCGGGGGTCATTTCCGGTGGCCCGCCCACGGACCAAGAGCCGTTAGACGAGGCAGGGCCGTCCCGTAGGGCCACCGTCAAAGACTTCCCGTCGGAAGTGCCGTCACACAAGAACCGTCCGGCGCTTACCCCCAGAGGCTCTACCGGGGTTGCCCCACAGACTGTGTCGGTCGGACCCGCCCCACCCACGTTCGCCGGCCCATCCCAAACGAACTTTGCCACCAATGAGGACTTGGGTAAGCTCAATGACACTCTGAAAAGCTTCATGGCAGAGGTCAGAGCTGGCTTCTCGAGGGCTGGATCTCCAGGGACATCCTCACCAGCATCAGGTGTGGGTGGGGGAGAGTCCTCGGCGGCAAATGTTTGGGCGATTCAAGGGAAGGGCAGACAGGCATCTGACTTGCCCACGGCATTGAACGCATCTGGCAGCAACACAGGCAAGAGCGCGGAGGTAGTAGCAGCAGGAGTAGAAGTGACACCCAGGCTGGAGGCGGCGCTGGCAGGGATCGCCGGGTCAGGGCGCAATGCAGTAGGGGGAGAGCGACAGCAGTCAGTTGGGGGTGAGTTGCCAGCTGCACCATTGAGTACTGCCACACCGCTGCCGCTCGCCACCACCCCCCCGGGCGTTCCCTCCACCACCACGCAGCCTGAGAGCACGGCTAATGCAGGGCCGGTTCACACAGCGACAGCTAAGAAGGCTATCACACACCCCATTACTGTCTGGCCACAGCTCTCTGGCCTGGGAAGTGCCTATTGCAGTGAAGGAATTCATATGGAGGCGAGAATTCCTTGACATATTTTCGTTACTTCTGCTGGGCCAACATGGCCAAGATGCGCGCAGACTAGGGGGGAAAGAAGAGAATAAGAAGAATAGGTTCCAGCAGTGGCCGGAGAAATCGATAGACAACTGGCTGTCGGCCTTTTCCATCCTTCATTCTGTCATTTTAGAGAAATTCCCAGAGCAGGGCCAGGCGCTGGTAGTGTACCAAAGATTGATCCACACTGAGGCACAGAAGTGGGGGGGAGAAGGGTGGCTTACCTACGACAGGGAATTCCGTAAAAAGATGGCCATATGCCCTGAAATGGAATGGGATCAGAAGGAATTACAGTTGTGGATGGACCACATGGGTTCTCGGGGATCACAGAACACAGTCGCTCCGACTAAGGTCACAGGGGGAGGGACTGCTCAGTCTGGGAACAGCCAGCCCAACACTAAACCGTTCAGGCAGTCCTTTCGGGGGGCGCGCAGGGGAGGTGGCAGAGGGGGAGGCAAGAGAGCCATTCCTGGGACATGCAACCTTTTTAACGCTGGCGCATGCTCGTGGGGGTTCAAATGCAAGTTTCAGCACGCATGCAGCAAGTGCGGAGGTCGTCGCACAGCATCTTCGTGCCAGGTCAAGCAAGACAGGAAACCGGCTGAGTCCGTTAAGCAGGCCAGCTGAGTCAGTTCTGACTCCCCCAGTTGCGCCCTCTCCACCTATCTCCAGCCCGATCGTGCCAAGCACCAGCGTGCCCTCCCACCACCCATTGGGCATGTAGACCTCCCTCTTTCTCTACCCCTCTGCACGTCCGCATCCCACGCCCGCAAGGGCCCATCTCCGGTTAACCTTGGCCGAATGCTACATCTGCTGAGGCGGTACCCCAACCAACATGACAGCGCGCTCCTGCTGAAGGGGTTTTCAGAGGGCTTCATCATCCCATTCGTGGGCGCGCCGTCTAGTAGGGAAGCGGATAACCTCAAATCCGGCAGAGACCTTCCTCAGGTATTGCATGAGAAAATCTGGAAAGAACTAAGACTGGGGAGGGTGGCGGGTCCGTTCAAGGAACCTCCGCTTCAGAACTTCGTGGTCTCCCCGCTGGGGCTGGTACCCAAGAAAGAGCCAGGAGCCTTTCGACTGATACACCACCTATCATACCCAGAGGGGGACTCCGTAAACCACGGGCTGCAAGAGGGTGCTTGCTCTGTGTCCTATTGTACGCTGGACGTGGCTCTGGACCTTGTCAGGAGGGCTGGCAAGGGAGCCTGGTTAGCAAAGGCTGACATTGAATCGGCGTTCCGCCTGCTACCAGTGCACCCGACCAGCCAACACCTGCTGGGCTTCAAGATGGATGGCTTGTACTATTTTGACAAGTGTATGCCCATGGGGTGCGCAGTCTCTTGTGCCTTTTTCGAGGCCTTCAGCTCGTTCTTACAATGGGCTTTCCAGCAATTCTCGGGGGTGAAGGGGGTCTCTCATTACTTGGACGACTTTCTATTCATAGGGGTAGATGGCTCCCAAGAGTGCAGGGCAGCCCTTTCTAAGTTCCAATCCCTCATGCAGCAGCTCGGCGTTCCCTTGGCCCCCAAGAAAACTGAGGGCACAGCGCAGGTCCTCACCTTCCTGGGCGTTGAGATAGACACGGTTGCGGGCGAAGCCAGGCTCCCCAGAGATAAGGTGCAGGACTTGAGACAGCAGATGGGCTTACAGTAGGGAAAGAGAAGGTCTCGCTGGGTGCTCTGCAGGGGCTCCTGGGTAAACTCCATTTCGCTGCCAGAATCATCCCCGCAGGTAGGGTCTTTGCGCGAAGGTTGGCCCGAGCTACATCCCAGGTCAAAATGAAACATCATATGGTCAAGCTGAGCAGGGGCATGCGGGAAGACTTACTTATGTGGGCGGACTTCCTGTACGACTTTAACGGGTTGGTCATCTGGCGCGACCCCTGGCGCAGCAACACAGAGCTAGCGCTCTTCTCAGACGCGTCAGGTCGGGAAGGGTTCGGCGTGATCATGGACAAGGAGTGGTGTGCCGCGAAGTGACCTAATGCGTGGCACAAGAAGAAAGTGACGTCCAAGATCACTGTCCTGGAACTCTTCCCCATAGTCGTAGCCTTTCATCTTTGGCCTAGGGCCTTGTCAGCGAAACGGGTCCTGTTCTGGTCAGACAACCTAGCTGTAGTGCAGGCCATAAACACTCATTCAGCCACTTGTCCCCTGGTCTTGTGCCTGCTGCGCGAACTGGTGAGGGCATGCCTAAAAAACAATGTAGAGTGTAGGGCCAGGCACATCCAAGGGGTTTTGAATGTAGCCGCTGACTCTCTCTCTCGTTTTCAGTGGCACCGCTTCCGGGAGGCCTGGCCGAAGGCGAGAGAAGAGGGGACCCCTTTCCCGCCACACTTGTGGCTGCTGCTGAAGTGGGACTGCGGATGAGGGAACTGGGGGAACGGTCCTTAGCCCCTAGGACAGCGAGACGTTACAGGAGCTGTGTGGCGAAGTTTTGCGCGATCACCGGGGCGTGAGAAGGGGAACAGGCTGGCTTGGAACTTAGGGTGCAACAATTCCTCTTGTGGGCCAAAGATGGGGGGAAGTCGCATTCATGGATCATGGGGCACCTGTCCGCCATCAGCCACCACGCCAAGCTATTGGGACAGTCCGACCCCACCAAAGCCTTTGCGATCAAGGCTGCGCTGCAAGGGTGGGCCAGGATGCAGCCACGCGTGCCGGATTCCAGGTCGCCTATTGGGTATCCTATTCTTCAGGGGATGATAGATTGCATGGTTAGGGCCACTCACTCAGGCTATGAAGCTACGCTGTTCTCGGCCTGCTTCGCCCTGGCCTTCTTTGGGGCTTTCAGGATCGAGGAACTGGTGGCTAGATCTAAGACAGACAGTTCAGGGGTGGCCCTGAACGTAAAGGACGTATACCTGGATTCTGATAGTATCAGAATTAGCATGAGACAGTCCAAAACAGACCAAGGCGGGCGGGGGAGGTTGATTGTGTTGCATAGCTTAGGGGATGACAGATATTGCCCTGTGGTCAGGCTCAGAGCATACTTGGCCCTTCGCCCGGTGGCAGCGGGTTATCTACTGGTACATTCTGATGGGGTCCTGGTCACTAGATTTCAGGTGGACCACATCATGCAGGCGTGCCTTCGCTTATCAGGGCATGTGGACGGGAACAAGAAATTCAGTAGCCACTCCTTTAGAATAGGGGCGGCGACCAAGGCTTTTCTAGAAGGGATGCCAGCAGAAGGGATTAAGAAAGTCGGGCGCTGGGAGTCGCAGTGCTACAAACGTTACATCCGGCCCTAGGTGAGGGGACTGGGGCCACGGCCCGGGTGCAATCAGTGTTGGTATCATTAGGATTGTTGGGCGCCCTGGCCACACCATCCTTGTGTGCAGTGCAGGATTTTGTGTGTATTTTGAAGTGTTGTGCTTTGTGGTATTTGTCAATAAATACGTTCAAAAACTTCATTTCTTTATTTACCAGGAACCAAGGTATGGGTAATTGGCCATTCAAGCATCGCGAGACTGGCTCGGTGGGTGGAGGTCAGAGAGTGGCGGAATGGCTTCCTAGCCACAGACATCACGTGGTTGGGCTACCCAGGCATGCGCTGGAATGAACTGACAAGGAAATTGAGGCAGAGACTCGGGAGGGGGGGGGGGTGTCCTCCGCCGAACTTGTTGGTGATTCACCTGGGGGGAACGACCTGACCACATTAGGCAGAAGAGCCTTGCTCCAGGACATGAGGGACACCTTATGTCAGCTAAGCAGCATCATGGGGGTCATGCGAACTGTGGTGGTCAGAGATGACACCACGTACTGTTTGGAGGGGAGCACGTTCGGGGGAAGCTATTGAGGTGTCTAGGAGGAAAGTTAATCGAGCCATGCGCAGTTTCACAGAGCAAGAGGTTTTGGCTTCATCAGGCATGGTCTTATACACGCCAAGTCCACTGGGTGACTGGAGGGAGATGGGGTGCACCTCTCTAGTTTAGGCATGGATCTTTTCCTACTGGACCTAGGGGAAGCTTTGGCTGCAGCAGGTTGTAAGTAAATAGGTCTACCTTGGTGGGGGGCCCTGGTAGTGACGGTGGCCACTCCCAAGGCTGTGGAGGAGTTACAGGGCGATCCAGAGTCTGCAGATACCAAGGGGTACTTCATGCAGCAGCACAGCGTGGTGCTAAGCCAGGATACCCAGGGATGTCTAGCGTTGTCCCCTGGAAGAACTACGGCGCCCCGTTAGTCCTACGGGCGGTTGTGGGTCTGAGCAACCGGGGGCTGCCATAATACGCTCCGCCCACCTCTCACGGGGGGGGCGTGAGTAAGCAAGTGGACTGGTGGTCCACTGATGGGAGGGGGTGGCCCCTCCCAAGGTTTGGTATGCACAAAATTGGTGACTGCCACGGTGTGATTCAGGCTTATCAGACGGGCAGGCGGCATAGGGGTTTGCCTGCCCTGGAATCGGATCGCCCGTAAGATAACCCACCATGTTTGCATATTGGTTATGCTAATAAACCTGCAGCAATATTTCTCCACCTACATATGTGTCGTGTGGTTTATTTATGTACTTATGTGTTATGTCCAACAGTTGCTGATATTTGCACTATGCTCTTTCAAGGGGCTCTATGTATGTATTGGGGCTCTGTGGTGACGCAGACAACTGATTTAACGTACTCCCCCGTTTTTTCTAAACAGTAAAAGCTGCGTGTGAACACCTACAAATGCGTCATCATTTATTGTTACAGGGAGGTGTGCATGTGTACTGGGGATGGGTGTGAGATGGACGCGGAGGGTGAAACGCACATGTTTGAACACAGGGGAAAATTCTCTCTGCTCCCAGACGTAGATGTGATTAGAGTGCACTTAGAGTCCAAGGAGTCTGTTACTGGAAGAAGCACGCGCAGGCAGAGAGAAGGGCGTAGGGGGGTTGAGTGGAAAGGGGGAGATGTGGGGGTGCTGAGTTGACCTATGGGAGGAAGGGAAGAAGAGGGGGATTGACTAGAGAGGAGGGTGAGCCGTGAGTGAAGAGGGCAGGGGTAGAATGTGAGTTCAGAGCTGCCTGTGGAAATGTGGGTGCTCTGTGAGGAGGGTGGGTTGTAAGTGAGGAAGGTAGGGGATAGAAATGTGAGAATAGTGGGGTTTGGGGTTCGGACCTGTGGGGGTAGGGGGTCTGTGAGGGGGGTGGTCTGCCAGTAGGCATCAGTGGTAGGCCTTGAGGATGCGTGGTGATTAGGGTGGGTGAGAGAGGGTAGAGTGTATAGGCGGTGAGTTGTGGGGAGGAAGAGCTGTCAGAAGTGTGGGGTGAGCTGTGAGTGAGGAGGGAAGGGTGGGCTGTGAAGGGAGTGGGAGCTGTGTGTGGGTAGGGTTAGCTGTGGGTGAGGAGTGGGAGGGTGTGATGTGCAGAGGTGGCTTGTCGGCGTTGTTGCCAGTGAGGTGGTCTGTGGTGTGCACAGGAATGCCGGCAGCCATGCTGTCGGGAGTCAGACAGGGGGGTGTACGGGCTTCCCTGGGAAGGGTGAGCTGCCAGTGACTGAGTAGAGACAGAGATGTCACCGAGGAGAGGCCGAGCAGAGGGGACTCTGCTCTCACAGGATGCGCGGGCTCCCTCGGCTGTGGAAGAGCCTGTGACTCCTCGACTCGGGGCTTCGCGGTGCCTTCTATGTTTTTTTCTGACTCGAGTGCAACCTTCCTGCTGAACGAGGTAACGCTGAGCTCCACTCATAATATATCGAGGGTGGGGTAATAAAGCAGGAGGTGCCAGGAAGGGGCAGCAGCCGTAGGCAGTTTGCCCCTCTCTGCTGTCAACATGCTAGTCATTTGTTTTGAGAGCTGCACCTCCACTCCCCCATCTCCCGTGAAACATCCCTCCTCACCCAACACATACACTCTCCGACTGGCAGCCATCAGTCTGAGGTGGATATCATGCAAAATATGCCGCTTCTCAACCAAAAATAACTGAAATCACAGCGACCGCTGTAGGGCAGGAGACAAAGAGGGTGGGGGGGGGGTTGAGAGGAGGTAGTTTGGTGGTGGGCAGCCCAGGGCAAACCTGGCGGAGGGAATCCATGGGCAGGAGCGAGTCTGGTGGGGTAGACAGATCACCTCAGATGAAGGGGTCCAGGGTCCGACCGAGACAGTGGAGGGGGGCGGGGGCGAGCATGGACTGACAGGAATCTAGGGAAAGGGTACTGGTTTTGAACCCCAGATATGTACATAGCATAGGGGAAGTGTCTGACCTATCGTTTCAAAGAGAGGGTGGAAATTGCTGGGAAGTGACGTGAATAGACCAACTCGGATTGGACGTGGACAGACAGACCCGGATGGCGGAAGAGAGCGACCTTGGACAGGCGGAAGACCACGTAGGGTTGCTGGAGGAGGACTGGGTTTGCCAGAGAGACAGAATGGGCAGGGTGATGGAATCAGGGATTGGCCGAGGACGGGAAACAGTGTGTGACAGGCGGGCAAAGACCGGGCTGAGGAGGGCCCCCGGGCAGGGAGGAAGGGAGAAGCACACACAGGCTGAGGCAGTGAGGAAGGGGCAGGCCTAGGATCGAAGAATGGCTTGGTGGCGGCATGTTGAATCACGGGTAAACAGAAACCGTAGGAGGTAAAATGTAAGGCTGAGCGGAGGAGTGTCACAGGTTGGATATGACACTGGGAGTAAGAAGCGGACTAAAGACTGGTGGGATGTGACGCCTGCCAATTTCCCTCTTATCTCCCTGCAGCAGGACGAGTGGGACTGCCCCTTGAATCCCACACCGGAGGACACGGAGGAAACCATGTACAGTACCTTTAACTGGGACTTCGAGTCTGAGGATACCGCCCACAACAATGAAGTCACTACAACCGGACCAACAAGAGTGTCGGGAACCAGGGAGGATGGGTATGTCAAAACCAGAGGGAGGAAGTACGAGGAGCTGGAGGAGGACGTGCGTGAATTGGAGAGGAGACTACCGAGTGGAAGTTGCGGAGCAGAGACGCCGAAAGACCAAAGAAAGCCAGGAGGCCAACGACCCCGCGGTCCACCCAGCCACGCTTCAGGAGGAGCATGGCTCTCTCAGGTACGAGAGGCTTGCGGGTTGGGTTGGTCGGAGGGAGGGACCCGACGAATAGGGCAGTGACCTCCCTACCGGTTTCCAAAGGCTTACCCGATCCTATGCACTTCACTGTCCCGACTAGACGTGCGGTAACCACTGGTGATCCTTCACTCCCCTCCCTTATCTGAACTAGTTCCCTGCCTTTACACCGTCTTTTCTATTTTTTTTTCTTTGCTCAGTGGACTGTACTCCGGAACCCTTGTGACTGCGAGACCCTACGGAGGTGGATGCGAAAGGGGCGGAGAGAAGCTGTTACTCCAGAGTGCCAGGATATGACACCATTATCCCCAACGCTCAGCAAAAGACTGGCTACTCAACGGAGACGTACTTTTCATAAATTAAAACCTTTCCTAAGCCGACCTGGTCTCCTGCCCCCTCATTTCGAACTGGTGGAGAATGCGGGCATAACACCATCCGTCTGCACATACACGATGGACGCCCTAATTCAGCATCTGGTTAAGGGGCAGGAGAAACTGGAATGGGCCGTGGAACGGCAAATGACGTCGGCCCAGGCAGACGGGACATATTTAAGGACAACATAACAGCCCAGCTGGAGGGGCTTCATAAGATGGTAATGGACCAGCCTGCTCCTACCCTGAGTGAGCCCCGCAGTACACTCCATGGGCCTGCAGGGATTTCGTTACAAAGTAAGTGTCTGGGGAGGACCCTGATACATTTCTACTCAACTTCAAAAGAGCCGCCAGGGCCTGTGGTTGGCCTATAGAGAAGTGGCCTTTTTTCTTGGCTCCGCTCCTGACAGGTGAGGCCCAGGCAGCGTATCCGGTGGCGAACGCCACCGGGGACACGCCATATGCCAACATTAAGACAATCATCCTAGACCACTTCGGTCTCGATGCGGAAGCATATAGGGTGCATTTCCGAAAGGAAAAAGGCGCTCCTGTGGAGAACCCTAAGACGCTGTTCTTTCGCTTAAAAATGGCAGCCGACAAGTGGCTAACCCCCTCCACTAGCGCAAAGGACGAAAATATGGACAAAATCTATTTGGATGCTCTCCCTTTCAATACCCAACGATGGCTCCGCCAGCACACCCACTTGACCATGGAGCAAGCCATAGAAATGGCAACCACCTTTTCCCGAGCACAGCCTAGGCCCTCTTGGTGGGAATCCAAAAAGCCCAATCGGCAGACGCCAGTAAAACTCAAGAAGAGAGCACAAGCCGTTCCAGAGCCAATCAAGTCCAGACCAGCAAAGGCAGACATACCAACCTTTAAGGGACCCCAATGCTTTGAGTGTGGGGACTGGAGCCACCTAGCCCATTTGTGCCCCAGGAGGAAACCAATGGAAGAACCCATGGAAGTGGGATACATCCCCAAGTCCATCCTCTACACCGCTGAGATGGGGAGCGCATTTCACGTGAGTGTTAAGATGAATTGGAGAGTGGTGAAGGCCCTGATAGACTCTGGATGCAGACAGTCCGTGATACAGGGGTCTTATTCAGTCCACACACAGTACACGACACCATCGTACATATTAGGTGTGTCTACGGGGATGTTAAACCTTATCCCGTGGCCTCTGTATCCCTTACTCTCTCTGACGGTAGGTCTTATTGTATCAGGGTGGAGGTGTTTGACAGTCTGCCCGAGGAACTTATAATAGGGACAGACAGTTCTGAATTTCTGGACCTCTTACGACAGACAGTGCACGCACAGGGTAGAAGGGTGGGGTCAGGAAGAATAAAAGACACCCCGGTACTGGCCCTTATAACCCCTGAGCCCTGGTTAATGGATAGGAGCTTTAAATTCGCTCAGGCAAACGACGCAACCCTCTTCAATGCATGGGAAGAGGCCCACAGGTCTTTAGACATCCCTAACCCTTCTTTTCCTAGTTTCTTGATTAGGGAGGGGCTTCTATATAGACAGGGTTCCAGAGACGACCCCCATCAGTTACTAGTCCCCCTTTCCTTTAGAGACCAGATTTTGGTTTTTTCCCATTCTGATCTTACCGCTGGACACACGCGGAGAGAAAACAACCCAGAATGTACTTAGACATTTTTATTGGCCCGGGGTATACAGGGACGTAAAAGCCCACTGCCAGACCTGTGATGTATGCCAAAAGAAGAACACCCCCGACAGTTCCTTTACAACCCCTACCTGTAGTCGGTACTCCGTTCGAAAGAGTAGAGATGGACTTAATCGGACCCTTGCCAAGGACACAAAAAACAAATGTATATGCCTTGGTGATAGTGGATTATGCCACCCGGTACCCGGAAGCATTTCCCCTGAAAGCACCCACTACTCGGAACATCGCGGATAAGCTTTTAGAACTCTTCTCTAGGGTGTGCTTCCTTAAAGAGATTCTGACAGATCAGGGTACTCCATTTGTCTCTCGGCTGATGCGGGAAGTATGCCTGCACCCTTGATCAGTGACACATTAAAACCTCCGTTTACCACCCCCAAAACGGATGGTCTCGTCGAGAGCTAATGGGACCCTGAAAACAACTTTGAAGAAAATGCTGTCGGTGAACGGAAAAGAATGGGTTCATCTCACACCCCTGGCCCTATACGTCATTAGGGGTCAGGTACAGAGTAGCCTGGGTTGCTCGTTTTTTTAGATGTTCTATGGACGGCAGCCAAGGACCCTTCTCGAGATGACCAAAGAGGTGTGGGAGAAGGAGGAAGCAGAGGAAACCAGGGGAATGCTGGAATACACTCGAGCACTCAAATCCAAGATCGGGAAGCTAAGGGATCTGGCGTACTCCCATCTCGCAAAGAACCAAGAGAAACAAAAAACCTATTGTGATAAGGGGAAGAAGAGGAGACGGCTGGAGATCAATGATTGGGTGTGGTGTTACTTCCTTCTTCCACTAAAATACCAGTCGGAATGGTTGGCCCATATAAAGTCATTGGAACCATCGGAAGGACCAGCTATTGTATACAGATAAGGCCCGTCCGAGCCAAACGTTCCACATTAACCTATTAAAAAAAATGGCTAGGCCCATCACCCAAGACAGCCCACCTCGTCTTACCTAGCCAGACTACTGCATCTAGCACACTAGACCAACTGTGGATCCACGACGACTTGTCCAAAGAAGAAAAGACCTCTCTAAGAACGTCTCTTTCCCCTTTTCCTCCCTTTTTTCGGATAACGCAGGGAGGACCGTTCTAGCGGAGCACTACATTGAGACTTTGCCTGGCAAGGTGGTGAAACACCGACCCTATAGGATCCCAGCCACCAAAAGGAGCGCCGTCCAAAAAGAGGTCCGGGATATGCTGCTGATGGGGGGTCATACGGCCCTCCAGGGGTGAGTGGTCATCGCCAATAGTCATGGTGCCCAAACCTGATGGCAGCACCAGGTTCTGCATGGACTTTAGGGCATTGAATGCAATATCCTCCTTTGATGCCTACCCCATTCCCCGCATTGACGAGTTAATAAAGGAGCTGGGTGACGCCGCCTTTATCACAACCTTGGACCCTACCAAAGGCTACTGGCAAGTGCCACTAAGGGAAGAAGACTGAAAGAAAACAGTCTTTGCTACCCCGGGGGGCCTGTATGAGTTCACGGTTCTATCCTTCGGGCTTCATGGGGCTCCGGCGACATTCCAGCGTCTCATGAATACGGTGCTCCGAGACTTCCAAGCTTTTTCCTCCGCATATCTTGACGACATAGTGGTCTTTAGCCCGGATTGGGAGATACATCTGAAACACCTACAAACAATCCTTCATGCCTTACAAAAAGCGGGCCTACACATCAATTCCCAAAAATTCAGAGTAGGCTATCAAAAGGTCAAATACCTGGGGTATGTCTTGGGACACGGAATGATAGAGCCCCAGAGGGAGAAAGTCAGAGCCATAGCCGAGACCCCCTTTCCCAGCACTAAAAGGGAGATGAGAGCTTTTCTCAGGTTGCTGGGATATCACAGGCGCTTCAATCCCCATTTCTCAGACGTAGCCGCCCCGTTGACTGATACCCTCCAGAAAAATGTTAAGGCGCAGGTTCGGTTACATCCCACCCCGCAGATGGAAAGAACTTTCACCTCTTTGAAGGAGGCTATGACCACCGGTCCCGTATTATCTTCCCCGGACTTCTCGAGACCCTTCATTCTCCACACCGATGCTTCTAATTACGGGATAGGTGCAGTCCTGTCTCAGTTGTCATCTAAGGGGAGGAACATCCCATCCTATACATTAGCAGAAAGCTATTTCCCAGAGAAACCAAATACCCCACAATAGGGAATGAGTGCCTAGCGGTGAAATGGGCCATAGATAAGTTAAGATATTATCTAGAGGGCCGCCCTTTCACTTTATTTACTGACCATGCTCCCCTCCAGTGGATGAGCCGGAACATCGCTCATAATCCCGGGGTTCTTCACTGGTTTTTGTCACTACAATCCTTCTCTTTTGTGGTGAAGCATTGGAGAGGCTCGGAAAATGGCAGTGCTGATTTCCTGTCCAGGACATTTCCTCTCCCCGATCGGGAGATTCGTAGGGGGGAGGTGTGTCACAGGTTGGATATGACACGGGGGAGTAAGAAGCAGACTAAAGACTGGTGGGATGTGATGCCTGCCGATTTCCCTCTTATCTCCCTGCAGCAGAACGAGTGGGACTGCCCCTTGAATCCCACACCGGAGGACACAGAGGAAACCATGTACGGTACCTTTAACTGGGGCTTCGAGTCTGAGGATACCGCCCACAACAACAACGTCACTACAACTGGACCAACAAGAGTGCCAGCAACCAGGAAGGAGGGGCGTGTCATTACTGGAGGGAGGAAGTACGAGGAGCTGGAAGAGAACGTGCGCAAAGTGGAGAGGAGACTACCGAGTGGAAGTTGCGGAGCAGAGATGCCGAAAGACCAAAGAAAGCCAGGAGGCCAATGACCCCACGGTTCGACCCAGCCACGCTCCAGGAAGAGTGTGGCTCTCCGGTACGAGAGAGGTTTGTGGGTTGGGTTGGTCGGAGGGAGAGACCCGACGAATAGGGCAGTGACCTCCCTACCGGTTTCCAAAGGCTTACCCCATCCTATGCACTTCACTGTCCCGACTAGACGTGCGGTAACTACTGGTGATCCTTCACTCCCCTCCCTTATCTGAACTATTTCCCCGCCTTTACACTGTCTTTTCTAAAAAAAAATTCTTTGTTCAACGGACTGTACTCCGGAACCCTTGTGACTGCGAGACCCTATGGAGGTGGATGCGAAAGGGGCGGAGAAAAGCCGTTACTCCGGAGTGCCGGGATAAGACGCCATTATCCCCAACGCTCTGCAAAAGAATGGCTACTCAACGGAGACCTACTTTTCATAAAATAAAACCTTACCTAAGCCGACCTGGTCTCCTGCCCCCTCATTTCGACCCGCTACAAGGAGATAAAGACAGATGGGCACTGAGCGCCGCCGAGGGAAGGAGGGGAAGACTCAGATTGGCAACAGACATAGTCAAACACCTGCTGATTGACGCCCGTAGTGAGGCGCTGACAGATTCACTTTCAAAGCGGCGGACAGAGCACCGAATCCCGCCAGAATCACTTAACAAGCAGCAGCTGAGATCACCAGAGATGCAGTGCGCGAACAAAAGGAAAGTGAAAGCACGCACTTCGCACATAATACGATACCTGGAACGCCGCGAGCAAAAGAGACTCTGTGCACGTGCACATCTCCTGTCCGGGCAGGCACGGCAAACAGGAGACAGGGAGGAAACAAACATGCTTCCCTTCCAATCAAAAGCCAGCATTTTTGCTGCGTGCCAATGAGAAGCATGGGTGGAG
This sequence comes from Triturus cristatus, assembly GCF_964204655.1. NCBI lineage: Eukaryota > Metazoa > Chordata > Amphibia > Caudata > Salamandridae > Triturus > Triturus cristatus. The sequence goes on from NC_140583.1 coordinate 1,163,611,442, forward strand.
CTTCCACCCCACTTCCAAGGCAAAACCGATGACAATAGTCTTGCAAGCGTGCAGCGCATGCGCTGCGTCGCTAGGCGAGACCTAAAAAGACTTCTACCAAAATACGGAACCGTCATGCTCCCCAACCTTTAAAGGAGGGACAATTCCACAGTTATTTCTGCACTTCAAATTTTACTACTGTGGCCATTTTGGAAAGAGCTTTCATTGCTGGCAGCAGGAACAACATATTTTAAACAAACAACAATTCCAAGTTTGTTGTTTGCGGAAAACATCACGGTAGCACAGCTTTTTGGAGGGAATTTCTGTAATTGGTTACAATATAAAAGGGAAGTTAAAGTTAGAGAACCTGTAAGAAGGTTGCCTTTGACACTTTTTATGATGGTGAATGCATTTTTACCCATTGCTTCGCTGCCACACTTACACATCACATCAGTGAAGTACGCATATCTCTTTAGTATGAAACACTTATACACACCGCTTCACAGCCATACTTAGACATCACGCCCTGCTGCACACACACATCTCTTCAGTATGAAACACACCGACACATTGCTTCGCTGCCACACTTGCACATCGCATCAGTGCAGCACACACATCTCTTTAGTATGAAACACTCCTAGACATCGCTTCACTGCTATACTTAGACAAACCTTCCCTGCTGTACACACACACCTCTTCAATAAGAAACACAGACACATTGCTTCGCTGCCACACTTACACATCACACCAGTGCAGCACACACATATCTCTTTAGTATGAAACACTCATACACATCGCTTCACTGCCATACCTAGGCATCACTCGCTGCTGTACACACACATCTCTTCAGTATGAAACACAGAGACACATCGCTTCACTGACACACTTGCACATCACTCACTGCTGTACACACACATCTCTTAAGTATGAAACACACAGACACATCGCTTCACTGCCACACTTGCACATCAGTCGCTGCTGTACACACACATCTCTTCAGTATGAAACACATAGACACATCGCTTCACTGCCACACCTGTGATCCAGCAGCTCACCAATAGCAGACACTCCAATACCATATATTCGCCTGGGCCCATCAATGACTCATACACTCAAATTCCCTTGGTTAACCGCTGGGGTTTGTTGCTGATCACTGATCAATAAGTTCTTTCCATTTGGTCGATGAACCAAATTAGTTGGAACTAGTTGATGGTGATGATGTACATAACCTTTCTCGCTAATAATTCATCTATAATAGTGATCACAGACTCGCGAAGTTTTCAAAACCTTTATCTTAATGTTTAAATGTGAGTGAACCATCCAAATACACCACCGAGAACATCAATCATTAGGAAGGAAGAATCAGTTAATTCAAATATTCTTGCAATTTCAATAGATTGACGCTGCTTAGAAAGGAGAGGATAGAGGCAGCAGTACATCAGGATATATACAAATTTATAGTTACCACAGATGGTGTGATGACCAACTCTCTGGCCAAAGGGCTGGTAATTGTCCCTTCTTGTGCCTCCAATGATAAATCTCACATTCCCAACAACGCTCCTCTGTCTCCTGTTGAAGTCCTGGATAGAGTGTGGTCAAAGTTGGGTTTGGACATAGTTGGTCCATTTGAACTCTTGCCTTCTTTTGAGAGGTTTGTTCTTTTACTTGTGGTCTATACCTCTAAGTGGGTAATCACAAAGTTTGTGTCGGTGGCTTACACCAAAACGGTGATAAATTTTCTAAGAGATGTATTTGTGTCTGAAGGGGTCCCAATGTTTTTGGTCACTGATAATGGGGTCCAGTTCGTCTCCCATGAGATGTGTAGATTTCTTAAAGATCTTAATATAACTCACCAAAAGACAGCTTTATATGCACCTCAGGCCAATGGTTTAGCCGAAGGATGAATAGAGTGGTCAAGAGTTGTGCCCAACTGGGAAAGATCAGGCGACAAAGACTTCAGGACAGGTATTCGGACAGGATAGTGGACCTCTCTAGAACCGACGACTCGCCTCACCCCTCTCTGACACTCTCTTCCTCCTCGAGATTCTTCAGCGATCTTCTAAAAAATTTGCTTAATATAAGTAATTCTCTATTCGAATCTTCTTCAGCATCATCAATAACTCTGACAGCATCTCCCTTCTCAACATTCTCTCAGGATCACGCACACCTAACTAACTAAACTACCTTAGTTATACCTTTTGGGATCCATGTACCACCCCCTAAAGTTGCAGTATCACAAAATTATGATTTCTGATTGGACAGGCAAGAGGCGTTTGGTCATCACACCATGATGGCATAGCACTTTCTTTGTTCCCAAACCCACCCCTTTAATAATGTTCATTTTGTTTTATTCCCACCCGAGTTTATTCACAATCGTAAGAATTCTATCAAAAATGTTCATATGACTTCAGCCACTGCATTCTCAACATCCGTGTTTCCCATGGTTTAGCGGTCAAAGGCCGGATCATTCTTCCAGGGGAAGTAGAGGTCACACATGCTCAGACGGTTTTGCTCATTTACTCGGATTTGTGGCAAGAAGGCCCAAGATACGAACTAATAAAAGGTTAAAAGAAATAATATTAATTCAAGAAATAAATGATTTCACTGTATACCAGCTACATCTACTCTATTCCCTTTTATTTATTTAATACTTCCCCGCATTAGCTCTTAGTAAATGAAGCGTTTTCTAGAAAGCAAAGCAGGTGCAAGGCATGTGGGTCTTGAAGACGCCATGTTAGTGCATTCTGCTCATGTGCATGAAATTCCCTCAAAAGCCTATTAGACGTCACATTACGTAGGTGCAGTTAATGAATGCGCAGTGAGGTTTTTCCCTGTTAGAGCTGCGCTTTTAGTCCGCTATCCGTATTAATGATTTGTAAAAACATAGACAAGCTTCACTGTCTTATTTATGTAATTGTATTGAGCAAGGATTAATCACAAAACATAATTAATAATTTGATGTTACTAAATTAATAAGTTAAATGAGTGAATGGAATCCGAGCAAGTCTCGCAAAAACTAGTCCTTGCTCCATCACCTGCACATCACTCGCTGCTGTACACACACATCTCTTCAGTATGAAACACACAGACATATCGCTTCACTGACACACTTGCACATCACTCGCTGCTGTACACACACCTCTCTTCAGTATGAAACACACAGACATATCGCTTCACTGACACACTTGCACATCACTCGCTGCTGTACACACACCTCTCTTCAGTATGAAACACACAGATATATTGCTTCACTGCCAAAATTACAAATTACTCAGTGCAGTACACCCACATCTCTTCAGTATGACACACACAGACTCAACACTTCACTGCCACACTTAGACATCACTCACTGCTGTACACACACATCTCTTCAGTATGAAACACACAGACCGCTTCACTGACGCAGCTGCACATGACTCACTGCAGTACACACTCCTCTCTTTAGTACTTCAGTTAAATTAGCTTCCCAAGGATTCGTTGCTAAGAAAATTCGCTGCAGTACACACACATCTCTTCAGTATGACGCACAAAGACACAACTCTTCACTGCCACACTTAGACATCACTCACTGCTGTACACACACATCTCTTCAGTATGAAACAGACAGACCGCTTCACTGCCAAACTTACACATCACTCACTGCAGTACACACTCATCTCTTTAGTACTTCAGTTAAATTAGCTTCCCAAGGATTCGTTGCTAAGAAAATTCATCTATAGGCACTGTGGACACGTGATATAAGATGAATGGCTCTTTTCATACACCAGTGACTTTCGATAATATTCCGAATATGCCGACATGATTACCAATGTAGACAGTCAGCAATACATCAAGCCAGTCTCTATGGCAATTACGAATGTGACAAACTAGCAATAAGGCATTTACTCAAGAGTCCGTCAAAGCTCCTGTGCTGTTGCCAAGCCAGCGAGCAGGCTAGATTTGTTTCCCTGTCCCATGTATGAACGACTGGAGAAAAAGTGCAAACCACCAGAAGGCGATCCCTAAAGGACCAAGGAAAGCGGCTGCGACAGCCAACTCTGACTCCAAAATTAACTCCTACTGGTGTTCAGCGAACCGCCTCCCCTCAGAAGTAAAGAAGCTTCACATTGTCACATTTAAATAGTTCCGGGCTCATCCACCTTTTGATTATTAATCCACAGAACATGCCACCCGAGTCCCTGCATACCAAGGCTGGTGTGAGCTCCTGAACGAATGCGCAATGCCTATTTGCATACTCTCACTTAAAAACTCCATAGAAGTAGGGACGCGTGAGAACCTTGTAAGCTGTATATCCATGCCAACATTCTAGACAAGTCAACGTTTAATGCTAGGTATGGTTGTTAATGTCCAACAACATTCCAGAGGCTTCGTATATACTGCAATTATAATATCATGACTTTGTATTGCACGTCATTGCATTGCTTAAGTACTTACTATTAATCTCTTTGTCGAAACCTAATGCATTTACCAATGCTTGTTTGAGTATGTAATTTAGTTGGGTGGTTGTTTTCACCACTGCCGTGCTCTACTGATGACAGATAAATACACTTTGATTAGACACCTATTGTCCATGAAAGTGTCTGCTTTACACTGTTGGTTCTCATGTTTGGCCCTTAGTGAGTACTTTAATATACATTTCCAAGCCAAGTGCTGGGTAAAGTTGGAAATTCTAGAAGTTAATTAAACTCACTGAAAATTCAGACTGCTAGATTAACATAGGCACTGGTTCGAATCAAGCAAATCGTCCTGGTGCAACTGTTGAGCAAATGATGAGCTAAGTTTATTCCTGCTATAATTTATGGACAGGTCATCTTCTTTCGGGTCAATTTTTAAATATGGTTGGACTGGCAAAGTGTACTGATTCTTTTTTTGTGTTTTTTTAGGTCTCCATTTTCCTTATCTGCATTTTCTTAACAGGCCGATAAAAAGATTACAGTTTTCATTACAAAGAAATTCACATGCAGCAAAACTTTCTTTCCTATTCGGATTTTTCTGATACTGACACATTGAAGGCACTGGAATGGCAGGAGATGGGAAGCATTAAGTGATGTACATAAAAATAATCACTGTAACGTGTACTTGCACAGATCTTTATTTATTTGATATTAAACTCAGCCTGGGATTAAGAAATCTCATACATTAGGTTCGAAGACCTAGTAAGGCAAAAATGAGTGCCGTCTCCTATTGTTTGTAACAGATCCAACTTAAAGTACTAATTTTTCTGCCTGTACTGACTGTTATAAACTTGGCAACACACAGGTGTACTTGTAGAAGGCTACACCTCTCCAGTGTGTAGCAATCGATCAATCCTAGGCTATGCTCATAACATCAAACTGCGGTGGAAAGAATGCGACACTGAAGGACATTAGCTTCATAAAATAACCTTTAATAACGCAAGAAGTCGCATCAGCATTGGAAGAAGGAAAGGTAAAGAAATTGATGGCATTGCAACGTTAACACCACAAGCCACAGAAGACGATTCGGTTTTAGGGAGCTGACAAAACTGTGGCAACAATTTTGGAAAACCCACAATAGCCAACAGATCGGAAGAGATCAGTTTACATTCCATTACCAAAGAAAGGAGACTGCACATTTATGTACAATTTCTCATGCCAGCAGGATAATACTCAAGATAATTCAATGCAGATTAGAGCCTTGCACGCAGAAAGAAATACTAACATGAAAGCTAGATTCAAAAGAGCCGAGAAAAACGCGACAACATTGCTGATTCCTGCTTGATAATTCAAAAAGACAAGGAATGCCAAAAAGAAATACAAACTTGGCTTGATTACCTACAGCAAGCCCTATGATTGTGTTGACCTTGTCATATTGTGGAACATTCTTAAACTGGGTATGCAGAGAATCTCATTGTTCAGAATATGGTGAAGCAAACTAGTTGTAGATTGGAACAGGAGTTGGACAAAGCTCCATTCTTTCACTGCCTCTTCTCAACTTGTATGCACCATACACAATAAGAGATGTTGGTATGGAAGAGGAGCGTGGATTTAAAATTGCCAGAGGAAACAACACCCTTTAATACCCTGATGACCCTATTCTTACTGCCGAAAGGCAAGAAAATCTGAGAACCCTCCTAAGGAAAAATGAAGGATTAAAGTAAAAGTATGAGCCTACGAATTAATGTAAAAAAGCCTAAAGTGATGACAGCTGTTGCAGCAACCAGCTTTAATTTTAAAATTGATAATGACCTTCTGGCATTAACTATTAATAATTAAGAATGTCATTGGGCAGAGCTGCAATGGCAGACCCCGAATCGTCTACAAGAACAACAGTTAGAATTAACAAGCATTGGCATAGCCAATAGGTCTCGCCTTTGAGACCTTAGAAGTGTTTATCCATGCAACAGTGGCATAACTAAATACTTATAAGCGAGACCTATTGGGCCGTGCGGCCGCGAAAGTAAAAGTGATCGGGATCACGATCAAAGCGGCCGCGAAAGTGAAAGTAATCGCGGTAAAGCGCCGCGTGCGCGCCCGCGCACATGCACTGTAGCTCTAAGCTACCTGCTAGCACTTTTTGGAGCCCTCTCAATAAGTCTTGCCAGACCAGCGCATGCTCTGGGTCAGGCGAGACCTAAAAAGCAGTGCTATTTCTTGTGACACTGAATGGACACGAAAGTTGGACAATGAAGAAACCGAAGAGGAAGATCATAGATGCCTCTGTGCTCTTAGAGGAAACTTCTGAGATTACCATGGACATTCAGCAAAACAAACCAACAAAAACAAAGTTCATTGAAAAAATCAGGGATGCTTAGAAAAGGAATGAATAAGATAGAGGACAAACGGCACCACGGTTACTGGATTCAGTCCCCACAGCAATGAACTAGTCATTAAGTCTGAAGACTCCTTTATTAAATAAGGTATTCTGGAGACAGTCGAGCACAGATGAAGACAAGTCACCATTCCTTTACATTTTTTTGCGTTTATATGAATTTAGAACATAGCCTCGTGTTTTGCACTAATTTGGGTATATAAACGGTGAATGTATAGGTGCTGTTAGACTTTAGTTTTAGGGACAAACACCTGCAATTACCTGTTAAGGCTGGTTCCGTTTTTAATTGTGTTAGAATCATGATAAAGGCCTTTGGGGCTCTGTCTTTATTTTACCCTTCTTGTGTTATCTACATCCTAAAGTGCAATGGTGCATTTTGATATTTCATTTCAGTAGCGAATTAACTTGTTTTTAGCTTCAGGCTGGTTACCCAACCTTTGTTTTCTTTTCTTTTAGAACTGTGTAATGATTTGAATGAATCCACAATAAGCCATTCTGTCAGTAAGTTATGTGGCTATGAAAGGAACAAAATAGTCTTCGCCGCATGCACTATCAATACAGCTCCAGTAATTCTTGCACAGAGCAGTCTCCCTGCTCCCCTCCCCACTCCTGAGTATTTACCTCAAAGCAAGTCTGTCAACAGCCCTATTTTGGGGTTATTACAGTTATGTGCCTGCTTAAAATACATATGTTTTTGACATATCCTGTAGTTTGGCTGAAAATGGCTTATCCCAGCGGGATCAATCTGAAGGCTGAAATAAAAAAAAAGTGTTTCCGTAGCAGAAGATGGTTGCCCAGTGGACTAAAGCATTCACTCCAGGAATCTGTTTTTGACCTCGTGGTCCTAGGTTCTAAAACTCTGCGGCTTCACTCGGGGTTTAACCCATCAAAGGGCGTTCAAACGAGTATCATTGAGTTTGGCAATTCTGTTATTTCAGCGCCACTGGCTTTGCCAGTTTGACTGAAAAGGTGGCGCTATAGGAACACAAAGTAGAGGATTGTGTTTGTTAGCCTGTTCTTGCAGCACGGCCTGAGAAGCTGATAGTGAGTGGCAGGTGTTATCTAGGGGTCTGTGCAGGCCATATAGGCCGAGAACAAGGCAGTACACAGCGTTTTTAGTTCTAGCCCAGCATGACCCGAACACAGGTCGAGTCCACTGGCCCAACCTGTGGACCAGATGCAACGAAGATCTACCCACACTGACTGTCGTACTCGGAGAAGCACTGCTCCTCTCGAACTGAACACGACAGGAGCATGGCTCATGCTATGCCTTACTAAAGGAGCTAAGGGGCCGAATTCACAAAATGTTTTGAATAGGTGTGTATTCCTCTGAAGTACTTGACAACCAAGCCAAGTGACATCAACGACCCAGAGCAGCACTGCACCAAGGTCAGGCTGAGCATAGAGCTGCACCAGCATAGCACAACAGGAGAATCAAGTGGTAGCATCCCATGCTGAGTAACCGGTAAAACCGCATAGTGCACCTCTGCGTAGCTCGCGAAAGCACTGGGAGATCACTACACCTCTTATCCTCTGCCACAGCCTCTTCCAGAGTCCGCTTTGTTCAGACTATAATTTACAATGCTGCTTACAAATGTAGCCTAAATGAAATTTAAACTTTAAAGGTGCAATCATTTTCTGGTAAGGCACTGCAGAGTAACGCTGTTCGAATGCAGTCTAGCCCTTTACTGATTGGTCACAGTAAGCACAGTGCTGATTAGCTTGATGGGTTGAGCTTAGACAAACTGAGAACAACACTGCAATGTATTTGGGATCTGAAAAAAGGGCACTGTACCTCATCCCAGTCCATTGTTTTTTACCCAGCCATATGCAAATCAGTCTTGACCTTGCTCCTCATGGGAACCGTCCAGTCCAAACTGCCTGGCCGGGTCCTCCCTGAACAGGAACACAAGCAATCTAGGACCGGTTTCACTCAAATTAAGACTGTTCAGCCAGAGATAGCTTGGTTCCAGTGGCAAATTGAGCCCGGCACCCATGTCTCGGCATACCTGGCGCACTTACAGCGTCCTATGCAGAAACAACAAGGTGTTGGATGGAATGCTTCAATTCATCACATCCACTGGCAATTGGTCGGGGCCGGCACAAGCAACATCACAAATAAGAATACAACAATGTAAATTAATTCTGGATGTGAGCAGTTATACATTTTTTGGTCTCGCCTGACCCAGCGCATGCGCTGGTCTGGCGAGACTTATTGAGAGGGCTCCAAAAAGTGCTACCAGGCCAGCCTAGAGATACAGTGCATGTGCGCGGGCGCGCGCGCCGCGTTTTACCACGAATACTTTCACTTTCGCGGTCGCATGGCCGCTTTGATGTTTGATAGCGATCTCAATCGCGATCACTTTCACTTTCGTGGCCGCAACGCCGCTTGGCATAGCCAATAGGTCTCGCTTATGGGACCTTATAAGTATTTAGTTATGCAACTGTTGCATGGCTAAACACTTATAAGGTCCCAAAGGCGAGACCTATTGGCTATGCCAATGCTTGTTTATTTTGGAGACGGGGCTACAAATATAGTCCCTTTTTTCAATTGGACTATGGCACTTCCCTGATACACATACTGACCCCCAAGTGCTGCCCTTTACATTGGCATGCATCCACATCAAGGACTAAAGCAGCTACCAAAACTGCACAGACTACAGCAACCTGAGCATCTGCCATGAAGGCAGTGACCACTGCTGGTGCAACGGCAGTGACAACAATAGTGACCACAGCTGCCATCATGGCAATGGCAGGAGCTGCAGCAATAGATGCCAGCATAAAAGGACGGCTGCGATGACCACAGTTGTAACCACACAGGAACAATTGCAATAGCAGGAGCCACAGCAACCGCTGCCATTCGTGCAGAGCCCAAAGCTGTGACCACAGCTGTACCGACAGAAGAGATCAGGAGTGACCAATGCTGTCGCTATGGCAGGGAATCAAGCAGTGACCAGAGCTGTACCCATGGCATAAATGACAGAATCAACCAGCTACTGTCAAGGCAACAACAGCAGCAGCCACACTAGCTTCAAAACAGAAAGGACCACAGTAACAAGAGGAGCCACAGCTGTCCCTGCAGCCAGCAGTCCAGTAGCAACAACAGCTGTAACAATTGTTGCAGGCATCGCACAGGATCACAGTAGTTAAAATAGCTGCCACCATGATGAGGACCGCTCCAACAACCACAGCCGTAACCACAGATGCCCCTGTGTTCACTTACACACCCAGCAACATGGCAAGGATAACTTCTCCCACCTCAGCAGGGGGCAACGGCAGCATCCATAGTGGTGACCACAGCAGTGGTCACAGCAGCCTCATGACGGGGGCAATTTCAGTTGCCACCATTGTAACCACAGCAGTCATAACGGTCGGTCCCACAGCCGTGGCCTAAGCAGAAACCGTTGGTACCATAGCAGCTAAAATTGCTGCAACAATCGCCACCACAACAGTTGCAACAGCAAGAACCATAACAGTAATGCGAGCTGTGAAGTACTGGGAATTTTAAGCCCAGCGGTGCAGGGGAACACACCCTATGACTTCGGGTTCTTCCTGTTTCAGACCTACAGAAACACAGAGTCTTCTGGGTGAAGTCAAAGATCAGTTTATTGGCTGCAGACCAATCACAGGTATCCTAGAAGTACAACAGCGTGTATGTTCTCAGGAGACTGCTAAAAAATTACAGAAACGGGCTTCTCCTTAAATACAAAATATCCTGCTTCAGGCATACATTCCTTGTTTTATGATATGGCCATATACATGTATACATTTCAAACGAAAAGGCAGAGTCATGATGACCATCCCACATTCCAGTTAAACCAGCCCACGATTATTTACCCAGCAAGGCTCAGATCCCACATCAGATATCGATAGGCCCCAATAAACACCAACATCTCCTGTTTGGAAAACAAGCAATAAAGCAGGAACAGTCAGGTGTGAAAGAGATTAGCTGGAGGCTCGTGTAGGATGAAAAGGCTTTATGGTGTGTCAAGCCCTGATGCTAATCACAGGTGGCCGTAGGACGGGGAGCTCGTGGGACCGGACTGACCTGGGGCAGCGGAGCCAGCTGCCCAGGTCACAGAGAAGTCAAAGGAAGGCACATGTGCTCTAAAAGGCCTGTATTTGCTTCATGATATGTAGCCTATGTGAGGGCAACCATACGATGGCCACCGCTCTAAGATGGAACCCACGGAGTCAATGTATAATAACGTATACATAGTGCATTCATAGCTAAAACGTTACACAAAGCACTTGTACATACCGCATTGACCATTCGCGGTTCGCCAATACCGGGATAGACAGGGGTAGGGCCCTGCCTCCTACGCGGTCCCAAATTCTAAAGTACGACAGCTGTTATGTAAGCTGAGGTCCCAGCTGGTGTCATAGCAGGGCTGAGAGTTGGACCAAAGCATCATTGAGAATTGCCACTGCAACAGGTCGAACAGCTTCACCACAACAGCAATAGCAGCCACAGTAACAAATGTTGCAAGTACCACAGCAGTAATGACCGCTTCCACCTCCCCTGTGACTGCAGCAGTGACCACAGTAGCAACAAAAGCTGTGAACACCCCAGAGACTACAGCAGTGAGCACAGCTGTAACCACAGTAAAGGCAACATCTTCAACCATGGCAAGGACCACAGCAGCTACAACAGTTGCACAACAACATGGGCCATAGCTCCAACCGATGCAGGGGCCACAATCGCAATTACATCTGCTAACACAGCAGGAACAGCAGGAAAAACTGTCACAAAAGCAGCGACCAAAGCTGCTGCAAATGAAGTAACCATGTAAAAAAACAACATACATGTGTTAGCTTTCTTCACTTCAGTTATCACATGCAGCTGATCAATGTTCTCCCATTTTGAACCCTGCCATCATATGAGACCTGTCCTCTTCTGGGTAACATTAATTTTTCAGAGCATGTAGTCGTGCATGTTGACATTTGGTGAGTAACCGATTATAGCTGCTAACCAGATTTGGTATTAGTCGTATTGCCACAATCTTATAATAATGGGGCTGATTTAAGGGATACTGTGTCAGAAATGGGATGGATATCCCGACCACCATATTACAAGTGCCAAAAGGACATAATGCACTTGTAATACGTTGGAAGGGATATCCATCCCATTAGCGACGGGGTATCTCTTGCTCCAAACTATAACTCGGTGCTGCCCAATATTGTACTAATGACACCTTCTTACAACTACAGTCCTGCCATTGTGGCAGCTTGAACTGTACAAAGTTACTCACTTCTGTAAGAATGGCATGAGCAGCCTGGTATTAATATATTTTTAAAATGTTATATTGGATTTGAAAACAGCCTGTGTGCTTTTTAAAAACAAAAATAGACTGGGAGCACCACCATGTGCTGGACTGTCATAAATAGGTGGCGGTGTCATGAAAAAAGTGCCTGTGACGAACACCGGCACAAATTAAGCACTGCCTCCTCTAAATCAATGGCTGGTGTGTCGTGTGACTGAGTTGGCAAAAATGTGCCTGAGTGTGAAAGGCCCATCACATGATGGGGAAGTGAGGTGTTGTGACTCATTTGTTTCTATGGGCTCATCCACCTTCTCTTAAAGCTGATGCCTCTGTATGTAACGAGGGTGACTCATTAGTCATTATATTCATCCTGATTTCCAGTGTGACAAATACAACCTTCTAGACTGTAATTTACTTACGGGCAGTCCACTTCCAGAAATAAATGCTCCGGGCACTGCCCGGTACCTCAGCAATTTCCCATTGATGGATTTTGAACTTAAGTAAAATCTACTCTTTGATTAGGAGTGGAATAATTAGCGTTATTGATAGACGAATATAAAAAATGTATTTAATAAAGTGTTATGAGGCAAATATATATATCCTGTCTTAAAAAAAAAAAAAAGAAGCTGGATCTTCGGAGTGGCAAGTGATGCTCCTGTACAGTGGCACATTATGTCTAGCATTATGTGAAAGAAATGGCAAATCTTTTTGTTAACTATTTCTTACAATTCTGTATTTTGGAGTATTCAATAATCATTGGTCATGAACCATATTTTTCTCATCAGCTTTGCTGTCTGGAATCGTGTGGCCTTGCCCATCTCAGCCTTACCCAATTGTAATGTTGGTTATTGGGCTTTTATCATGTTTTCTTAACATCTAGTCGATAGTTGCCCTGGGACATGTTTGCTAACCGGATTTTTTAAACTCGTGGTGTAATAGTATCGGACAGCTCAGCTTTGCTCCATGGTAAAAAGGAAAAAAATGGAAGAAACCGAGAAGTAGTGGTGAGTTATAGATCATTTGATAGCTCATCTGGAAAACTTTGTGGCTGGAAAAAGTATACATGGCCTGGGGACTAATTTCCTTCCGGTCATGAGGGGTACGCTGTTGGCTTAAGACAAAGTGACTGTGCAGCTGGCATTACCTACCATTTTCTCACTGCTTACACCAATCATAGATAATCATAACTTTACCCCGGCAGAAGATGAAACCTTCTGTCAGGCGTGGTCATTAGAGGTCTGTGGAAGAGTGGGAGACCTTTTTGTTGCAGCAGGAATCGAGCCCTGTGGAATGTGGCATACTGGAAGCAAAAAGAAAACAGTAGCATCAGATAAGACATTGGGCCCTACACTAATCAATTAGAAGGCCCCAGTAGACACAACAACATTTGAGGAATGGCTGTGATGGAGGAATTGGACTAAACATTTAGAAACTAGTTTCCGAAATATATAAGCACCCATACAGGAGAGCTAGCACCAGGGCAAAAACATTTTGAGAATTAAATGAGATAAACTACCAGAAGAAAGGATTGTGAAGGTCTATTCATTAGGACGCCCAACAGTTGGTAACATTGCAGCAGGAAGGGAAGCAAAGCCAAAAATAGTTCCCTCTAGTACTGTACACGCACTTTATTACATCTCTTATGTCAGTACCACAAATTACAAGAGTATTGGACAGTGGTCCTAGACCTAGTCAATGCATTAGTAGTTCTTCCTCCTCCAGGTCCATCATTTTGAGGTCTCACTCCACCTCCCGATTTAGGAAAGCTGCGTAGGACGTCCCACCCATTCATGCTGGGCGCCAGACGTTTAGCCAGACCCCAGAGGGAGAACATGGAAATTATTCTAGTGGATCCTGTCTGGCCCAGGAGGTCGTGATTCCTTCTACTGAGATACCTTGCAGTTAAGCCTCATTTGATTCTTTCTGCCACCTTCCCCCGGAGAGAGATATGTACTATGTATTTTAAAATAAATAAATAAGCTACTTGCGTGGTAATGTACTGTGTTATAAAGGTACCTTTGAAAGAGGCTGTGTGATACTTACCTGCGAGGCAAACACCGCGTGGTAATTGTGCTAGGTGTTGAAAGATGCGTTGTAAAGGTGACATACCCCTCCGAAGGAGACCTGGCATTGGTTGGCTTTCGAGAGAGCTGTAACTATCTGTCTGGCATTGGTTAGCTTTCAAGAGAGCTTTAACTATCTGTCTGGCATTGGTCGGCTTTCGAGAGAGCTGTAACTATCTGTCTGGCACTGGTCGGCTTTCAAGAGAGCTTTAACTATCTGTCTGGCATTGGTCGGCTTTCAAGAGAGCTTTAACTATCTGTCTGGCATTGGTCGGCTTTCAAGAGAGCTTAAACTATCTGTCTAGGATTGGTCGGCTTTCAAGAGAGCTTTAACTATCTGTCTGGCATTGGTCGGCATTCAAGAGAGCTTTAACTATCTGTCTGGCATTGGTCGGCTTTCAAGAGAGCTTTAACTATCTGTGGCATTGGTTGGCTTTCAAGAGAGCTTTAACTATCTGTCTGGCATTGGTCGGCTTTCAAGAGAGCTTTAACTATCTGTCTGGCATTGGTCGGCTTTCAAGAGAGCTTTAACTATCTGTCTGGCATTGGTCGGCTTTCAAGAGAGCTTTAACTATCTGTCTGGCATTGGTCGGCTTTCAAGAGAGCTTTAACTATCTGTCTGGCATTGGTCGGCTTTCAAGAGAGCTTTAACTATCTGTCTGGCATTGGTTGGCTTTCAAGAGAGCTTTAACTATCTGTCTGCTACCCTTTAGGAATTCCTAGTTTGCTTGTCACTTTGATGCCCCAGGTTAGAGCGAAGTGTGTGCAGGGTCACAAGATGCACACTGGCTTTGACCTATTTATCAGAAGTGCCTCTCCTGGGTTGGGTTCAGGAACTCCATTCTTCGGGGATGGCACCTTCTTGGGCTAAAGGTAAATGATTTCTGTTGAGTGAAATTTGCAAAGCAGTCACCGGGGCCTTCCCAAATACCTTTATACAGCATTACAGACTCGACGGGTTTGAGTGTTGCTGTTCTGTATTCAGTATTGTCGTGAACGTTTGTAGGAGCATATCAAATTACTTTGGCGTTGCATGTCAGTGGCTTCCGGAAATGAATGTGTAATAACTAATGAACTCCTTTGTGTGTTTTTTTTGGTATTACTCAAAAGTAATAACTGGGACAAGGATTGAAAGGGGGGGGGGGGATGTTTCAGTTACTTACCGCTATTGTACAAAAGCAATGACTGGGACATGGATTAAAAACGCCAGGAGCAAAGATTTTCCCTGCTTGTAACCCGATTTCGCAGACATTATGTGTGTAATCCAAATTATCGCTGCACCATGGGTAAAAAGTCTAATTCGCACTGCTGAATGGGGAAATATTGCAACACTAGAAGGCCAAGCCGGTGATACTGAGAATAATACACAAATGTATCACTTCTAGACCTATGAACAGCTATCCGGTAGATAAAAGCTGAGGATGAATGCTGCAACTAATATTAACATTCGAACATTACATTGACTGTTTTTCCCTGAGGTTGGTGGCTTGTGCATGTGAGAGGGGCTGGTAGTGGGAGAAGTTACTACTGTTTTATGTTTTTGACACTTATATAAAGATTTATACATGCTTATTTTTTCGCTGTGCTGTAGTCGAAAGTAACTGTCACCTAAAATACGAATAAAGAGCTAAGAAACAGAAAAATATCCTACTTCAAAGATAATTAAAACTTCTAGCAAACAGCCTTTCCTACTGATACAGCTGGACAGTCATTCATTTAATGCTAGTGTCACGTAAAACATTTAGGCAGTTTCTAATGATTGCTAAATTTATACTGAATGTTCTTCACAATTGTTTGCAATAAACCTGCATAGCTGCATAATAGGTCCTGGGTATGGCACCAGTTGCACAGCTGAGTCTTTGAAAATACATGTTTAGAATATGAATAAGGAACGAAACTGATCTTTTCTGTGATAAACTACTGCATGAACTGACTAATGGCATTCCTATCCCTTCCCTCTATCAATTTATTTAAATAAATGTGGGCTCTTGGCATTGGTGATGTATTTCTGGATGAGCTTTGCCTGTCTCATGAGTCCGGCCTTGGTAGGGAGTCCTTTCTGGAGCTCCTGTGCTTTCCTTTATCCAGTTCCAAACATGGACCGTGACATCTTCTTTCCAGTTCATCTGTTATTCTAAGGCAGGAGTAACTATGAAGCAGGGGGCATGGTGCGAAAAGTATCATAACCAAGCCTTGTATCCTTACACAGTGTTTCTGTGGGCATGAAGGCCAGCAGGGCACACAATATCCAGAGAGTCCTCCTGCATCATAGAACAGGGGCATGAAATGATATACACACATTTCCAGATAGGGTGCAACACATCTCCCCATACAGAGCAGAAAATAACCAACACCTTTTCACATACAAAAACGTGAATCACAAAAAGGTAGTTGGAGCTGAAACCATCCCAAAACTGCGCATGATATGTTAAACTGGTAGGACAATGTCTTCTATGTTAAGACGTCTATGTAGCTCATTTGCCTATTCTCTCATCTTTCTGTCTTCTCTTACCCATTAGATCGTGTCACTTGTCACTGTCCATGATTCCCTTGTCTCACCCATCCTTAATTCTGGCCAAGTTCTCCACTCCATTACATTCTAACATGTCATCCTCCCACCTCACATAACCTTATTGTAGTTTGCAGTTCACTTCCTTTCCAAATATACACAGAATACCTCTTGCCTAAGACTTTCAAACAATTGCTTATTTTACTACCTTAGCTGGCAACCATTTGACATCTCTTAATTTCTTAATACACACAGGTACACTTCACCGCACCCTCACACTAAATGCGATATGGGCACTCTGTGATTTCATTATGGTTTTCGGGTCTGACCAACTACCAGAAGGAGGATCTGTGTGTGATGGCCTGGGCTAAAGGTGCATCCACTTATTGAACAGCAAGATTTACTGAAGTTTCCTTTTGCCTTCTCCATGTTATCCTTAAAGCACTGCTTTTGTACATGTGCTATGATTCCTCATATTTGGTTGGATTAATTCATGTCATGTTGCAGGCGCGCCAGTCCGTTCTTGCTGGTGTTGCAGGAGGAATCGGACATATACCATGTAATAGGCTAGAATCCGGTTGATAAGGAGATTTTTTTTCTTTCTTGTAGATGGCACTGAGACAGGCTGATTGTTGAACTTCACATGTGTAGTTCAGGGACCTGTTTTACCAATATCCTGCTTGAGTATGGCAGTAAACCGTCATACTGTCCGGTAGTTCTTGTGGTTTTCAACAGTCTGCCAGGGGTTTTTGCAATAGGTGATATCATGTTTGCGCAGGTTGGAAACAATACATTGCAGGACGGATGCATGCAAATGATGCCAGTACTAATCATGGCAGAGTATTCATTGTCCTTGAATCCCTAAGATTCAGTATGGTCAAGTTTTGATGCCTTTATTTTGGTTTATGTCATTCCGAAGTGGATCGGACTCCTTAGTTTGAAACAAGAGTGCGGGCGTTAATCCAGGAAGATTGGCGTGGTTGTTGGTTACTGCCTCGCTAGAATGACTCTAAAGCAAAAATATCATGGCCAGCGAGGAGCACCACAAAAAACGAGTCGCCTTACTTCATCCAGACTTTTATAATGGTAATACCTGTGTGAACTTGATGTTTTTCAGTGGCCTTCCCTAGCAGTTGTAAATGGCAGAGCTGGTCTACTCTGGATCACATGTATGCATCCCAGTATATTTATTTATTTATTTGAAGAGTTCTGTATAGCGCTGGCTAGACCCGGAGGTATCAGGGTGCTTTACATAAGGAACAGCGCAGCGAGTTGCAAGTTACAAAATTAAACATTAGTTACACAATGTTACATAGTAAAACAAGAGTTACTAGAGAATAGCAAATAAGGACAGATAATAAAACAAAGTTACACAGTAGTATGCATTACTAGAGCATGGCACAACAGATGAACAAAACATCCTGAGGGGCAAAGAAGGTAAGGGGGGAAAAGTAAAAAGGGGTAAGGAAAGCAGATCAGAGTAGGAAAGTGAAAGGAAAACAAACCGGAATTTGGACCAGCAATCTCAACAACCCATGACTCGGAGCCTGTAATAGGTGAGAGGAGTGTAGCGGACCGAAGGGGGGGTTAGAGGTAAAGGTCAGTCAGGCGAGAACGTAGAGCAGTCCTGCGGAAAAGAGAAACGTTTGAAGGTCAGTATAGTGATGGTATTGGCTGTGTTAATCAAATAGGTGCTCAAGATGCCCCGCCCCCAACCATTACAATCTGCATTTCCTTTTTTGGACCACACTGCTTCGGACCAGGAAAACGAGATTTCTTGGTGCTATAAATGTATGTATTTATTCATTTCTTCACATTTAACTTTGAGTATTTTTTTGGGGGGGACCAAATAAGGTTTTGCCATAATTTAGAATTTTGCAGGAGATCACTTGAGAGGCCAAACAGCAAATCTGAATCCTACTTAGTGTTGAGAAAGTGCGTGCTCTCACTATGTCAATCCGGCAATGAGTTATGCAGAAAGAAGATATGATTTGCCGATTTCTTGTTTGAACTCTTGGACACTTTTATTGATCTCCATTGTGTTTAGTTTGTAAATATTTGCGTTGAGCTTTTCCTTACGGTACCATACACATATCAAAATGTTTCACATTTTTACGCCCTCATAGTTTGTTCCAGGACTTACTTTTCGATGGATAGGAAGAGGGAAATAGCGACATGTTTGAGAGGAAGGACTGTGGTTTTGGATGTATGTAGGGGCATTAGCAGACTAAAGTGGCTGCATCAATTCTCAGTTTGGGAGTATCTCCGGAAATTAACCGTATTTAACCTCCCACATGCTGACCGCAAGACCAGGCCCTGAAACTACTAGCATGGCAAAGAGCTAAGCTATTGGGAGTGTTACAACACACACGAAGTTGCTTACCCTGCAGACTGAAATTTTAGTGGCTATTGAGCCTTCCCTTTTTACACCCTCATTTTGCTAGCAGTCTGCCAAAAAAGATTCTAAATTTATCACATCATTGACTCAAGTGTTGCATACCTGCTATCTTTCCTATAGCTAAATGCTATTGATTCTAAGAAGTTTGTTTTTATTGAGAGGCAAAATGACTTATTCCTTCCATGAAGAGTCTGGCACTGAAAACCTTGAGTATAGTTAAAAGGGACTCTCGGGTGAAAAGCCCATTTCTTAACCTCTTCAGTGCCCATGACGATATAGTCTCGTCATGGAGCACGGTTGCGCTGTGCCCATGACGAGACTATCTCGTCATGAACCCCACCCACTAGTGCAACGCCCGGCACAGGAGGGGGAAAGGGCGAGGCACTGAAGGGGTTAAACCAGGCGGAATGGTTTAATAGTTTGTTGCTTCTTCACAGTCCAAGCCGTAAAATAGTTCAGGAGATGGGCCAGGGCTGACGCTCGTTCTTCAATCCATCTGTCATGATTCACATTTCAAAGAAGGGGATTTTTCTCAAGTGGATTAAAGGAAGCTCTTATGAGTGAAACCTCACTGCCATGTGGGTAGTCTAACTGAAGCCTTTTGTGTCAGAAACTGTAAATCGTGAGGACTTGATCAGGATAGCAAAAGTGTGTGACTTCCTACCCATATAATTTTATTTCAAGGTGTTCTAAATTCTCATGGGGTAGTATTCGGACTGCAATGTCCACTTGACGGATACAGTTAAGTATAACAATTTAAGCAAAGAATACTCCTTAATTATATGTACGCTGTCCAAAGCAATAACAGTAGAATGAAGTTTCACAGGTGACTGTAACGTCAGAATTTCTCTCCTTTCTGGTATTATATGCTAATCGATTTATCTTATGTTTTTATCTCTTGTAGGTATCGTGGTCTCATCCTCGTGCTGACATTCTTGTTTTACACTGCTTTTCACCTCTCACGAAAGCCAATTAGCATTGTTAAGGTAGGTGTTAAATGTTGTTGATGAGGATCTCCAGAGACGTTAATCTAAGTTTGATTCCCATTTTATAAAAAAATAAAATAAAAATGTGGCGGAGTAATCTTATTTATCCGAGAGTAATAGAATAACACTAATGTATAAAAATGTGCATGGGTTGGCATCGAACGGCTTGTTTTTGTGTAAGTCATCTACAAAAGTACTGCAATTTTTAATTTGTGTACAGATTATTTCACTAAAATTGCATATAACCGGTTTCCTATGTGTACCTACTTTAGCATTTATTCAACACCTCCTACTAAGCGCCACCGTTTTTAGTTTGAGGAATTTCCATTATCTGCTTTTTTATGGAGTCAACAGCACTGCTTGCAAGACCGGTTGCATATAGTACGCACAGTGGGCTTCGGTTTGGCGTTGTCAATCATATGCTATATGAGCTAGAGAAGCGTTTTTATTTGGCACCTATAGTGTGCTCATCTTGCAGAAATTGTGATCTTTGTAATCTTGAAGTAGTCATCTTTGGAAAGAAAACAATCACCTGGGACTCCACCTTGTGGCTCGCTAATCTCGACCCAAACCCAGCCCCACCACCAAAGCAAGAAACCCGAGAATCATTATAGACTACAAGTTCAACATGACAGCCCAAATAACCGCAGCGTTCTCCACTTGCTTCCACATCCTCAAGAGGCTGTAAAGGATCTTCAAATGGCTTCTGGAGAACACCAAGAAAGCTATCGCTCAGGCCTTGTTCACCAGCAGACTCGAACATGCTCTTAGCAGGAATCACCAAGAAGCCATTGAACCGACTCAATACCATTTAAAACCTGACAGCATGACTCAAACTTAACCTCCCTTGCCACACCCACATCACC
The DNA here is from genome assembly GCF_964204655.1 of Triturus cristatus. Taxonomy (NCBI): domain Eukaryota; kingdom Metazoa; phylum Chordata; class Amphibia; order Caudata; family Salamandridae; genus Triturus; species Triturus cristatus. The sequence goes on from NC_140583.1 coordinate 1,163,632,296, forward strand.
CCACATCTCCGGGAACTACACTGCCTCCCAATCCAAAAATGCACCCAATTCAGACTGCTTTCACACACTTAAGAAGCACTGCACAAACCCGACCCTGCATCCCTGAACAACTGCATGCATTCTACACTCCTCCCAGACACCTCTACTCAGCCAGACTTTAACTAGCAATCATACACCACATCCTCAAAGCAACAACTGGAGGGCGTTCCTTCTCCTATCTCTCCCCCCAAAGCGTGGAACGACCTCCCTCTCCACATCAGAGCCTCCTCATCGCTTCTAGAGTTCCACAAGAAGCTGAAAACTTGGCTTTTCGATAAAGCCTCCAGGCGTCGCCCTCTGCCCACTGGCTTTAAACACCTGGATACCCATACCGGTGATTAGGGTGCTATACAAATGACCGTAACATAATCGTACACAAGGGACCATTATACATCTTAAAAGTGCACCCCATCATCACATTTTGTCACATTAAGTTATTTTTCTGACATATGCATCATGGATAGAAATTAATCCTGTTTTTCTTTTACTTCAGCTGGCGGGTTTTTACGTTGTTGTCATGAAACAAATTGCACCTTACTCTGACATGGCCTCTTAATTCCCTTTTTGTTTATCAGACCACCACCAGTACAACAGCACCATCACAAATAACACTATCACCAACACCATCTACAATAGTATCGCCTCAACCAAAGCCACCAATACCACTGCCACCAGACACCACTAATACCAAAACACTGGAACCTAGTAGCTAATGAAGGAAAATGACACTCTGGAGCCCCAGCCACAAAGACGTGTCCACATTACTTACAGTACAGCCACAATTACCACAGACCGGATGCAGTAATCCAGGAAAACATCCAGCAGGGAGCAAACCTCAGCTCGGCCGACACCCAAAACGACCAAACAAGGCAGCCAAAGTTCGAAGATTGTACGTACAACAAATAAATGTAATTACTCAGAAATGTGATTAAGCTTAGAAATTATTCATGACAGGCATGTTAAACTGCCCTCAGAGAGGAATAAAATGCGAGGGATGTATGTTTTTTAAAGAGTTAATAGTTTGCAGGAAAATGTGTATGGGGTTCTTTAAAAAACTTCAAAGCACAAAAGTGCTTCACATTTCCCCCTCATTAAGTGATTGAAGTGTGTGTAGTTTGCATTTCCCTTACAGTAAACGTAACACCACCCTCGGTCATTCTCAAAGATAACGTGGATTCTGTCAAGGAGGTACAAGGTTTAAAAACAGCCTGAGACCACATGGGAAGCTACGCATTTCCATACAATGTGAGCAACTGTGAGCAGTAGAAGCGGTCCTTGGACACAAGCTAACACCAGGAATTCCTCCAAGTCTTTGTTGTCCTGAGAATAAGGGAAATGGGTGTCATGTCAGTGTAAATAGTGGGGTATTCCATATGGCTGCATATAGTCTAGCTTCCTCAAGTGAATTATTGTGCCAGAAGAGCGTACATTCTATTTATATAGTGGCACATCCATTGATAAACATGTCCCGGGCTGTACACCGAGATGTGTCCGAGCGGCAGTTAAGTATGAGCAATGATATCATTCTTGTGCCCACACTCGGCAGCCCACTCCCAGCCTCCCTGTCCCTGGGATGATCATCACGTAAGAAAGACATTCTTCATAATTCAGTGTTTTGCAAGCATGATATTAACATGCAACACGGAAATATATTTACTGTGCCCTTTTCATGTTGTAACCCAATGTAGTAAACCTAGGCCACATATTGAAACGGCCAACGTTAGTCTGCCATGTTCTTTCTTGCAGAGTACCTTTTTTTTACTTTCAGGAGAGAAGATCGGCCAGCAACTTCGAACAATGTGTCATTTGTTACGTTTTCTCATGTTAATGTTTAACTTTATGCTATCCTCAGAGCTTGCAGTAATGAGTACCGTGAACATGTGCTACCAGTGTAGGGGTTGGATGCATCACTTCATGTTCTTATTGTGTTCAATCAGTTCAAACCAATGGGTCCTACAAACTGTCCAATTTACCTATGCTCTACTCCTTCCAGATGATCCTTCTTTTCCCCTGGATCTGAATCCGGCGTTAACAGCTCATACTCCCCTCCTGTCCATGGGTGTAATTGAGATGGTGCCTGAGGCAGACTAGGGTCTCGGGTGTTAATGTTATTACTTCCTGGTCCTTTAGAAGGATGTAATCCGACTCCCAGTTCTGCACCTCAGCATTTTGAACTCCTCATTCTAAATTTCTGCTTTCGAAGATATGACACTCAAGTTGATCTGCAGGCCTAGGACCATGATGACTGAATGTTGTCACTGGACCTGCAGTACACCTACTTTCATGCACAAATCTTGCAGTTCCTCAGAAAACACTGCTTTTTCCACTTGCTTTCTCCTAACGTGCCCTTTCTACTGTCCCCCTTTCTACATTCCTACCCTTTGACTATATGGTGGCACCTCAGATCTTTATGAAGGTCCCATTAGTGGTAGTGGCTCAACTGATCTTCACATGTTGGACAGAAGCATGTTCCCTTCTCATTGGGTGATATGGCTTTTTGCTCTATAAATGCTACTTTCCAGTGCTATTCCCATGCTTTTCGGGAGATGGTGGGTATGTTGGCTCTACTTTATCCAGATGATGTCAGAGGCTACTTTGTTGTAGTGGTTTTTCATGGCTGTGCAGCTGCTTGACAACTTTTTGGATGTGATCTTGACCCAGTGAGCTTGGTGGCCAGATCCATGAGCTCCTCTGAGTTTACGTTGTACTGCTTGCTTGGGTCTCTCTATTGTTTTATGGCTGTTAAGGCAGACTTGTTGGACTTTTCTTTTGAGGGCTCCCTTATTTTCAAGCAGAATCCGAGGGGATCCGGGGAGATACATATTCTATTAGATAGTTTCTCATGTGAAGGAATTTTAGAGGTTGAACAGGCAAGTGTGGAAACGTGTAATATTTTACGTTAGCATAAGCGAAAGCCATTTTTGCTGTGGTGTCCATTTTGTTTCCTTTGTAATTCTTTCGTCCTTTGGTGTTCGCCTTTTCACCCTGCTTGTGTCATCAATTTTAGTTGACCTCTTTCGACATGGCTCAGCAATGTACGTGCTGGGGGGTTTGTAGCTGCCGGTGCACCTGGTCTTAGAGGCTATCTATTGATCGTTTACTGCTGCCATAAGCATTCCTGCTCTCCCTCCCTATTTGGTGACCAAGTGGTCATCCATCTGCCCTTGTTTGCTGATAGCTATTTCTGTGTTTAAACATGTCTTTCCATTTCTGTCCATATGCTTACATTGCAACAAAACTGTATATAAGGACGATGGTTTGTGAGTTCCGTGTACCTCCTCCTACAATACTTGAGTGTTGTGTGGACGTGGTCCTGCTCATGAGTGATTAATGAACTTGTTGTTTTACTTCAGCTCCATTGCCGATCTCTCTTTTGTTAGTCTTTGGACCCGTGGAAGAGAGGGTGACCCTGCACCAGTGTGCTCACTTTTTTGTACATTTCCACACAAGCTGATGCTTGATTGTGGCTTCTGCATAGGGATGTCGCTGCTTTTTGTCTTTCTGCAATACCTTTCCATCCATGTTCCTTGGTACTGGAAGGGTGTATTCTGCCTTTCAGTGTCCCTTCTACTGAGCTTCATGGGGTGTCTACTAAAGGGCTCCATTATATTGGACCAATCGTCTGAACCCTCTCTCCAGGGGCCTGCCACTGTAGTAGAGGCTCGACTTAATGATTTTAACTGACAGAAAAAAAAAAGGGAATGAAGATCCTTCACAATGGTCAGTCAAAAGATGAACAATTAGCCAAAACTGCCCATTGATACACTGAGCTTGGGAAACTGAGGCCAAGTAGGCTAGAGACTAGGGCACAAGACTTCAACCTAATAACTTGGCCTATGGCCGATCAAACATCTGGCGCCTGTAGCAATTTATATCGAGCTCCACCCTGAAAAAACTGTGTGTGCAGATACAAGACAGTGTTGGCTCAATGCTCCTCACTTCTGGTCGATCAGTGCTCTAACTGTACTTGCAGTTTCATCAAACAAGATTAGCACCTAAAGCATTGTGGGTGTCCACAGGATCAGCTAGTGGTAGGGTGACTACCTGACATGGAGGTACATTTTTGTTTAATGTCTGTTTATTGAAATCGAGCAAATAGAAGGTACATGTCGCAGTAAGAACAACGGTGATATGGCATCAAAGGCTCAGCTGTACACTGAGATGCCAATTCAAAATCGACCCATCAGGGCAACCCCCTCCCCACAAAATATGGTAAACAGTGGCAATATAAATCATGGGCCCCTCCCAAATCACAAACGGCAGGGCCGAAGGTCCTGGGCCATGGAAAAGCATATGGGAGGAACAAGAGTACAAAAGCCAGTCCAGACTCCAATCCTCCATTGGAAGGATGGCATAGCACCACTGCTGGGGATACAATAGGGTCTTAGTAGGCTTAGCCCAAGCAACTATGAAACCTTCGCATCACAGAGAGGAAATACCTCGCACTGCGACAATACTTAACAACCTTTGCAATATTTAATAAGAACGATCAGAAGAGATGCAAACGCAAAGAGAGAGGGGATAAGCCAACAAAGGGAGCGTCCCTCCCTGGAAGCTGGATGCGTTGTGGGGAGCCGAGGCCCAGAGGGGGGGGCCAGGGTTCCCCGGGGCAAGAAGACCTGCCTGCTAGTTCAAGCGGGCCGTTCCAGGGATTCTGGCTTCCGACCCCGAGAGAAGGGCTCCAGGGAGTCTGCAAACAGATGCAGAGCGCGCAGCCTGGGGGGCACCAGGCGGGAGTGCTCAGTCTTGGTGAAGTGGCGTATGAGTGGCTGCCAAATGTGCTCGAATCGTGTGTCCGTGTGATTAAGACGTGCCGTGAGTAATTCTAAGGCCTGTCATCTCACAATCGAAGGAACCAAGCAGCTATGGGAGGAGGGTGGGGCCTTGTCCAACAAGAGGCAATGGACTGTGTTGCCGCTCCCAGGAGATGAAGGATCTAATGCCATTCCGCTGTAGTCATGGCTTTCAGTGTACCGGGTTTAATGCCCAAAATCGTTAAGGATGGGATAGAAGGAACCGGGAAACCCACCACTTCTTTAATATGACTGAGGACCTCCTTCCAAAATAACGTGAGACCAAGGCAAGACCACCAGATGTGCAGGAAGTCCCCTCTATCGCTCTGGCACCTCCAGCAAAGCGAACGGGAGTTCGGGAGCATCCGATGGAGGCGAGTTGGGGTATAGTACCATTGTGTCATCAGTTTGTATGCTGATTCACGCTGTGGTGTACTGCGGTACACCGTAGGGATGTCCCTCCACAGGCGGGCCCACTCCTCCTGGGAGACGTCAGCGACCAAGTCAGAGGCCCAACGTATCTGATAGCCATGAGGCGTGAGTTGTTGAGAGTGCTGTAGGACAGAGTAAGTTTTGGAAATCAGGCCCCTTGACCCCTCAAACCTACGAACCAAAGGTTCAAAGGGGGTGAGCTGTCGAGTCGCCTCCCAGGCATATGTCGGGGAGTTAAGCCAATGCCTCAACTGATAATATTGCATGTGCACGCTTTCCGAGAGGTGAAAGGTTTGTTTGCACTGTTCAAAGGTACAGAGGGCGGTGCCCTGAAAGATATCCTGGATAACTCGCTGTCCCTCCACTATCCAGGCATCAAAGGCCTGAGGTTGTAAGGCGGGGGGAAACCTAGGGTTACACATTAGAGGTGTGTTGGGGGAAGGAAACGTCGTTAGGCCCTGGGGCACTGCCAGTCTATCCCAGATCTCCAAGACAGTTCTTGTTGGAGTAGCTATGTAAGCACTGCGGGGACGGGCGCCATGCGGTAGCCAGGCTAGGTCCCACAAGGCCCACAGGATACCGCCCGGTCCAAGTGGAACCAATGCTTCTCGCTTTCAGGAACTATCCATTCAGATATGAACCGGAGATGGCAGGCCCAGTAGTATTCCAACAAGTTGGGACAGGCAAGACCCCCCCCAGGATCTGGGAAGCATAAGAATCTTGTGAGAGAAGCAAGGGCGAGATTTCACCCATATAAATTTGGTAAAATCTCGCTGCAGGGCCAGAATATCCGCTTGTGGTATGGGGGTGGGAAGAGATTGGAAGAGATAAAGAATTTTAGGAAGAAGAGACATTTTAATGGTGTTGAGTCGCCCTAACCATGCCAGGGATAGGCCTTCCCATCTACGCATTTCTTCTCGTATGGACTTACTATATCTGGGCCAGTTAGACGAGGTCCAAGATGCAAGTGTAGGAGTCAGATCCAGGCCCAAGTAGCCAATCAATGCATTGGTCCACTGCACCGGGATCAAGTCCCGCAGTTCCTGGACCTCCAGGGCCGAAAGTGTAAGATTGAGGGCATGGGATTTTGCAAGATTGATCCGATAGCCGGAGGCAGCTTCAAAGGACCCCAGGAGTGTGGCCACCGCAGGAAGGGTGGTTGATGGGGAGGACAGGGATCGGAAAAGGTCATCAGCGAAGAGAGAGGCTTTGTGCTCCTAGCCACCCATGGGGATACCCCGTATATCTTGATTGCGACGTATAGCAATAGCCAGTGGCTCAACCACAAGGGCAAATAGTAAGGGGGAAAGCGGCACACCTGTCGAGTACCACGATGAATAGGATTAGGGGCCATGAGAGAACCATTAAAACGAATGCGAGTGGTGGGCTTTGCATATGGGGCTGTCAGTTTAGAGATCATCCTTGACGGTGACTGATAAACCCCACTTGATCGGGGTCAATGTGACCCGGAAGATGAGGTTCCAAACGATTCGTCAGGATTTTCGTAGATATCTTGGCGTCGGTGTTTAACAGGGCTATAGGGCGAAAGGAAGCGGGCAGGGTCGGATTCTTTCCGGGCTTGGGAATAAGCACTATTTCTGCCTCATTCATCATGGGGGAGAGGCCCGAGAGATCAGTGAAGCTATTAAAGAGATGGAGCAAATGGTCCCATCGTTGCGGGTAGAAGACCCGCTAGAAAGTAACCGGCAGACCATCAGGGCCCGGAGTTTTGCCTATCGGAAGCTGTTTTAGCGCTTTAGCTATTTCCTCATGGGAAATAGGCTCATTAAGTAACTTCGTGAAGTAGGGATCAATAGGATCCCAGGGGCGAGAGTCAAGGAAAGCCTTGACAGAGTCCGGGGGACAAGGAGCATGCACGTAGAGATCCCTGTAAAAGGCCTCCAGTGCAAGACCCTTGTCCGCCTCTGAGATAGCCCAAGAACCATCCGGTCGCTTGAGCCTGGCAATGTGAGATCGAGTAGTCTGAGCCCCAAGGCGCCGTGCAAGACACGCCCCAACGTTATGCCCTTCCACGTAGAATTTTTGTTTGAGATTGACTAAAAGCCGCTCCGCCTTGTTGGCACACTGTAAGCACAGTTGGCCACGAAGGTCAGCGAGGAGCCGCTTGTTGCAAAGGGACAGATGCACGTGGTCCTTATGTTCTAAAGCTTTAATATCCCTAGAAAGGGTGGATTCAACCGGGCGATGGATATTGATGTGATGACCCCCCCCCCGAATAGTGGCTATGAAGGCGTCCCAATAGGCGTCTTCAGGGGTATTGGAGAGGAAATTGGCAATAGAGGCCTCAATCTCCTTGCGAATGTCTGCCACATCCACAGGGTCTCGGAGTGCCTGGGGGGCAGTCTCCACCGAGAAAGGGATTCTCTACGAAGATCAGGGGGTTGGAGTGTGAGCAAAACGTGTGCGTGGTCCGAGATAGATATATCGGAGATCTCCGAGCTGCACAGCATGTGGACCAAGAGAAGCGAAAGAAAGAAATAGTAAATACGCGAATACGAGCTGTGCACGTGAGAGAAGGAGTAATCCCGAGAGTCTTGGTGTAACTGTCTCCAGGCGTCGATTAAACCGAAGTCGGTGATTGCATCCCGCGGCGTCACTGACATCGCCCCAGCAGCATGATACGCCTGCGCAGTGCGATCCCACTCAGGGTTCCAGACAAAATTAAAATCGCCTCCAAGGACAACAGGGGTAGAAAGGGAGTGGAGGAGGGCCCCCTGGTGCAGGCGAAGCAATGCGTCTTGATTCTGGTTAGGTGCATATATGTTAACGAAAGTGCAAGAACCCCGACCCCAGACCATGTGAACCTTAAGAAACCTCCCCGCATCATCAGCCGTACACCTGGGGGGTCGCCTCTCGCCAGTCTGACTTAAAAGAAATGGCCACCCCGCTAGTCTTGGAAGGAGAGCATGCCCAATAGTTGATGGGGTATCTGGGGTGAGACATAAGGCGGGTGTCAGTGGAGAGCAGGAAAACCACATCGGGATCGTGCTGGAGCAAATAGCACCATATCTGGCGACTCTTGTTATTGGAGTTCAGCCCCTTCACATTAAGAGAGAGGATTTTAACAGGATTCTTCATAATACAAAAAGGGTAGTACATCGCACCCCTTTCACCCAGCTGGGACCTAAACCCCTCCGGTTCCCCCCCAATCACCACCCACTGCAGTGAAAGCGCAAGAAGAACAGCCCAGCTCCCAAATCCGGCAAGCTACACCCTAGCAGGTCTCAGAAAGATAAAGCCCATGAAGTGAGAGAGGTCAACCCCCGAAGTCGCGCATCAAAGGAAAGCAGGCATACAGTCAAGATAGATAACAAAGAAAATGAGAAAAGGACAAAAGCAGAGGACCGATTGGACCCACAAATCCAAGAGAGACCCCTCAGCGCACCCCCAGAGGATTGCAGCGTCACAGCTCCTATCAGAGACACATCCAAGGGAAAGCAATACACAAACAAAAAAGAAGGGAAAGAGAATAGAGAGAAGATATAAACAAACTACCAACTGGCCAGGCAAGTACAAAGTCTAACTGGGACAGCCCAGGATCCCTCAGGCGGGCCATTCCGGAGAAGTCACTCTCCTGTGGGACTCTGGTGTGGGGGGTGGCAGACACACAGGAAGTCAAAGGTCTCCGCCGTCTGCATCCCGTGATGTAGTGGATTAAGCAAAGTTCAGTCAAGCCACCGGGCCTTAGCTGGGAGAACCGCCAGGCGTAGGTCAAGGATGAAGCCATGCTGCAGAGAGTCGTGCAACTAGAGGCGGTTAGGTCGTAAGAGGTGGGGAGCCACTCAAAGAGCGGATGTGGCTAATGATGTCCTGTTTGGTTTGCGATAATTCGAGCCCCTACGGTCGGCCTCTAGAGCTGGGAGGAAGAGCGGTGGACCATTCAGGACGAAGAGTGCCAGGCTGTTGCGCTCGAGACGATAGGGGGTCCTCGTCATCAGGGTCCACAGGAAGATGAAAGAGCCGCTGTGCCTCCCGCAGGGACGGAAGAACCCGCCTTCTGCCCTCCCAGGTGAATATCAGGGCAAAAGGATGTCCCCACTGATATTTAACATCAAGGTCTCTCAATATGTCCGTTACAGGTTTGAATTCCTTCCTCCGTCGTAGTGTGGAGGGTGCCAGGTCTTGAAAGATTGGTATTGACAGTCCATTGTAGGAGAGCAACTTGATCCCTTGCACTTTTCTTAGGATGGCCTCTTTGTCTGCGAAAAATTGGATTCTCGTAATAATGTCTGGGACAAAGTCAGGGTGGTTGCAAGGGCCAGGTACTGGGTGTGCTCTGTCAAGCATAGGCAGAGAAGTATCTTCATTCTCCCTAATGGCATGCAGGAGGTCCGCCGTATACGTCAGGATATCTTTCCCCTCCGTTCCCAGGGGAACCCCACAGATGCGCAAGTTATTCCGCCGACTGCGATTTTACAAATCTTCCTGCTTCAATTGTAGGATATTTTGATCTTCAAGTTCAGTCACCTTTTCCCAGAGATTTTCGAGGTCTTCTGTCCTGGTATCTACTGTGCGTTCAAGACCATCAACTCTGTCGCCTATCTCTGTAACCTCTCTGCGGATGTCTTGGATCCCAGCCTTGAAATCCCGTCGGAGGGAGCCAATCTCATCCTTAATTTCTTGTAGAAAGGATGACATGAACGCCTGAGCGGGCACTGTCGCTGGGGCGGTAGCACTTCAGGCCGCAATCTGGACCGGGGCAGCCAGGCGCAGGGCCGGGAGGCCGGATCTAACGGGGCCCACCCATCTATCGGCAAGCTTGCTCGCCTCTCCCCCAGTACCTGCCTTCCGGGAGTGAAGGGTTGCCAGGCCGTTGTCGGGGCCGGGCAGGCAGGATGGCAGGGGAGTCGATGATCTCCCCGACGGGCAATGGAGGTCGAAAGGACCCGACGCAGCGTTCCTGGGCACGGACTGGCCCGGCGTCAGCAGCAGCGCCCGGGGCTCCCCCGCGTATGTCGGACCCTCTCTGCTCAAAAAGGCAGAGCCAGCAGTCGTCCAGCCGGCCACCGCCGCAGTCGCCGCCCAAGATGGCGTCCAGATGGAGCAGCGTCCCAGCCTATCGGAAAGCTCAGTCCTGCAGGAACCTCGAGGCAGCCCTCTGCTAGAAAAGCTACCACCATCACATCACCACAGTAAGCCAAGCATTGCATCCTGGTTGACAGGTCCGGTGGTCGGGGTTACAAGCAGTTGCAGGACACAACGGAGCATAGACTCGGCAGGGCACGTCTCACTCCATTTGTGTTGAAGCCACGCCCCCGGAGGTACATGTGTGACAGAACCGTAAAAGATCCAGGACAAATGATCAAAATTCAGGACAAAGGGTCAAAAGTCAGGACAAAAACTTGAGGACAAAATGTCAATTTTACTGACACATCCAAGGAGGGGCCATCCCCCACTACTTAATCAGCCCATTTATTTACTATTTTCTACATAACATTAATAAAACTCTGCCCCAAGGCCATCTTCCCCTGAGACTTTAGGCCCATGCAGCTCTTTTATAGCCCTTTTTATCTCCACTGGGCTGATTGGATGGGCATCAGCTCTGGGAGGTGTGCTTTCTGTAAAAATTGTTCCACCAGTGCCAGGTCCCATGTTCCAATTTCCCACTGCTATAGAGAGTCATAGTAGTTCAAAAATATTTGCCCAATCTTTCCATTATCCCTTTCTGTTTCTCCCATAATGGGGTCTTTTATATCCCATAATGGGGTCTTTTATATCAGTTATCAGGTTTCTGTACATTTTTTCCTTAGACATCCAGGCCAGGAAATTACCTATTTTCTCACCTTCTTTATACACCTGATAATCGCTGACCCAGCTATTAAGAATTTACTTCCCCTGAAAGAAGTACTTCAGAGCTTTTCTCTTTTCCTGCCATATACGCAGTTGGCAAAGAGACTGTTTCGTCAGAGTTTTTTACAATATGCCTCATTAGCCACTTTCTGTAAGCTGTACTGCTTTTCTTTGTGTTTTTTTCTTTGAAAGGCCGAGATGGAAATCATAGACCCCCGAATTGTGGCCTTAAATGCGTCCCAAACTATAGCACCTTCTGTTGTATGCACATTGTTATCTCTGTTGACAGGGACCGAACATGCAATTCCTGGCCAAGCAATAATTTATCCATAACCCAATAGGGGGAATTTTAAAACAATCACCAAGTGATCCGAGATGGCCCCAGCATGATATTCGGAGGAGAGTTTTGGAATAGTTAAGGGGCCTAGGAATAAGTTTATCCGCGAAGCGGACCAATATTTCTTGGAGTAACAAAAATACACTCTGGTTGTTGGATTTAACTTGCACCATACATCTTCTACCCCCAGCCGAGAACAAAGATCATTAAAAATCCATACTGTATTTTTCTTATGTTGTCTGCGATTTAGGTTTGACAAATCCAACCCTGGTATGGGAAGATACTTAAAATCGCTTCCCCAGTACAGGTATCCCAGGAAGATTGCATAGTCCCATAACAATGACTGATGAGACTTAATATTATTGTAAATGGGGCCATAGAAAGACGCAATATTGTATCTCACGTTGGAGACTACTTTAGGGACTATAACCCAAAACCTCCCATCATCCGATATGGGGGAAAGACCGCTAACCTGAATTTTTCGACTTATCACGACCACTGTCACTCTATGGGCTGATTATGTAGATGAAATAAAACACATTGGCTATCCCAAGGATAGCGGAGTTTGTTGCCTTCATTCCCCTAAATAAAACTTATCTCTTGTAAAAGAATGACAGAAGGATCATACTGCAATAAACTTAAAAAGACAGCATCCCTGTTACGTCTATTATTTAGGCCATTTACATTATGAAAAACGATTGCTAAATCCATTGCATTTCTCTACTATCTATATGTGTCTATTGTATTGCAATCCAGTCCAATTTCCCTGTTCGACTCTATTAACAAGTCTCAATCATACATGGCTACTGTTCCCAAGCAAATTTTTTCCCATGCAGTGACCGCCCCAACACCAAACATCTCACTTTCTCCCACCTCACCTCTACCAACCCCCACTCCCTCACTCCCAACCTGTGCATCTCCCCACCACCTTAACTCCCGCCTCCCGGACCCGGAAGAAAAAAATCCTGAACATGTGGAGTGTTTCTTCCAGCACTGGTGGCGGCCTAAAACTTATGCAAATTACGTCTTAGAGGTCCTTCCCATTACTGACAAAAAAACACTCTACATCAGCAGAATTGGCAAATATATGGATCCTCCTGCCCCACAAAACCTTTAATTTAGCAGAGTGCAACAATTGTGTCAGCGTCACTAACAAAAATCTCAGTTCCCAACGTTTCCTGGAGGTTTCGTATGCCATGTCTGGAAAGACCTTAAATGAAAAGTTGTCCCCCACTTTTACATATTTCAGCTGGATGGCTCTTTTAAGTATCTCCTCCTATATTCTGAAATTTTGAAAGCCGACCATAATAGACCTTATGTGCCATAGAGGTGACTCTGTGGGCCCTTGCGATAGAAAGGTCTGAACATGAATCAAACAAAACATATTTGGACAGCAGCTTAGTAATCTCCTCAGGCAAGACTTTGTTCTGGCCAAATGTTTCTGGGACCCCCAACAATTCTTAAGTGCGATCACATGGATCTATTTTCCAGGTGCTCTACTTTATTCTTCACTAGCTGCATGTCTTCAAGAAGTCTTGTTGTAGTCTCTGAATGAAGCAGTTGAGCGTCCTCCAAGTTGGATATCCTTTGCCTGGCTTCTGGGCTCCATTTACACAACGTTTGCTGACTCTTATCTATCAAATGCATCCTCCTCCTCTCTATTTTCTCTGCCTTTTCTTTGTATACAGCTTTCATAACGTGAACCTCTACCAACAGCTGTTCAAGGAGGGCACAAAGTGGAGCACTAGGATTTTCAAGATTCTGCTCAATCACTTCACTCACTGCCAGAGACTCAAAAAGAATCATTTGAAGTGGCACGGAGCTGACTTCTCTGTCCTGAGCAGATTGTTGATGGTCAACAAGAGGTGTCTGATTATGCATGCCCTCAGTATTTCTGCTTGACTGTATTACGGAGGCTGCCTGTTTTGCTTGTGAATTCTCACCATTGTCTGCCACCATATCAGACTTTGCGAGGGAAAGAGATGTGTTCACATTTGCCCTCTGAATCTCGTGTCAAGTTTCTGCTGTAAATGGGATATTGTGGTGCACATGTTGAAACTGCCTTCTGAAGGAATCATTGAGGAGATCATTGTCAGGTCAGTTGTATTCAGTTTTATCGTACCAGCTGCTGCAATCTCCTCCTGTCTACTCGTTACGCCAGCCTCTGTTCTGAGCGAGCTGCATCCCGAGAAACGTATGGGATTTCCTGATAGTTCCACCTACACACCTGTGATGTCTCCATTCTCTGATGCTCTGGACTGAGAGAGCTCTAACTGGAGCTTTTGTAACAATGGATGTGGTATCTCAACCAGTGTATGGGGGCTTTCTATTTCCTCTGCCATCCCCACTTGGGACCATTCTGCCCCTCTCACTGCCTCTGCCTGCGACCATGTTTCTTTTGCTTTTGGAAGCCTTTGCTTCGACGTGAGTCTGTTTACTGTGCAGGTCTGCTTGAGACTTGAGGCTGCGAACCTCCTGGGCTTTTCCCCCACAAATAGACTTAATATCTTGAAAAAGCAGATGTTTTCTTGTGGTCTGTCTCTAGGGGAGTGTCACTTCATCTGACCTTGAATTGTGTTGAAAGAGGGAAAAATGAAAACAGCCTAGGCACGTGAGAAGCGAAAGGTCAGAGATCCAGAGTTTTATAAATGCTTTTGGCATCTGTTAGAAGACCCTCTTTCTGAATTGTTTAATTCGATCTTACCCTGGGGTGGGAGGAGGGTGGTGTGCTGTGGGCATCCTACCCACTTTCAAAAAAGAAGTTTTAGTGCATTCTTTAAAGAAAGGGAAAGGTGAATTTGCCTCATCCTCATGCAGACCAATAACACTTTTAAATACGGACTACAACATTTTAACTAATCGCATTAGTTTAGTGATGAAATCGCGGATTCACCCCGATGAAAGTGATTTTATTAAGAGATGTAGTCATGAGAGCCAATACTTACTACTTAGCTGAGGTTTTTTGCTCTAGTCACTACTGATAATATCTCTGCAGCCGTAGTTCTGCTGGACGCAGGGAGGGCTTTGGAACTTGTGAGCTGCGATCTTTTGTTTAAAATCGTCCCGGCCTACAAGGTCTATAGCTAGATTGTACAAAAATACTTCGGCTCAAATTAATATAAACAAAGTGTGAGGACAGTGTTCCCTAGTAGAGGATCTCGCCCACTATCACCTACTTTATTTGCCATATTTATAGAATCCTTGGTCCCATATATTTGTTTGGATTATGGTTTCTGGCCCCCTTTATCAGGTGCTGCAAACATTTAATTATATGCAGATGAAGTTGTCTTTTATTTACTCCCTGATGGGAAGAACATTGAGACAGCTTTGCAAGCGATTTGGAGATTTGAGGTGTGGGGGGGGGTTTAAATTAGCAAATCTGAGACTGAATCACTTTTGTTCAACACCTCAACTGATGTGTCACCCCCATATATCAGGCAAAATGTTCATCCATATCCTAAAAGGGATATTTGACTCCAATTCAGTTTTAGACTTTTAACGCCTAAATGTCATACTGTTACTATCAAAAATCCTTTCTCTTTTAGCCATTTGGAAATCCCTTTATATATCCGTGATTGGTCGGATATCGCTAATCAAAATGTTGATTCTACTTCCTATATTATTTCTTTTAATAAACGTCTCTGAAAGCTGGAGAGCAATTTTATGTAATTTATATAGGGTAATATATCTCCCAGAGCCAGTCTAACAATACTTCGGTTGCCTAATACAGAAGGAGGCTTGCCACTCCCATGCCTCAGAATCTATTATTTTTCATCCATTGCTGAGCAGGTATGCCGTTTCTCCATGCAGGAGTCTCAGTTTGACAACTTTTACATTTCATATATGCTCCGTCGCCATAGTATAGTCAGTATGACTAGAGCCATTAATGAAACCAAAATACCGAAGAAAGTGAAATATAAGACCCTGCAGAAGATTAGCGCTGAGAAGTGACCATTTGTCCATAAATGTAAAATATCAGTAATTTGCGCCGAAATTCCTCTGGCATGATGCTCTCATCTTTCCCCCGCCTTTCATTGGAAGCCATCAAGAAGTGGGAAAAGAGATCGCCTCCTAACGGATCACCTGTCAGACCAGGCCATTCCCATTATCTACAAGAAACTCACAAATAACTCCCCTGACCCGATGGTGACGTGGAGAGAGGCCTGGGAAAGAGACATTGTAGCCTTAAAAGATGATGACTGGGCAGAGGCCCTAGAAAGCCCACAAAAGGTAGTGAAACAAGCTTGTTTTAGATTAGTATAATTGAGAATCCTGCATAGCTCGTACTACTCAAAAGTGCTTATTCATAAGATACAGAAGGGGACTCTGCACTTTCTCTGCGGGGTTGTGGGCTGAAGGGCACCTTTTTCCACACTCTTTGTGTGATTCCCTATAATATAACTGTATTAGGAAGAGGTGGTATGGAGAATGGCCCAGAAGTTTGATCTAGTAGTTCCCCTGAATGTGAAGTGGCTCCTTTTGGCTGTAACAGGGAAGGTGCCCCGGCAAAAATACCAGAAGGTTTGGCTGGTAGTTGTAGCAGGGGTGGCCAAGCGCAACATAGCATGGGCTTGGGGTGCAGCGTCTCCTCCCCCAAGTCGAAGACTGGGAGACTGACTTGGACTGGTGCCAGCAGGCAGAGCAAGTAGTCTAATCACATAAAAAGAAGAAAACTGTGGTCTCTAGAGAAAGTTCTAAGTCAGCAAGAAAATACTAAATAGAATGAAAAAGTTTTTAGGGAAACAATGGAATCCCATCACCCACCTAGGTGGCTTGCTTCATCATTTGGGATATCCACTCCACTGCACGCCATTATAAGATCAAGGGCTGCAAACTTCTCAAAAGTAGAAGGTAGTTGAAACAGATGATTCCATCAGTGTGATATCAAAATGAGGAGATCGTTACAATATTTGGAAGGGTGATGGTTGCAGTGCTAGTGATGTGATAGCATGAAAGTCAAGTGATGTTAAGGATACTGACCAATTTTAATTAATGCTACCCTGATGCCAAAACGAAAAACAGTGCAAATACAGTTTAAAAGAATAACTGTAGTAAGTCCATAAGGAGAAGGTCTACATGTTTCAGCCCCTGGATTTTTTGATCTGGGCTTTCTTCAGGACCTATAAAGATGAATAATGCTACTGCAAAACAGTGAACCAAAAAACGTGTACACAAGTTTCAATATAAAGCAGTTGATCCCATACAACCTGCCAGAACCTGTGAATCCTGAATGTAGTAAATCACAGGATAATTGGACTCATACCCGTATTTGTACGGGTGTGCACCTCACCTGGCATCTGCTCAGGGAATGAGGCCCCGCTCTGTCCGTCGGTACCTCGATCTGGACTGTTAGTCTCTTACCCGGTCTCCATCCCGTGGCAATTTTAGCGGGGGGGGGGGTGTAACATATTGGCCTGCCGAATAGAATCCTAGTCTTCATGACATGGAGCGTACTAACATAAGTTCCAATCAGCAGTGCAGCTGATGCTTTGTGGCCATTAAATGTACTATAATGGAGCTGTAACCCTCTCCCCATTCTAGTGTTCCATGACTCTCAACTTTCTTTCTTTTAATGCTCTGGCTGCACGAGCCTTGTAATATGAAGGAGGCAGTGATGTAGCACCGTCATAAGCACATAATGTCAACAGCCACTTCCTACTTCCTGGTTTTGAAAATGAGCATGTCTCCTCGCTTATGAGTGCACTCAAATCCCAGGTCTACCGGTGACAGACAAATATTTGGTTCTTATGTCATTTGTATAATGCAAGCCTGACCAAAGTATTGCCTCAGTGCTTGTCCCACGACCCTCCAATGTTTCCATTGCACACCGCAGACACATTTTGGTTTGAGAATACCTTTCATTTTGTGTTAAGGTGTCTTTTGATTTGTTATTATTAATTAAGGTGTAGGGTGCATATTTTGATACTTTGGATATTGACCTAGTGGGTGATACAAATCAAATGTAGAAAATATGGCTGATGTCCGGTGGGCTCAAATAGTCGGATCATATTGGTAATGGTGTATTTGACATGTCTAACCTATATTAAGTTTGTGTATAGTATTCTAACTCGTTTTCGATATTTGTGCTGCTATTGTGTGTTTGTGGCATTTCTTGGCAAGTGTTTCTGAGGATCATACTACTAGACCACGTGAAATATCTGAGTTGTATTCTGTGCAGTTTACATATGTTTAATGTGTTCCTGTGGATTGTTGGTTTGTGGCATTTCATGACGGAACTGACCGCTGGGATTTGGATATGGCCAACTATATGATATGTCGGAGCTGTATTAGATGTATGACAGTTGTTTGTGTTCTGGCGGATATTTGGGTGACATATAATAATCAAAAGTACTGTTGTGAGCCACAAGATAGCTCGTTGCACAGTGTACTTTGAGTGTGTTTGGTGTATGTCATGTGCTGTGTTTAATTTGTGTGTTGGCAAAGGGGGCTGGTTGTCTTCTCTGCGTGCCACAAAGGTCTGCAACAAATCTTGGGTCAACTAAATCAGTGAGAAGCATTCGAGCCTATGCTCTCGACGAGAAGGTGGGCAAAGAGAATTATTGTGGGAACATGGTAGTAACTTCTGTTAGTAGTTCAATAGAAGAGAAAGAGGCATGAGATGTGAGAGAGTATAGGCCTCCAATGTAAAGGGCAGTCACAGACATTCGTGCGACTTTGTAATCCCAGGTCATATGAAGGAATGTTGGTGGTTTGGTACAGCTGGAGTTTTTTATTACGCCACAGATACTATGCAATGCCACACTGCACACTCAAATCACAAAGCGGGCAGGAAATAGCCCCCGCCTTCCTCCTGAGTCGCGACAGTGTAATCACAGAGCGAAAGGTGTTGGAGCCCTTTGTTAGTGTTTATAGCTTGGATCATATGTAACTCTGACTTCACGCTTTGTGTCTGTGTAATTTACACTTGCACATCTTCTTCACTGCACTATTTCTCACTTCTTTGAAGACCTTGCAGGCCGGTCTCTTTGTCTTATATTTACAATCTAACAAGTGGTCGAGAAGGCCCCTTATTGCAATATAATAGGTCTTGCATATGCAAGAGTTTAAGCTATTAGTATCGTAAATGACAATGCCTTTTATTTGTTTTAAAACTCAAAACATAAATAAAAGGCATTGTCACTTACAATGTCAATAGCTCCATCTCGTGTGAATGCGAGACCTATTGCATTGCAAATGCTTGTTTTTGTTTTGGAACCGACATTCACTATTTTTAGTAACTTGGCTTTCTGTGGATAGTTATATACAGATTAAACAACATACTTAATGAGAGTTTCCTATATATCTGTGGTTGATTACTAATGTGAACTGTGCTAGCTGTAAAGTGTATGGTATAGGGTCAATATTGCACATAGTGTATGCTTTGTACACCTAAGAGAGTTGTATCTGTAATGGGTGGCATTAAGGATGCGTCATATTATTCAGAGCTATTTTGTATGCACTTTCATGCCTCTAATGCCATAATAGTTTATAGAGCAATGTGTGCAAAAGAAGCTGGATGTTGTCATCATTGATGTCAATTGAGATTTTATCAGTGGTCAGAAATGATGTCAAAGAAAATGTCATGAGTGAGGTCATAAGCAGTTTGTGGTGGGGCGCAAGTTATAGTTAGTGCTGCTAACTATAACTGGTGAATGTCTGTGGTTTTTTTTTAGTTCTAAATGTTAATGTCATTGACCTATGCACCCAACTATGATGTTATTTAACCGTTGTTTTTTTCCAGTGACTATATATATAAAATGTGTGTGTATATACAATATTGATTGTTATTTTGTCACTTGTTCCCTCAATCATAAATCATGCACAGACAATAACTTGATGTTGGAAGCAATATGGATACAGCACGTGATTTTTTGTTTACTAAGCCTGCTACTTTACTTAATAAAATTAAAGAGGCAACATATCTGGAAAAACGTCTGTTAGCAAATTCATCAGATGGCCCATTACCAAATTGATGGTAGCCTTAGGGTCATGAAGTGGGGTAATATATCTAAATTCAGGCTCCCTCAATTGAATATTATTTTAGCTACTCACCACCAGTTATGGCTGGTATTGCCCTCCCAACCACATAACTCTTTAAGATATCCTCCCTCCACTAGCCACCCAACCCTACCTAGATTGCGTTTGTAAACCTAAACATTGACATCTTCGAAACCTTTCCGTATGGCCTGACCATTTTATAGTAACACTGGTATGCCAAATAATTCACAGCAATCAACCGTGCCTGAATTCCATTAATCCACACATTTTTGGACAAGTCTTCATTCATAAGGCAACTGGTTATCCCTGAAATTATACAACTTCAAACAGTACCACTGAAAGTTGGTTAGATGAAATTTAGTTTATCCCTGTAGTGAGTGCACAAAGGGTATGAAGTGTTTGGATTTCCATTCTTTGACTTTATTATGCCTGCATCACTGCTCCAGTGGCCTCTGATCCTGCTACAGTCTTGAGTGAGAGGATCCCATATTGAATGTGAATCAAACCGTACCTCATCATTGCTGCCTTGAACTTGTTGCAGAATTATTATAATCCAGTGGTGAAACATTTGTGTCACAGAAAGCCTCCTTGAAAATTTGTTTTCACTTTCAGCTGTTTTCTGGGTATCTCACTTGGACAGGCTCATTCCTTTCATTTGACCTTCAAGTTGATACAGACACCCTTCTCACTTCAGGCTATTTTTTTTTAAAAACCCTCCCAACACTTCCATTGGGGCTATTATGCTCATACCTGTGTTTTCCTTGCTACTGCTAGATTAGTAGTTATCCTCAACACTGTCCCGCTGAAAGGAAGGAAGGTTTTGGAAAAACATTTCTTTGCACAACGATAGGTGAACACTTACAAAAAGCACACGGTGCCTTCTAAGACTAGAATCGAATACATTATGCCTTGAAGATTGCCAGTTTCTACTAACAACCCCCCCACTATTATGATTTTAACCAAAATGAATCTGAAAGCCACGTTGTAATACCAGCCTGTGCCCTAAGAGAACTGCAGTCACTCTGTAAGCAATGCAAGGTTTGTTTTTTCCCCTCACTGTAGACCTATTTGGCAGAGGTCGCTGTACCTCCCATTTACTTTCAGAGATGAAATCCTCCAGACTGGTTGTATCAGTCTCTCTACTTCGGAATTCCTGGCACTTATTTTTTCCATTTGACAAAACTCTTGTTTATGCCAAATACATTTCACCGCATATGCTACATATACCCAACGAAATTCTCCAAGAAACATGCAGGCAACCATCACTCATTACAACCTCACTACCCCCATTATCACACTACGCCGACAAACACCCACTATCACGACATACACTAATCCCACCAGGACCAGCAAACGTACTGCTAAAAAACACCGCAAGGCTGTTCTCGAACCAGACAGATCAGACACAAACTGCAGTCTCCCGACTATGGGACTCGATACAACCACACCCCTCCTGCCCTCAGTAGATTCCGCTCTACCCTCACGACCTACCCCCAACTCCAACTCTGACCCTACTCCATCTGCCATAAAGATCCCCAGGTCTAACGGCGCCGACAATCCCTCGGACGCTCTCCACCCCCCTAATCATTGCTCACTCTCCTTCCTCCGACCCAAGACCACATGCCCAACCCATCCCCACCACCAATTTCACTGCCAATCCCCTGGACTCTGACCCTCCCCCAGACCTTTGCTCACCTTCCTCCCTTTGGCCATAGTCCCACAACTCCTCCTCCTTACATCAAGTCTGGAAACATCAATGACCCAACTCAACACGCTCAACCTATCCCTACGCCTACCCCCAATGTTTCCGTTCATTCCCAGAACCCAGCACTCTCTCCTTCTACAGACCCTAGTCATATGCTACCCCCTCCGAAGACTAGTAACTCTTTTAACTCCCTTACCCAACAACTGACCAGAATGGATCAAAACATCGATGCCCTAGCTGCCGACATCCTACATCTACAACCAGACTGGCCCAACTCAATCAAGCCACCTTGCTCATGCTATACGGGTAGTACCACTCCTCCTCCCCACACAACGGCTTCCATGGCCCTGCCCGAATCCTCCCAACCCCCCCCCCCCACTTCCATGGCTCACCATTCCTTTGGGGAGGAAGGCTCATCGACCTAATCGAGCTCTCCGCACCCTTTCTATAATGGAAACGGAGGAGATCAACAACTCCCACCCCTCAACAAACCAGACTACAGCTCCCATCCCAATCCCAGTCATTGTTGGCACAAGCAGAACGCATAGAACAGTCCACTCACCCAGACCCCCGGCGCGATACACCTCTATCCTTACAGCACACCCCGACATTGTACCATCCTGCCCTTTATCTTGCATGCTCCTCAACTGCAAATCAGCAGTACAACACGCCGCAGATATTTGCCGAAGTTTTGCTTAGGTAAGAAATAGACATAGCATTTCTCACAGAAACCTGGCTCAATGATCACTCCAACCCCATTCTTGACCTGTAAAGAAAGATACAGAGTCCATCTGTTCATGTAGGTTACTTCTTTATTGGTAACTTGGTTCCAGCATAGGTGATCAGGATAGTAGGATAAGGTAGATGGTACACAGATAGCCCCACCAGGAGCAAGCTCCTTTCAGCTCAACCTGAGTAGACCAACTGACAATCTCCCCCAGAGAGGCACCCAGGCATTCTATGATGTCATCCCCTCCAGGTTACAACGTCATTAGACAGGACAGACCGCTCAAATTAAGTGGAGGGCTAGCAATCGTCCACAAAGAAAGTATTCTGATCACCGCATTAAAACCTGCGGAATACCTGACTCTGGAGTACCTTGGCATCGAACTTGCAAAGGCAACACCGCCATCAAATTTCACACCATCTACCACCCCCCTGGGAAGCGCACCCTCTTCGCCGAAGAACTAAACGACCTAATAACACGCTTCTCCCTAACAGACACGAAAGATGTGTGCCTGAGTAAATTTAATATCCACTTGAACAACACAGAAGACACCTTTGTCCAGAACTCTCCAACCTGCTTGAAATAACCAACCTAAAACAACTCTGCAATGAACCAACTCACAGCAAAGGAGCAACTCTAGACACGATCATCACCAGTAATGAACTAGTCTCTCTGAGGTCAATCTCACCCACTGACTGGTCTGACCACCACCTCATTTTGTTTAATATCAACTCACCTGTGAGACACCAACCAATACAATCCAACAAACTCAAGCACTGGATCAGGAACATCAATGAAGTCCCTATCTCCGAACTTGAATCCAAGATACACGCCCATCTACAGTCCCAGCCTACCACTATATCGGCCGATGACCTTACAGCTCACATTAACTCTACAATGACGGAGGTGTTAGATCAAGTAGCGCCACTCAAACTTAAACAATTGAGATCTATCAAATCTAAATCATGGTTCAATGTGGATCTCAATACCGAAAGACGACAACTCAGACTGGCTGAAAGGACTTGGAGACAAGACCCATCAACAAGGCACCTAGCACTTCTTAGGTCTGCTCGGTCAGAATATAAAAAGCAGATCTTCAGAGAAAAGGCCTCATTCTTCCGCAGCCAACTAGACCAGGCTAAGAATAGACCTAGAGAACTCTTAAATATTGTCAAAAGGCCAACGAACCATGAATCCACGCACGAAATTATAGCAACCAGGGATCGATGCGAAGAAATTGCCAGCTTCTTCACAGACAAACCTCCAATACATCTTCAATCTCAACCTGCCCCTCACTACCTGCCCTCGACCAAGCAGATCCAATTCATACCAAGGACAACCAGGTCTGCCATCAACTGTAAAATGATGCGACTTGGTCGGGCTTCGAACTTGTGTCGGAAAATGAGGTCTTCAATATAATTGCGAGCTTAAAGCCCACCTCCCGCTCTATGGACCCCCTCCCAGCCACTATTGTACAAAAACTCAACCACATCATTACCCCTTTCAGGACTAAGCTCATCAACTCCTCTCTCACATCAGGCTGTGTACCAGACTCCCTTTAATTAGGACAAATCAAAC
Organism: Triturus cristatus; assembly: GCF_964204655.1. Classification (NCBI taxonomy): domain Eukaryota; kingdom Metazoa; phylum Chordata; class Amphibia; order Caudata; family Salamandridae; genus Triturus; species Triturus cristatus. The sequence goes on from NC_140583.1 coordinate 1,163,655,716, forward strand.
CCATACTCAAAAAACCAGGAACCGACCCTAATGATCTCAACAATCTCAGACCTATCTCCAACCTCCCGTTCCTGGCCAAAACCTTGGAGAAGTGTGTTCTCCAACAAGTTAACATACATATTGATGACTTTGACCTCCTCGACACCTTTCAATCGTGTTTCAGGAAAGGGTGTAGCACTGAAACAGCCATGCTTAATATTTCGGACGATATACACAGAGCCTTAGACGAAGGTGAAGCCTGTCTTCTCATCCTTATTGACCTATCTGCGGTATTTGACACAATTAATCACCTAGCTTTACTTGAGACTCTGAAGGGCCATTCTGACATTGATGGCATGGTACTAAAATGGTTCGCTTCATACCTCCAGCACTGGTCTCAACAAATTAAAATCAACTTCTGTCTCTCTAAGCCACACTCGGGGTCCCTCAAGGCTCGATCCTCTCCACTGCCCACTTCAATCTGTTCAAAAAACACCGTACAATCATTCTGAAAGAAGCAGGAGTTAAATATCACCTATATGCAGAAGACACTCAACTCTACTACAAAATCAAATCACTCAGCGACATTCAACACCTCAATGTCACACTAACCAAAATCCAATCCTGGTTAACGCAAACCACTTAAAGTTGAACCCAGACAAAACAGAATTAATACTGTTCGCTACAAAAAGTAACCACCTTCCTATCCATGACTGACTCCAGAACCTGGATGCCCTAAACTGCTCCCTCGCTATAACCGACTCGGTTAAGTCACAAGGCATTACCTTGGACAAGAACTTATCGATGAAGGACTTCATCAAAAACTCTACAAAAAGTGCGCTGTACTCTTTAAAACACCTGAAGAAAATGAAAACTTTAATTCCCCAAGACTATTTCAAGATTGTTGTTCAATCCCTAGTCCCATCAAAACTGGACTACGGGAACGCCATCCCGATGTATCTACAAATTGGCCTGCATCACACACAACTCTCCACTCACATTCCCCCAACTACCTTAACAGCAAACTGGTCAAAGCTGGAAGATCCAGAGCCCTGAGAAGTTCCAACTCACTTCTTCTCATCCCTCTGAAATTCAAAAAGACAACCACTCTGTCCAGATCCTTTTCTGGTAAGTTACCCAGGATATGGAACTCACTTCCAATTGACCTCAGATGCAACCCCTCCTTCCTGTGCTTCAAAAGGGACCTGAAACTCATTCTCCTCATGAAATACCTTACCGTCCTAGTCAACGAACCAAGACTCCAATAACCTAGTTGGCTCCCTGCTTATTTGTCCATCATGGATAAGTGGAGATTGGACTGTTTTCAACCTTGTGATCTCCCCCTCTATCCTAATGCCTAATTATAATGTGTTGCTTATATCCTCATGCACCGTCATGTCCTGCTATGCAATGTACGACTACTAATAATGTTTGGCTTTTATCTGTATGCATCCCTCTGTCATGCTATGTTATGCACCTATGTATGTAAAGTGCTCTGATACCCCCGTGTCTAGCTAGCGCAATATAAAACTTATAAAATAAAATAATAAATATGGCATCTCGGTTTTGTCAGTTCTTAGTTATTTTGTCATGGGTTTTGTAAAATTTTGTTGGAGGCGCTGTCAGGTCCTCACCAATATAAAAATAAAGTTGACCAAATTCGTAATTAATTATTTGGTCTCAGAAAGCTCATATTGCCATGGAAGTCCCTGGCATTGAAGAGAACTACTTTGTGTGGATGTGCTGTGCTTCTTGTTAAAGAGTAGACAGCTGTCGCTCTTGGTGAAGTCGGCCAGTGGCTGAAGCAGATTGATCCACTGCTGCATGCTTTAGTGGGTGAAAGAAATGTGTGACTGACACAACAACTAACCAATGAATGAAGAGGGATGTGTGAAATCCCCGTTAAGCACATTACATACATCATGTTAGTATTATCAAAAGGTTTTGGGTAATGGCACACCTAAAAACTTTGATTAAAAATGCACTTTATTTAAAAAATGTATGTTTTTATTGGATTTTTCTGTGGAACAATACATAATACAAAACATCCATTCACAATACTATGTGAAATTCAACGTACAATCATAGAGGGTAACAGAAACGCAGTACAGTATCGGCGTGTCTACCACAATATAACAGTGGGTCGAAGACTCCACCTTCTTTAACAGTACTCTTCAAGCATAGAGGAGGGCATATCCCCATCATCTCCCATGTCTATGTCATAGTGTTTGAGCCAGGGACCCAACACTTTATAGAACTTCTTCAGGCATTCTTCTGCCTTATAGGTAGCTTTTTCTGCCAGCATATGGAGGTCCATCCCTACTCTCCATTCTCTGAGGGTGGGCGGCTCTGAGGCACCCCAGTGTTTGGCCACATCTCCATTTCGGCTCAGGGGCTATGCCCTCTGAAATTCCTAAACATTTACATAAAAACATATGAAATAGATCGATTTATTTAGAGATACAGTTGTATATCTAAGTAAATTGATGTATTCAAGTTTGGACTGTCAGGCTGCCAGCCCCACCTCGTTCTGAAGCAGGAGACAGAAGCCAGGCAATAACTCAACTTTCTGAACTGTGATGCACGAAGCATGGGTTTCTGTTTTAAAGCCCTTCATTGCCATTGTGGTCTATGGTTGTTTCTACTCTGTAGGGCAGTGACGCAATCAATGTCATGGTTTAGGGCATTGCAGACTTCATCCCTCCATTATATCAGACATGCGTCATTCAACGGCATCGATCCCACCCTTTCGTCATACGTGAGAGTGGATGCAAGCACGTCTGATCTCATGCCTTGTTCTCGGTAATAGTGAGTGTTAGCAAGCCAATGTTGTGTTATTTATTTTGTGTTGAGACCCCTCATCATGCCAACCTCCCCCACTGTGACAACCCAGGCCCTCGCTGCAGATTGCTTGCTCCATTAGTAGTGGAGCTGCTGTATTTGTTCTTCCACGAAATGGATCCAAATAACGAGCAGGGTTCTTGTTCCCTTGCAAAACTGATCAAAATATCTGAGTCCAGCAACGCGAGAAGTATGTGCTTACAGTGGACAGTTCTCTGATGTATGACATTAAAACTGGCAGTATCTTCATGCCCCTAAGTTAACACTGATGCCAAAAACATGGACTGACTTGCAAACAATGAATGCTAAAAACGTTAAGGGAATACATTTCAGCGATTTAGTTCCTCTCTCATTTAACATACTTTACTTAATCTTGCATTCCCCAAGAGTTGGCTTTATTATAATTTTGTTGTTTATCTGTATTTCTTTGTGTGTGCATACTTTGAGGATTGAACCATGCCAGGTATTTATGAGGAGCTTTGATTGAGCGTGCAGGCGCTAAGGCTGAAGCCTGGCAGTACGTGTCAGTGGGTTGGCCTCTCTGCAGAGCACATAGAACAATGTTTATGTATTCCATTTGCAACTGGAATTCTGCGGATATGTCTGTGAAGGGGGTACACAGGTGTTCAAATATTTGCAAGGCAAAAGTAAGAAATTTGCGTGCTTAAATTTGAGGGAGTGCAGTGCATGTTGGGGAGCGGTGAAGTGACAGAGATGCGAGGAAGTGCATTCAGGGAAGAGGAAGTGCATTCAGGGAAGAGTGAAAAGAGGATGCTGATGAGGAAAGATAGGTGATTGAAGATGTGCAGATGGACAACATATGCAGACGAAGAACGATACATATCTAACAGAAAGAGCACATACTTGAAGGCCTAAACTCCTTCCATGGACCTCAATGCAATTAAATTCACAGACTTACAGTTTCAGAATTGAAACATTTCCAATGTTAATTATTTATAACAAATCATATCATTGTTGTTACCCACTGACAAAACCAATCATACTGACAGGCTTTAGGTGTATGTCAGTTGCTGTGTAATTTATCTAGATACAATTACTTCTCGGAGAGAAATCAAAATTCCGGTCAGGTGGCACACTATGGGAATATCAGAAATTTCTTTGACATGTTCAATTTTAGAGAGACCCCACTTTTTTCATCTCACTTAAAGACCTATCTGTACATATTTCTATATTACTGGTTGCAGTCAGCAGCTGTGGGTGCTTCTTGAATTCTGGTTAGAGCATATTTTTCCAAAGTTAATGCTGCTTGCAGTGCAAGACCCTGGGCAAGCATACATTTTAAAGGGCTAAAGTTGTCATGCTGTTGAATTTGCACATTACAGTAACTGTTGAACATATTAATACAGGAAGATATGGGACAGTTTTTAATGTGTGGAATATTTCAGGACTATACATTCCCAGTACTTTATAAGCCTTGCTTTATCGCTACATTAATTTGCTTTAAAATGCACCATTTGCCAATCTTTTTTTCATTTCTTTCACTGGAGAGGGACTCTCCCTGTTTTCAGGTTGTTCCTTTCAACTTGTTCACATCACTCGCTACATAAAAGTTATGCCCAACGTTTATGCATCACCACTTTTAAATGTCACCAGCTGCCACTGGGCCACATCTCGCTTTGCCACCACGAGACCCAGATTTCTGAAGAGGAGTTTGCTTCTTGTTACCTCTACCTCCTTGGGTATACCCAACAGGACAAATTTGGGGTCTGTTGGCAGGCATTCACCCAGTATCTTATGGCTCCTAAATTATTGCGACCAATAGAAGTATATACTTCAGGTTGACTGGTGCAACCTGCGCGAGACACTGGTGTATAGCCAAAGATGCTGCTTCACCTTTAATGTTTGACAGAATCATTGAGAAGACCACGGGAATGTTTCCCATTGATTTCATCCCCAAATCCAGGGCAGCAGCTGCCCCGTGTTTGTTCTGTATTTGTTTTAACACCTCCAACAAGACAGACATAGATAACATACCATACATGATGGTATAGACTGCAGCAAAGTCTGTGCCCCAAGTGAAAGTCACCTATTTAGGGAACCATGCCATGGGGTAAGCACATACTCTATATTCTGTGCTTGTCTTGTAGTCCCGTAAGGAGAAACACTGCTTCAATTTGATCACTCTTTTTTGGTCTATCCAAAAAAGAATTTCCTCACAGTTTGTGGGAATTTTACTCATAATTGAATGAATAATTACAGGACTTATTGTTGGTACTGCAGGCAACTGAAGTTGCCCTGCCAAAGCTGCCCTTGCTGTGACAGCCATCAAGGTGTGCAAATCAAATTGGGTTTAGCGTCTATATAGTCTAACTAGACCATTGTGCAACTGTACTAGCTCATTAGCATTGAGATTTTATAAATTAGGGAAAGGTGTGTATTGTCCTGTGCCCAAGGTAGGCCGGAAGGAATTAGATGCCATTTTTACATGTACACAGTCCTTTCCTAAAGGTGCCTTCTCTTTGCCAAATAAACCTTTTGCATTCATGACTCTTGTACTAGTTTCTTGGAAACACTGACCTTGCTGACATGGAACATTTGGTGAGAACACTATCGTACTGCCTTGGCATTAGAGACAAGGTCTCACATGTGTGCCACAAATGTGTTTTCTTATTACGTCCATATTACGATGCAGCTATCTGTGGAATACAAACAATGGCAGCCCAATCACAATCTCGGTCCAAGGCAAGGATACCGTTTACTATATATAACCTTTTGTTTCCTACTATTATCAGAGGAGACACATCTGTTGACTTTGAGGGGTCGCTGCATGCCGAAGCTTTTGCCTAGCAGCTAACCGACATCTCCGTGAGAGGTGTCTAGCTTGCGACCAAGACGGGGTCTTACACTCTAACCCAGTAGTTCCCAAACTGTGCGCCGCGGCACCTCGGTGCGCCATCAGAAGTCACCAGAGGCACCGCACACTTCTTGGGAACATGGAAAAGGTTCAGTACTGTAACTTTTAACTAACCCGATGCTTTCTTAATTAGTGATGCCGACTGCCTTGCATTTGTTTACTCTTTGATTATTTCTTTTTCATACTACGGCTCCGTTATAAAGACATGCACATATCTTTTTTGTAATGTGCATTTGCAGGCCCCGTGTAACCCATGTGGCAATGCCATGTGGCAGAGTTACGGAAGCCACACCGGTCAGCGTCTGGAATGGTTGTAACCAGCGCATGACGTGTGACAAAGAGCGTGTGCGCTTAGGTGAGGCCAGGCACAAACAGGACAGTGATGCAGAGCGAGTGTTTTTGCTAACGTCAGCCACTCTTATAATAGAAAAGTCGGGTAAACGTGATCATGTTCAGCTGATCGTAATTTGACCCCTTTGCTTAAGTGTTTCTGGAGATTTGGGGGGTGTTTGAGATTTCTGGCAAACTGTGCTATGCGCATTGTAATGTTTCCTGCCACTGAATATACCATGTTCTCAGCTTGCTTGCCATATTTTCCAAAGTGAAGAATCCAAACTGCTCACGCTCCATTCTTTCAAACTGTTCACCACTCTGTATGTACTGTAAAACAAAGCATTGAAATGCAGTGGTGCACGCATGCTTGAAAACAGCCACACATTTACTGAAATGGGCTTATCTAAGCACATGATTTTTCAATGTAATTTCAGAGTAGTTGGAAAAACTCTTGAATGATGGGCTGCCGCTTTAAAACTCGCATCTTGTTTATTACAGCCCGGTGCCACTGTTATACACATACAGTGCTTTATTTTAATCGAACGCCAGGTGGATGCAGTGACCTCTTGAGCGTCGCATGCAACTGGCTGCATGTTAAGTGAGAATGCAGACATCACCCACTGCAGTCCAATTTACCCACTGAGCTACCTGCAGAAGAAATGAATAGGAAAGTTCAAAGTAGCATTTATTATTATGAAATATCATGCCTCTTATCTAACCACACACAGTTCTAACGCTCAGCACCAAACTACTGCAGCTCGTGGTAATGGAGGTTATTATAGGTCAGTCAGGAGGTTTGCTGGGCATCGTGAACGAGGACACGATAGGTAGGAGAACATATGAATGTTCCCGACTGTGATGGAGCAGGCAAAATGTTTTGTAGCATTTACAGGAAGAGCCACCAGTGAAGACTAATCAAAATTGATGATCTTATCAATGTTTCAATTATTGGTGCTGATATTCAGTAAAAAGCTGCAGTCCTGTGCAGTACACTACATAGGATCTGAACTGCTTAGTAAAGGATACATAATTAGACGGCTTGCTTAGCAAGGAGCAGAATGAAATACAATGAATATTGATATTATGATTATATTTTGTTCATGCTGCTGTACCATTGTATTCCTATGTCTGACACACATCTGCAGGAGTCAGTTCGAAGGTGAACGCACAGCACTGGTGATTTCACTGTTCCCACTTTGGGAATGTTTGATATAAACAAGAAATGTCCTGCCAGAATTACTTCAATCGTTAAACAGGACTGATTTCTTACATAGCACAGGCACAGATTCACAGCGACATATCCACCTTCCAGGAATGAGCCTTTTCATGCCAATAACAAAGCGCGCGCTTTGCACACGGTAAAATAGGAAAGGCTGTTTCTTTGATCATGGGATATTGATCTTGGTAGTAGTCACAGTGGGTTTACCATTTCAGTGCTTTCAGTGTTTAAACAAAATGAGCACAAAATATGCAGGGGGAAAGGGGCACTCCTTGCCATCAGGTGGCACTACTACACATTTTAAACCTGTATTGACAACATATAAGGGAAGTGCCCCCAAAACAAATGTCAGGTTTTATCCAGTAACGTTTGTATAGATTCCTTGCTGCCAGTAATGAAACAGAAGCCACAGGTTCAAATAAATAATTTTGCAAATCTGGACACCACATTCCCATGGTTGGACAGAACTGTGCTGTCTAAACGTAAATAGATTGCCATCTTGCTATAAAAAAGCCCAAAGAGTACTTGTAGTGACAGAGCCTTGAGCTGTGCAGAGACCTCGGCAGTAAAGGAAAGAGAGAGTAGGTTTTCTAACCTTGACTCGCGCACTGAAAGGTTTACTGAAGAAAGCTGCTAGTCTCCGCTGATGTCACGAAGTTAGCCCAGAAAACTTACAGCAGAAGCCACTGTGCCGATTTTCTTCATTTCACTTATCTTTTCTATCCCTGATTACACATTAGTTTACCTTACAATTTGAGTCAACGTTATGTTATGTGTTTGCCCACACCACACCACCAGTAAGCCTCCATACCAAAAGTAGCCATGTGACATAATATTTTCTCATTTATTACATCTCCTTCTTAATCACTGTACATTCCAGCACCTGCGGTCGGGCTTACATCACCCCACCCACACAAAAATGGACATGATGGGGAGCCGCGGCCAACAGCCAATTATGTCAAGGGAGTCGCGGGTCTAAAAAGTTTGGGAACCACTGCTCTAACACATTTGGTAATGGGGTAAGATCATCCAGGTGGAGGTTTCTTGGCAAAACAACGTTTAAAAACTGTCAAGTTTCCCTCATGGATTTGCTCACAAGTCTCCAACTACAGGTTACAGATCAATGTATATTGAACCAAAGATAAGGAGTCCATAAGACTAAACACAACGTTAAGATATATTGTTTTTTTATTTGATTTGAAAATTATTCTGTATCTCAAATTTATATTACAATCATTTATCCACAAATATCTGCATGTAGTAGAGTAAATCTTCTACAAAAAACAACAATCATGTATGAAAAATAACTCTCGATGACAGATAAAATCATTAATTGCACATAATTAAAGCAAAAACATTTTATAAAAACATTCAATATAGAGATTGATAATGCATTGCACACATTTAAAATTAGTATAAAGACACAAATATGGTTTTGTCCTCTTGTCGACGCATTTCGGTGTAAGATGTGATTTGTAACACCTTCTTCAGGACCAATGAATTAAAAGCAGCTCTCTCTATCAAATTAAAACAATCTATAAAAAGAGAATGTATATGATTACAATACATACATATACTTATGGTGTTCAGCCCTATCTTTGGTTCGACACACTTGACTTTGGATGACTATTAATCTAAATCGAAAGAATTCTAGAATGATACAGGGTCTGTTGATAAACGGTGTAGAAGACTGCACCAGAGATTATCCCAGCCTCACAATTCTAAGGCCTGTGTACGGCCTATCGTATTATTGCCCATCACTATGTTAAATCACTCAAGTATGGAATTATCAGTTATTGGTGAAGGGCCTGCAATTAATTCCATTATGTCAGGGGTATATTTTAGATGACTAAATCCTCCCCCACAGCAAATAATTTCTAAATTTGATCGTTATTTGATTCTGTTATTGCTGGAAATGGGGCAAAATGATTTATGGGCATATACTCACATGTAGATAGGATCTTTTGGAAGTAGTCCTTAAATGACCAGATTAGCGTGTTGGCTCAGTACATACCACTCCAATCTAGTTTAAAGAATATACATATATATTTTTATGTCATGAATGTAATGCTGGGAATTGTAACTAAAGGAGCCATTGTGGATATCATTACAATTTAAACTATACGCCATATGCGTTGTCGGGTGGTTGCACTCTGTGTATCAGACTAATCAATAATGTTAGTTGGGACACCCTGTACTTTTCACTAGCGAATACGGCGTTTTTTAAATTAGTCTGATACACAGAGTGCAACCACCCGACAACGCATATGGCGTATAGTTTAAATTGTAATGATATCCACAATGGCTCCTTTAGTTACAATTCCCAGCATTACATTGCTCATAGCGGTCTTTTCTTTTAACTTTTAGAATTCGTTTCCGCAAAAAAGAAACACGAAGGTTAGATTTACAGACACCTTGGTGCTCAGCGGAATATTCGGTCATTCTGCGTATACAGAGAAAAGATACCAATGAATAGACCGTAGTTGAAATTTTAGGTAAGCAAATTACTACTTAATAGAATTAGTAGTTATCAGAGTACACTATCTAATTTTTTGATATTAATTAGGTCATACTGAATTTGTGTCTATACAGAATTAATTGAATCTGAACATGACAATCCATCTGTAACTCTAACAAGCGGCTTTAAAGAAAAAAACATCCGCTGTATTAGGGTGAGTAACACTCATTCACTGGGTGACATAACATTTCTCTTAGAATGACTAACTCTGTAACTAATGGAGAAATAGAGACAACTAAGTAATAATTTTTATGTTGCTTGATATTAGATTGAAATACGGTGGATCAAGTTAGACACGCCGCCTTAATTAATCAAAGACTACGATTCAGAGTCAAAAATTTTTTTGTAAGTATATAACCAACTACTCAAAAATAAAAGAGACACAATTGAAGGAGATGTTTCATGACATAAAAATATATATGTATATTCTTTAAACTAGATTGGAGTGGTATGTACTGAGCCAACACGCTAATCTGGTCATTTAAGGACTACTTCCAAAAGATCCTATCTACATGTGAGTATATGCCCATAAATCATTTTGCCCCATTTCCAGCAATAACAGAATCAAATAACGGTCAAATTTAGAAATTATTTGCTGTGGGGGAGGATTTAGTCATCTAAAATATACCCCTGACATAATGGAATTAATTGCAGGCCCTTCACCAATAACTGATAATTCCATACTTGAGTGATTTAACATAGTGATGGGCAATAATACGATAGGCCGTACACAGGCCTTAGAATTGTGAGGCTGGGATAATCTCTGGTGCAGTCTTCTACACCGTTTATCAACAGACCCTGTATCATTCTAGAATTCTTTCGATTTAGATTAATAGTCATCCAAAGTCAAGTGTGTCGAACCAAAGATAGGGCTGAACACCATAAGTATATGTATGTATTGTAATCATATACATTCTCTTTTTATAGATTGTTTTAATTTGATAGAGAGAGCTGCTTTTAATTCATTGGTCCTGAAGAAGGTGTTACAAATCACATCTTACACCGAAACGCGTCGACAAGAGGACAAAACCATATTTGTGTCTTTATACTAATTTTAAATGTGTGCAATGCATTATCAATCTCTATATTGAATGTTTTTATAAATTGTTTTTGCTTTAATTATGTGCAATTAATGATTTTATCTGTCATCGAGAGTTATTTTTCATACATGATTGTTGTTTTTTGTAGAAGATTTACTCTACTACATGCAGATATTTGTGGATAAATGATTGTAATATAAATTTGAGATACAGAATAATTTTCAAATCAAATAAAAAAACAATATATCTTAACGTTGTGTTTAGTCTTATGGACTCCTTATCTTTGGTTCAATATACATTGATCTGTAACCTGTAGTTGGAGACTTGTGAGCAAATCCATGAGGGAAACTTGACAGTTTTTAAACGTTGTTACGTACCCGGTCCCTTCTGGTTAAACCTGGGAAACTCTCTACTTGTTTTTGGTTCTTGGCAAAACATACATCTGCACCCTAAAACACGTAGGTTAGGGTTCTGTATCAAAGCAGTATGCTACATAGTTATAATATTGCATATATAATTGAACTGGTTTGAGCTGGCATATACACAGAGGAGCCTACTGCTCCCACAGTGCAGGACTTCAAAGCACTCTAGGAGTGCACCCACCCAGCTCCAATACACTAAATCCTGTCTGGAAGGTGGTGACACCTCCCTGTGACAGGATGCCTTTTGTTGGGCTTCCTCCACTGCGAGTTTCAGTCAGCAGCAGGAGGGCAGCCCAGTGTCTGTGCTGGTGGCATCCATTTTGTGATGACGGGGCTCTTTCAGATTTCTACCGTGTTTCCACAGTGAGTACATGTCGACCCCTCTAGAAGGGTTGGATCATACTCCCACACCAGGGGGGTATGATTACAAGTTGTTTGACACCAAAAACGACATATTTTGATGCAGTCATTCCAAAGTTAACATTAACCGGGAGGTTTTAATGCACTTAAGAGTATATGGTTTAACTGCATCCACAAACAGCCACAATAGACCCTGCCAGCTGCAGAGGGGCCCTGCTCAGGCAGAGGCACCCCCTCACATTGTAAAGCAAGCACCCTGCCCTCAGGATTGATAGGGCCTGCCTTAGGGGTGACTGATAGATTCATGTGTGTGTATGGTGAAATATAGGAACCTATACCTCTGTGAGGAGTGCTAACACTACCTCACCCAGGCTGCAGTAGCAGGCCTGAGGTGTCAGATTGAGTCTGCTTCCCAGGGGTGGCATAATACATGCTTCAGCCCCTGGTAGGCCTGTGAAGTACCTATGCCCTTGGTACCTAAGGTACCATATACTAGGGGCTCATAAGGCACCACAGTATCCAGTCACTAGTGCATCTGATATGCACTCCAAGTTGTTTAGAGAGAACAGAGAGACTGGGGCCCTGATTAGCAGGGACCCAGCCTGACTATAGCCAGAAACCAGTGTTGACATCAGAAAAAAGTGGGGGCAACATAAGTGCAGATTCTACTCTCCTACAGGAGACTTTCCCAGAACTTCGGGACTGGAAAACGCAACTGCAAAGGGCCCATTGTTTCCCGTTCAATCAGCGGAAAAAAGGTGGCCAGGTTGATAGCTGACCACGTGCAATCCTGATTTGTCTTAACAACTTCCTGGCCAGGGAAGCCTTGTATGACCTAGCCAGGCCTGATCGGAAAAAGGCTGGTAAGGGGTGTGATTTCTTCGTGAGGCCAGACTTCTGTCAGCTTACCGTCGAAAAGAGATGGCTATTGCGGCAATTAATTCCGCTATTTCAGGCGAAGGGGGCTCAGGTTTTTTTACTTAACCCGGCTAAATTGAAGGTGGTTTTTCAGGGGCAAACGCATTATTTCGCATTAATGAAAGCAAAACAATTTATGCTTTCTTTACAGAGATCTATATGCGATTATATGTATTGCATCATGTCGGATCCTGTGAACCTCCTCCTGTTTTCTGATGATTCAAGTATGGCTTGCCCTTTTTTCCTCTTTTCTTCTTTTTTTTTGTATTTTTTTGAGAGGGGGGACTCTTATCTGGAGAGGGGGTGGTGGGCTAGCTCTGCATCACTAGGGACTGTCGGTCCTCATGCCTCATGTGGTGGGAAGGTGGGTGGGTGGAGGGGGGAGGGCTTCTGGTAGAAGCAGTGTGGGGTGTGGGGGGATGGAGGGGGGGTGAAGGGTGGGGGGGCACAGTCATTATCTTCCATGATTTGTCATGGCAACAGACTGAATCAGGACAGGAAAATTTGCATAAGTACATTTTGGTGCGGAATTTCCTTAAAGAATTTTCTTCATATTTGTATTATTTTCAAATACCTTTACCCTACATAGATGATGGTTGGGAAAAGTAAAATTCGAATGTGTTCCTTAAACTGTTGTGGCCTGAATGATAGAAAAAAGAGAGGCCTACTTGCCAAGCTTTAAGATATATGAATATAGATGTACTATGCCTACAAGAAACACATATTTCTTAGAATTATCGTGGGTGGCTAAAGGATCTGGGCATGGATCTTCTTGCATGTTCTCGCCAAGCCACAACTGTACAGGGGGTAGCTATTCTAGTCAGGCATGGTATTTCAATCAATAAACGAATCAAGGAGGATAACCTAGGATGATGGGCAATCATCGAATTGGTAATCTTGGGTACCCCCTTTACTATTTGTTCTTTGTATGGGTCAAATTTGGATGAACCAGAAATCCTGAACTTTCTGAGTATAGAACTGGCTTCATGGCCAGTTCCGGTAGTCCTTTGTGGGGATTTCAATATCCATTTGAACAGTACTTTCAACCTCTTTAGTAATACTCTTTATCAGGGAAGAAAGGCCTGGACTTTTAGGGCTCTACAGGGTCTTATCAGGGAACACGGATTGGTTGATATCTGGTATAGGTATAGACGGACTGAGCCAGGGTATACTTACTTGTCAGTTCCTCATCTTAAATTCGTCCGACTGGACCACTTTTTTGTGTCTGATCAAATTGCAGGGAAGGTCAATATTGAGCTTTTTCCAAAGATAATATTGGACCACAATCTGTTGGTGATTGAGCTCACTACGGGCTGCTTTTTACAATCTCCTATGACCTGGACGTTTGACAGGAAGCTATTGCTAGATCAGGCATACTGTCAACATATGCCCATTTGTATTACTGAGTTCTTCAATATAAATAAGGGCACGTCACCCACAACTATTTTATGGGATGCTTTTAAAGCGGCTGTACGCGGCCAGACTCTCAGCTTTTCTCTTTACCAACAAAGGATGGTGAAGGAGAAGATCAGAGCCTGGGTAGATCAGCTGCAGAGGGTTGAGGAAGAGCTTATACGGGTAGTCAGGGACGCGCAAAAACTTGATGAATGTCTGCAGCAGATAGCAGTCGTAATGGCTAGAATTCATCAATATTATGGGGACATATTGGTTATTAAATTTATTCAGCATCGGATGGATATTTATGAATTTGGGGAGAATTTAGGCAGACTGTTGTCTAAAAATTTGCAACAAAGGGGAGTTTTGAACACAATTTGCCATATTCAGGATCAATCGGGCCAGATTCAGGACTCACCGGTCGAGGTCCTGAAGGTTTTTCAGGAGTTTTATCAGGAGCTGTATACAGCTGATGGGCATGTAGAAGCGACGTCTGGGGAGGAATTTCTGCGAGACCATGAAACTTCGAAGGTTACCGCGGAACAAAGTGAGATGCTGTCTGCCTTAATTATGGGGGATGAGGTCGAGCTTGCTCTAACCTCGCTAGCAGCCGGGAAGACTGTCGGTCCTGATGCGATACCACTGGAATTTTGCTGCACTTTCTGGCAAACTCTCTGAGGAAAGCTTAAATCCTTGTTTCAATTTGGCCAGAAGGGCCTTACTCCCGATTCCTGTCGCAAAACCACCATTGTAGTTTAAAAAAAAAAAGATAAACCCGAGCTCAGCCCATCATAATACAGACCCATCTACCTGATATGTGCTGACAGTAAGATCTACTCCAAAATAATCGCCCTCAGGTTGGGTAAGATTATTACTCCATTGGTCAATATTCGCCAACATGGGTTTATCCCGTGTCGAGATACGTCAGATCATGTTAGGCGTGCCATAGCACTGTTTGATTGGGCTCAGGCTATGAAGACACCTCTTGGGATTATCCTGTTGGACGCAGAGAAAGCGTTTGACAGGGTCTCCTGGGGGTTTCTTTGGTCTACTCTGCATGCAAAAGGCCTACCTAAGGATTTCATTCAAGCAGTGTAGGCACTTTATGTACTTCCTGAGGCTTTTATCCAAATAGCTGGTCAGGTATCCAATTCATTTATTATAAGCAGAGGAACCCTGCAAGATTGCCCCTGCTCTCCGTTATTATTTGCATTTTATATAGATCCTTATTTTAATAAACTTGAGGCAAGTACATCGATTGAAGCAGTTATGGCCAATGGTATTGCTTATAAAATATTAGCGTATGCCGATGACATTGTTGTTTTCACCTCCAATATAAGATCTGCTCTTCCGGCATTAAAAGAGTCAGCAGAATCATTTGTCTCTGTCTTGGGATACAAACTAAACATTGACAAAACCCAGACTTTACATTCCGCTGCTGCACTCCCGGAAGATGTTCCAACTGTATCTGTAGCAACATATCTAGGAGTCAAGATCATGGCATCAGTAGAGCATATACCCGAGCTAAACATCGGCCCGATAACCAGGAATATTAATAAGACACTTGAGAGACTAGCAAAACCAAAGGAGACTGGGGGTGAATGTTTTGCCAATGTGCAACATTCTGTCCATCATCTTGTGTGTTTTGCTGTTGGCCCTATGTGGGAAGGGTATGCCCAGACGTGGGTCCCGTGCTCACTACGCCACTGGAGTCAAGCCATCCTGGCTGATGAGGGGTGAAACCCCGAAACCGGTCCTAGAATGCTTGATTCCGGTCCAGGGAAGACATGGCTTGGCAGTTCGGGCTGGACTGTTCCCATGAGGCACAGGGTCAAGGCTGATTTGCATATGGCCGTTTCTGAACTGGGGTGGCGTGGTGAGCAACATAAAGATGGATTAAACCCAGATCTGTGACTGGGGGTGAATGTTTTGCCAATGTGCAACATTCCGTCCATCATCTTGTGACTTGAGAGACTGGACCATCTACATTTGTCAATGCACGGTCGATGCAATGTCATCAAAATGTTGGTCTTGCCTAAATTCCTATACTTATTTCGAACCATATCTCTAGAATTTCCAGCTTCTAGTATCTCTAAGGCCGAAAGGGTATGTGTTAGATTTCTATGGGGGTATCGAAGAGCCAGAAGAGCAGTCAAATGGATGATCTTGCCCAGACTCAAGGGGGGACGGGGGCTCCCCAGCCTTCTCCTTTATCATTGGGCTGCACTAGTACAACATATGGGCCTATTGTTGGTTGGGGATAATGCAATAGTTCCAGATGCTATTAGATCTACTATCTATGAGGTTACACTTAGCGATCTTGCTGGTCAATGTCTAGTAAAAATTTTAGAGCCGAGTTATTATAAGAAAACTAAATGTAAAACCATTCAATCAGCCTATTCTATCTGGAAAAAGATACGCCAGAAGTTTGGTATCTCGAATATTAACGCTTACACCCCGTTCTCATCATAGTCTTTTACCCTCAATTTTTCATGATTTAACCATGTCCAGTTGGGAAAACTTGGGGATTAATAATGTCTTGGGTGATGTCTGCCGTGAGGGACAAATTTCCTCCTTCTCCAATTTACAAGAGAAGTTTGGCCTTTCTACGAAAAACCTTTTCAAATTCTTGCAGATCAGGAGTTTCCTGGGTACAATCATGGCACAATCAGATACAAATATGGGGAAAAATACCCCTGGTTGACATAATAGGGAATAGATCTCATATTGGGACAATATATCAAATGTTGTTGCCCGGGCTCCCTGATGACCTGTCTACCCAGACTGATTGATAGATGGGGAAGGAAGTTCAGTAAAGAAGGCATTGACCTAGAGTTGTCTCTGGAATTTGCCAACCAGATTTTAATTACAGGCAGCCTGAGGACCCAACATTTTATGTCGTTTTTCGACTTATACTATACTCCTGGGAAGGTTTCTAAATGGGCCAGACCTCGGGGTAATTCATGCAGCGGGTGCGGGGCATGGGCTGCCGACACGATTCACAGGTTTTTTTCCTGCCCCAAACGTGAAATTTTTTTTTAAGACATCTAATGTTTCTTGAACCAGATACTCGACATACCGGTTTTTATAACATCTGATCTGATTATTTTGGGGGTAGAAGGGAGCCAGGGTAGTAGGTCCCGGCCCAGATTCAAAGGTGGTTTTGTATTTATTGCAATGGCTATTGCTAGAATATGCATCACTTCTCAATGGATCAGCCCTGATCCACCTACATTCATCATTTGGCGGGCTAAGCTGTTAGTCATTTACAATATGGAATCAGCTGTATACAGATTGAAAGGACGTAGGAGAAGGGAAATGGGGAGGAAAATCTGGTTGTCAATTGCTAGCTGGATAGGGTAAACATGTCTGTCTGTCCTTGGCTTCTTTTACATTTGTATATCTTTCTAGATTCCCTTCATTTAATGTTTGCACTTTCTTTGCCTTTGCAGGATTTCCTTTTGCTTCTCCTTTCCCCTTCTTTGTTTTTTCTTCTTTTCTTTTTCTGTTTCTTTGTCTCTCTTCTTTCCTCTCCTCTAGGTAAAGGTGAATCGTGGGAATTCCGTTGTCTCTTTTCGGTTTTGCTGTTGTTTATTACGTATTACTTTGTACTTTCAAATGCCATGACCATTTGTCAATTGTTAAATGAATAAAAAAATTTTTTTTAAAAAAAGGAATTCGCTGAGTTACAGTTAAAGCTTGAAGATGTTGAAAATCGATCTCGCTGTTCCAATTTGCGTTTCGTTAGGATCCCATAGGGTCAAGAGAATGGCCAGATGGTCACCTAATTATTTACAGATCTAATTAATGATTATGTGACCCCGGAACTAGCAGTTAAGGACATCTTCCAGGTGCATGGGTGTGTTACTACCATTCTACCTTCCAATTCAAATTATCCATGAATTATCTTGGTGAACTTTAGAGGCTTCTGTATAAAAAAAGCAGATATTGACCAGCTCAATAAGGGATGAAACATATCAAATCTCAGAAAATTATTCTTTCAGGATTTTTTCAGATATGTCACTATCTACTGCACGACAGCGAAAAGAGTTCAAAGTAAAGATTGACAGCTTCACGTGTGAAGGGGCACCAGCAGGGATTGTTCACTAGTTGAATTTGAAAGTCCTTTATGTGGCAATCACTCATCTTCCTGTGAGTGGACCAGGCTAAAAATGTCCTACAATCTTTACAAATTTCTGACGCAGGGGGGAGTAAGTGTTAGGTGCAGGGGTACCCTAATATGATGATCCGACTCATTTAACCTATTATGCTCTGTCCCTGAAACAGCACACTTTTATTTTGCATGTTTTACAAATTGTATTATTTTAAAGGGTCGTGTAGTATCCTAGACCGCCCCTGATCATCACCTGTAGAAGCTGTTGTGTGTGCATTGTCAGGGCACTCACCTAAAGTAAGGGGGGTGAGGGAAGGGGAGGGTGTGCACTTAAGGGTGAGTGGTGGGGTGTCCCCCAGATTCCCTAGCTATATCATACTGGGTCTGCCTAACTCATTGACCCACCCCCTCAGGTCGTGTCGGGGAGAGCTTTCACCATGGCACTGGGTGCCGCCAGGCAAGTTCTGCTTTCTAAATGGGGAACGGATGGGATCCCAACCAGATTAGCCATTGTTCATACTGCAACCATAACAATTTACAATAAAAAGATTTAAGTCATAAATGAATACTGTACTACACTCCCTATTGTGTTCAGAATATTTACTCCACTAGCTGAGCAGCATGTGTTAGATCTGGCCACGGTAACGGAGACTGGTTACACGTTTGCTTTGCCTGTCCTGCTTTTTGCAGCTTTTGGGAAAAGATCTTTCAATTCATTAGCTATAAACTGCAGGTCTGCAGTAGTCCCGACCTCTTTGCGGTCCCCTTTGTTATGTGTACTTCTCATAGTCAATCAATCAAAAATCTTTGTTCGGAAAATGACTTATCCATAAAAGCAATAGAAAAATATATAGCATAAAAGAATCCTCATAAATACATTGTAAAAAGTAATATAAAAATTGTATATACAATTTATACAGTCAATGTCTCAGTCCAATTTATACTCCATATTACGCTATGCCTAAATATATAAGCTAAAATACCGATAAAATCCATTAAATAAATACCCATTTCTTAAGAACAGTTGTAGCAAAATATTATCAAGAGTTTAAGGAGCTGTAGACTCTAGTCAACATATTTCAGATCATCCAGTTTTTGTTAATAGTTTTCTTCGTGAAATAACACATGTAATATATGTTGAAACAGTGTAACAGACTAGTTAAATCTCCAGTTTATATAACAATTTAAACGCATCCTGGTACGAAAAGAGCTTCTGAGGTAGAAAAAGTGAGTGTAACAAACTACTCCTAGTCCTAGTCAAATCACTACAGCAGCAACAATTTCTTTTCATCGCCACACTGATTGCAAACTCTAATTCTGCAAAAATTGAGATCCCCACCTTTAATCATTGGCTTTGTAAAATGAAGCGGGTCAAGCAGTTGGAAGAGCTGTATGCAAAAAGAATTGGCACTTGTAAAAAGTTCAGGGAGATTTGGTAGGCCATGACAGATTGAGCTAAATCACAATGCTTTTGATTATTCCCTTCATCTTCTGGGCAATTTCGGTTGGGGAGGTCTACATTTAATTTTAAGTTGTGCTGATGTACAATCTCTTTTGTCAAGTATAAGATCAACTTTTCATGGGGTGTTACTTTCCTTTTTGAGTAGGTCTGTTTAATATAATGCAAACTCTTGTTCTATATGTGTATATGTTTTGAATAAGGAAATCATGATGGAGATTCGTAACAAACTTTTTCTACCTGATTAACAAAAATAAAGTAAAACAATGTAAAAAAAAAAAAGGATATTGCAAGTCACCTTGGAGTTCCATGACCTCATATAGGAACTCTACCTTCAGTCTTGTTCCTCTGTAAGGTTATGGGACTCCTCAGTGACTTGCAATATCCATATAATGTACGCCAGGGGATACTTTTTCCCTTATTTATTGGGTTCTGTGTCAGTGTGCATGGATGTTGGCTGTGTATGCAGTATACAAATGTCTGACCTAGTGGCTTTATCAACTCTTGTTTCTCTTTTTTGACACGGTCTTCAGAGTACCACACACATTTTCCATTTTTTATCACAAAATTAGACTCCACAAAATGTGAAAAAAGGTCCAGAGAAAAATAACCATTGTCAAATTTCATGACCTGCAAGTTCTCCACCACAGTAAAACGACCAGGCACTAAAAACATAAAATGATTAAGCACAATATAAGGCCACACTTTAGATTGTTAAGGTCCTCCTCCTAATGTGTTTCCCTTGCTTCGCTAAGCCTTTGTTTTCATGCTCTCTTAATGAAATGGGCCTCTATCTCAACTGTGGTCAAATTCCTTGGGTCGAGTAGCAAGGCCATAGCCACTCTTGCAGCCTTCATTCCATTCTAATAAAAGAGGGGCTTAAGCCAACAATACTCTGGTCTTTAAGCCTTCTGAGTCTCTCCTCTAAACGGTAGAAACGTTTCGGAAGATTTGTTGGTGTGAATTCAGAAACCATAGCTGCCATTGTAGATTGTCTACAGGCTGCTTTAGACCTCTTGCCTTCATTACACTCCAGTTCCTATTCTTGTAACAATTTTTCTTTACATTGTGGTTGATTGGATCGGCTTTATTGTTCCATTGATCATGTTTTCTTGCAGCATCCCATATCCGTGCATTACATTTCTTGCTGACTTCTCCACTTTATTGATGTTTATTTTTGTTAGGACCAGACAGTAGCACACTGCTATCTGGCTGCTTGGTTTAAGAAAAATCATTCAAAGTGGACCACCGCTAGTGTGTGCATGCATGGAGGCCGTTTTAAAATGATTTTTCTTAATTCATATCGACAATCATTCCAAGATGGTCACTTTGACAAATTGACCATCTGAGAAAAACAAATAAGTACTGTCAGATAGAGAATGTGAAAATTCTTTAAACATTCCTAAACGTTTACAAACACATTTTTGAAGTGAGAGAGCGGAGTTCTCGATAAGCCCTTGTTGTATTTCTTAATATTGGGTAATTCTGAAGAAAAGAATGCAGTCTTTGACACAAGAGACAGAAGTGCTGCACACTGCAGAGTACCACCAAGTGCTTATCACTGAAATTAATAATGTGCCTCAAGTATATCATACATCATTGTCACACAACTGGCAGGATCATTTACAAAGGATATCGCTCTGGTTTGCTGACATGATTCAATTATATTTCTAATCTAAAATCTGTCCCACCACTATTCCTACAAACTCTGTGGTGCACAGCAATACCGGGCACCACTGACAAATCATGACAAATCGCCCATTCCAGTAATAAAACATACTCACTGCTTTGTCTCCACTTTAACCACACACTATGATTAGTGATACAGATCAGGGTATCAGAAATATGCCCACTACCACTGATAGAGTAATTTCACAGTTATACGCACATACATTCATCATACGCTAGGGCCCATTTCACTAACATACGCTCCAATACTCTACCAGCAGCGAACCTGTGGGAAGAAAACTCCTAAAGCACCCTGCATCTATATCTAGGCGATAGGACCAGTTTAGTGGTTGCCTAACATAATATAAACAATCTATAAACAATAATCAAAAAAATCTTCAATAAATGACAAAGAAAGAAACAACCAACACCATGTTTAAAAGTTATATTGCTTTATCTAAAATTAGTCAGAATAAAATCAGAATAAATCATTTCTCATAGTTACCTATTCTAACTAGTGTCAGAACGGGTCAGGACCAGTCTCTCAAAAGTCTTTTCAGGATAGAGTCCTTAGCATCAGTCCTCAGCAACGCAAGTTCACGCAGCAAGGCGACTAAAGAAAGTGTAGGGAGAGCCCTCCCTAAGCTAACACTTTATAATGCAAAATACAATGAAAACACACATGAATTTGACAAGTAAAACTGTATCACTGAGCAGAACGAGAAGGACGGGATGTAACTCTGCAACATCCTGAAATCTCCGCTCAATAAAAGTCTTAATACGCAATCCTCGGAAAAGGAATCAAGTTTTGTAACTGTTAAAGTTCACTTCCCTCGGCAAACCAGCTTTTGCACAGAGTTCTTTCTAAGGCTCTATTGTTCACCAAGGACGAACATTTCTTTTGGAGATCCTCCAAGCTTGCTGATGTCCTCCCGGAAACTTCCATATAAGGACTACCGTCAGTTTTTCTGTTAACTGAACTCCAGCAGGGGTCTCCCTTGTCACATCACAGATTTTGCCGGCACCACAGCTCAGCCAGGCTTCAAATTATTCTCAATTATTTCATGAAGGCCTCCATAGGCCACAATAGACCATCTTTAATTAAAGAGACAAAATAAAGATTACTACATCATAATGATTAGACAGTGTTAACCCCACTAACACCCTTATGTGTATGCATTTATCTAGCTTTGCGACATATAAAGCATTAATTCAGACAGCGTTTTGTGCTCAAAATAAATAGCACACAGCAACGTTTAAACATGAAAACTTTGCACATTATTGTAAATACAAAAACAGCACACACATGCTAACCCTCGTGTAACCTTCTCTTGTATTAGGACAAACAGGTTGATTAGTATAACGCACCTGAACAAGACAAATAATTAGTTGTTAATTATTAATTAATAAGACGCATAGACATGCCAGAGCTTCAAAAGCCCCAGAATTTTCTAACAGAAAACTCTGCTCCAGCAATCCCCCCTTTGGTGATTTTATCACCAAATAAACCCAAAAAAAAAAAATTAGTGAAAATTTAGTCCCATTTTAGGAGAAATCAGAAATGTCTTTTCCCCCTACACAACATTAAACACCAGTCACTCTTTCATCATCTCTCTTAGTCTCTAAATAAACACTCTCCCTCAATTCTTCTAATTCAATCTCTTCTGGTTCTCTTTTCGAATTTTTCGAATTTTTATTTTTCTTTTCATTTCTCAATTTCTCTTTCCCTCTCCTGTTTTTACAACACACACACACTAATCTCAGTATCAGCAAAGCAACAATTATACAAGACAAGGGAAACAATATTCTACCTACGATAGTACTACCTATTTTTGCAATAAAATCCTTAACAGCTATCATTTTATTAGCTAGTTTAGTCCATAAACTCCCAGTTTCAAGTGGTACTAAATCTTCATGCAAATCAGTAATATTTTTGATATAGACCTTCAGGTCTCTACTTTCATCAGGAATGTAAGTGCAACAATGTTGAACTTTCAAAATTCCACAAACTCCACCCTCCTTAGCCAAAAGAATATCAAGGGCAAGTCGATTTTGCATAGACATGGCACGTACGGCACTTAACTCCGTATTTACCAAAAGAAATCCTCCTGCGGTATTTGTCGATAAACGATCAACCACTGTGGACAATTTCCGAATTCCATAAGCATTTAAAGAAATTCCCACTGCTGGAATCAAAACCCCAAAAATATCACCCACAATTTCAGACCAAGTTTCTCTCTTAAAACGTTTTAATAGGTTAATATCTTCTACATCACTTATTTTATCTGTATGAAAAATCTTAGGAAAAACCAAACCCACATAACATGTGCCATACCAATGGTCAGGCAACTTGTAATAAGCCTTGTTCCCACACACATAGTACACTCCTGGAAAAATAGTATCTTCTCCACCTCTGAAACCCCAACCAGTCGCAACAAAGTATGTATCATGGCACTCACTAGTCCCCACAAAATATGTATCATATTGGGATTTCCTTCTGGTAATGCATAGTTTACCCTTCTGCGGTGCATCTAGAGCCAAAGTTGGACTAGCCCCATTTCTCAACTCTTTTCCCATTTCAATGTCCCAAATTGTCTCACTCACTTCATATTTCCCTGCTTTCTCATGCATGTTCACTCTCCTTTCCTCTACCATATCCAGGAAAGCTTTCTCCTCTTTTTTCAAACTGCAAGTTAAATTATTCTTAAAAATGTAATCTAATGTTAGTCCTTTTTCTTCAATAAAAATCTCACCAAAAGTGTTAGCTTCTTTAGCTGGATTCAGCTCTTTATTCATTGGCAAATGCCCAAAAATACTATCTCTGTTAGACATCTTATAATCTATTTTCCCTAACAAATAAAAAACACTACTTAAAATACTACAAGAAATACCATATGTAGCTGGTAAATGATGATAAGTAACACCCTCTGAAACGGATGCAGGTAACTGCATGCAGACATAGCAATCCCTTACTTCCATTGTCTTCACATATTCATATAACAGTTTAGAAAAAACATTACTAGAAAAATTATTAATTGACCTATCCTTGTGTATGTAACTATTTCTAATTGGAACTACTTTTTGTGAATTCCTCTATATTAGTCATGTTTTCTGTATCCATCCCAAATTCAACCTTAAATGTAACTAATAAAACTAAAACACCCCATAGAAGCATTAATATTCCAGTACAACAGCAGCACATCTTGCACCACCTTCTAAAGAAGGCACATCTATTTGGGTTATTTTCTATGTTAGCCATTCTGCTTTAACTTCTACTCCACTACAGTAATTAGAACTTCAAATCTCCAACGTTTGTTCCAAACTCTTCAGCTTCTTCAAAGATCCTTCCGTTCACTTAGTCCAAGTGAATCCTTTTTACTCAGTTTGGATACTCATCATTTTTCACTCCAATTTCTTCAACATCAAATTGTATCAGATCTCCAACGTCGGAATCCTCAGTACTCGACTCTTCTCCAATGTCAGTCAAGAGTACTTTCAGAATTTCACCAGTATCTTCCTCAACCACTTCTCTCAAGACCACTTCCGGATTATCTTGAGTCACTGTTTCTTCTTTTCCTTCTTCAGACAGTGTCACATAAGACCATTCCGGTGATCTGTACTTTTGGTTGGGTCTCTTAACTCTTTTTATTTCTACTGGTTCTTTTGTTCTCTTTGATTCTTCTTCTTCAGCCTTTGAAGTTTGACTGGATACCTCATTCACTTGTTCAGCTTCCGATGTATTTGCTTTTATTATCTTGTATCTCAGTCTTTTCACTCTGTTGTTAGGCCAACGATCTCCTTTCACAACCTTTTTCGGCTTTTCTTTAACACTCCTTTCTCCAATCGAAGTTCTCTTTCTCAGAACTCGACCTTCTGTTTGTTCATTCTCATCATCCGATTCTGTTTCAATTGCCTTTTGCTTTCGTTTTTTAGCAGTTTTCTTTTCTTTCACAGATTCTTTCACCACTATTTGAGACTTCCCTACTTCTGTCCCTCCTCGGGTCTCCAACACGCAATCTTCTTGCTGTCTATTTGTCCCTTTACCTAGCTCCTCATCAATGTTCCCTACACCTCCTCGGGGGTCTTCCGCAATCTGTCCCTCTCTATCTTCTTCTGACCCTGTTTCTTCAAGAATAATCTCAAGTGGCTCTTCAATCTCCTCCTCTTCTGATTCAGGAGTTGTCTCAATGTGTTTTCTCTTTTCTTTTCTTTTTCCTCCACTACTATTCGAAACTTCAGGCTCTTTCACAGAATCAGAATCTGATCTTCCTTCTGATACTCGCAGTGAATCTCTTGAAGCTCTCTCTGCTTCTTTTCTCACTGATTCTGTATCTTCAGGATCTTCACCATCACTGGAATCTGACTCTTCATAATACTCTTCACCAATTCCTTCTCTCGGACTTGGAATTCTCAGAGTATGACTTGCATGTACCCAGTGTCTCACTCCAGCACACTTTACTGCAGTCGTTGTAGTCAGAATAACTTGTCTTGGCCTTCCCCACCTTGGAATCAAGCAATTTCTTCTTCTGTGCACCTTAATCCTTACCCAGTCACCTGGACTCAGATCATGGGCTTGCTTCTTCTCAAGTGTGGTAGCTTCTTCTCCAACCTGGTGAAACACAGAATGAACTGCGTCAGCCAGGCCTTTACAGTAATCCAAAATCATGTCATCAGTTATTGTCATCAACTTATTCACAGGCACAAATGCATGGCGCATTGCACGTCCCATAATGATTTCATGCGGACTCAATCCTGTAGTTCTGTCTGGAGTAGATCTCATAGTCATCAAGACTAGAGGCAGAACATCTGGCCATTTCATGCCAGTGGCTAAGCACATCTTTCCAATTCTGTTTTTGATTGTGCCATTAATCTGCTCAACCACACCAGAAGCCTCTGGTCGGTAGGCACAATGTAGCTTCTGCTGTATTTTTAATGCTTCACAAATCAAACCAATGAGTTCATTTTGAAAGTGTCTACCTCTGTCAGATTCAACTGTAACTGGAAACCCAAACCTAGGAATCAACTCCCTCAACAGTAATTTTGCCACTGTTAATCCATCATTCCTCCTTGTCGGGTAAGCTTCCACCCACCTTGAAAACAAACAGACTACCACTAGGACATACCTCAGTCTGTTCACTTGGGGCATTTCAATGAAATCAATTTGCATCCTTGTGAAAGGACCTCCTTCTCTGCCAATTGTCCCTAAACTCACCACTGTCTTTTTCCCAGTGTTAAACTGCTGACAAATTAAACACCTTTGACAGATGCTTTCCGCAATTGTCCTAAACTTTGCATTGTACCAGGTCTGTTTAAAGGACCTAATCATCGCGTCCCTCCCCAGATGTCCCTGGCCATGATACATCCTTGCCATTGACGACAAAATTGAGTTTGGCATCACTGGTCTGCCATCTCTGTAGACCCAAACATGGTCTGTTTCTCTTGGAGCACATCCTGCCTTAACCCAATCTTGTTTCTCTTCTTCTCCTGCCTCATCCTGTAACTGTTTCACTTCATCCCACGTTTCTAGGACATTAGTAAACATCACAGAAGGGAAAGACATTTCTTTTTTTTCTCTTTCCCTGTTAATTGACTGATTTAGCTTCGCACAATACTGTGCCACATCGTTAGCATATCTATTGCCAACAGTGATAAAATCCTCTCCTGAAACATGTGCTGCACATTTTACAACTGCTAACTCCTTAGGCAGCTGTATCGCCTCAAGCAATTTTCCAATCAGCTCAGCATTCTTTATCGGAGTTCCACCCGATGTCAAGAAACCTCTTTGTAGCCATAGTTGGCCAAAATCATGCACCACTCCAAACCCATACTGACTATCAGTCAACACAGTTGTTCTCAAATCTTTCCCAATCTCACAAGCTCTTGTCAATGCCACTAATTCAGCAACTTGCGCAGATTTTACTCCTTTCAATGGCGATGCTTCCATAACCTCTGAAACTTTGCACACTGCATATGCTGCACATAGCACACCATTATCATTTCTCAGGCATGATCCATCCACAAACAGCACATGATCATTCTCAGGCAAGGGAACATCCTTGATATCTGGTCTTGGTTTCGTACAGTACTCAAGCACATCCAAACAATCATGATCATCTTCCATCTTTATACCCACATTCTTAATATCCGGCAAAAGTGTCGCTGGATTCACATTCGTACATCTTTCAAGAGTCACATTTGATGCTCCCAAAATCACTTTCTCATACTTAGTCAACCGACTATTTGACATATGCTGAGTTCTGCTTCTTGTCAAAAGTATTGCCACATTGTGAGGTACGAATACCCTTACAGGATACCCCATTATGATCCCCTCACTCTGTTCCAGGCTTCTGCATGTCGCAGCCACAGATTTTAGACAACCCGGTAAACCCACAGCTACAGGGTCAAGTGTCGATGAGAAGTATGCAATAGGCCTTCTCAATTGTCCATGTTTCTGGATTAACACTGAGAGTGCACATCCATTTCTCTCACTGCAGTACAGTTCAAATTCTTTTTCATAGTCTGGCATACCCAGAGCTGGAGCTTCACACATTTTTGTTTTGAGCTCTTCAAATGCTGCCAATTGTTCGGCATCTAAATCCAATGGATCTGTCATATCACTTTTTGTCAATTTAATCAATGGCTTTGCTATCAGGGAAAAATTAATTATCCACTGACGACAATATCCCACCATACCCAGGAACATTCTCACTTCTCTCTGAGTTTTTGGAGCTTTCATTTCTCTGATTATTTTGATCCTGTCAGTAGTCACTTTTCTCAGACCCTTCTCAATATTATGTCCAAGATAATGCACCTCTTTCTTACAAAACTGCAATTTGGCTGGGGATACCTTTAACCCTCCATCTGCCAGATGATTCAGTAAAGCTATGGTATCCACTTCACAAGCTTCACGTGTCTTTGATGCCACAAGCAGATCATCAATGTATTGCACTAGCACTGAGCTTTCAGGCATGATCAGACTTTCCAACGATCTTTTCAATAACTGATTGAATATCGAAGGACTCTCCGTATACCCCTGTGGGATACGACACCATGCTAAAATACGCTGGCCAAACCTAAATGCAAAAATTGGCTGGCTGTCATGATGCAATGGAATTGAAAAGAATGCATGACACAAATCAATCACTGTATACCATTCAGCATCATGTGGAATTTGATACAGAATCACTGATGGATTTGGCACGATGGGACAACATGCCACCACAATCTGATTAACTTTTCTTAGGTCCTGTACAATCCTGAACTTGCCATTAGGCTTTTTCAGTCCCATTATCGGTGAATTACATGGACTACTCAGTAGTTCTCTTAGGACTCCTTGCTGAATCATTTTCTCAATTATAGGAGTTATCCCTTCAATTATCTCTGGTGTCATTTTGTACTGAGGAATGTTAGGATATGCAATTCCCTCTTTCACTGCAATTTTCACTGGATCTACATTATTCATCAATCCCACATCCTCTCCTGTAAAATCCCAAACTGCTCTTTTCACTGTGTCTCTCAGCACTTGAGGCAGATCCTCCGGATTGAACACTGGAAATGCACCAATTAATTCATTTTCTCTATTTTCTAGAGTCATGCGGTAGAAAACATCATCATCTGGTGTCTCAAAAGCTATTCCATCTGGTGTACAGAAAATTGTGCAGTTCATCTTGCATAATAAATCCCTACCTAACAGGTTCACTGGGCTTGTGTCACAGACAATAAATCTGTGCATGTCTGAAAATTTCCCTATCTGTACTTTCACTGGTTCAGTAAGACGTGTTCTGATTTGTGTATTTGCTACACCAACTACTTGGATTGCTTCATCCGAGAGAGGAAGATTTCTAACATCTGTTGACCTGACAGTTGATCTTGTCGCACCTGTGTCTACTAAAAAAGTAACACTCTCTTCATTTATTTTCCCATCCACAAATGGTCCTGCCTGGTCTATTTCTAGAGTTGCACCAAGTATGCACTCTTCTTCCTCTCCTCGGCACCGTCAATAATCACCTTCAGACTCACTCCCTTCACTCTTTAACAAGTACTGTTGTACCTTGTTAGTACGTCTTGGTTTGTTTACCTGCTCATCATTGAAGAATCCCGAATCCTGACTGTACTTTTGTACCCCTCTATTCTGCGGTAAAGGTGGTTTTGGCTCTTGACTTTGCTGCTGTCTCACAACTTTCTGCTGTTGTTGCTGTTGCTGCTGGTTATTCCCTTCATTCTGCACCTGTTGATTTAAGGATTTACCCTCATTTAATGGTGGATTAGGACATTCCGACCTCCAATGTCCCAGTTGGCCACAGTTGTGACACGGGAACTTTTTCTTTGCTTCCTCAAGACTTCCCCTTCCTTTACCTGCAAATCTTGGTCTATTTCCTGTATTATTTCCTGGATTATTTGCCTGTTCCACTAACTGTGCTTCTTGTCTTTCTGCAACTTTCACCTGTGCCCACATTGCTTTTTCTTTTAGCTTTCTTTGTTTTGCTTCAATTTCATCACTGAAATATTTTGCATGTCTCAGAATCTCATCTACTTTTTTACTCTGCCAATCCACTGTGTGTTCACGAATTCTCTCACTAATTTCAGGTCTAAGACCATATACAAATCTGTATACAAAATGACTCAAATCCTTGTCACCCAGGTGTTCATCTCCACTGAATTGTTTAAAAGCCAGTATCAGCCTTTCGTAAAAAGCATGAACTGATTCTTTTGCTTCCTGCTGTGTTCGATCTATTTTAACCCAGTCTGTCTCTTTTGGAGGAACTTTACTCTTCAGGTATACCATCACCTGATCGTACTTCCTCATCACTTCTGGATCTGGTGCCCCTGTTCTCGGATCTCTTGGATATTCCTCACTAGGCCAACTCACAACTATTTTACACTCAGTCCACAAGTCTGCTGGAACAATTATATCAAACAGACTATTCAGGTCAACCCACAGCACTTTTGACAATTTCACAAACCTATCTACCTGCCTATACCACTCGACGGGCTTTTCTCTCAATCGAGGGAAATCATTCGTAAATGATAAAATATCCTGTCTGGTCCATGGAACATGTACATATCCTCCTCCAGGTATTTCTCTCATGGGAAACTGCTCCACTAGTTTCTCTTTTTCTCTCACTGGAAATGCTGAGTAAGTTGTTCTATCTTCAGATTCATCCCTTTTCTTATACCACCTATCCTTCCACTCTTCCACATCACCCCATCTACGCAATAATGCCACCATTTCTTTAATCTGTCCTGTTCTACCAGAATTATTCAAATTCTCTATGTCCTTCTCTGTGAAATCCATCCTGTACGTTTTCTGTAAAGCCTTTACTTTATCAATGTCAACTCCTTGCTCATTTGCTATCGCTCTCAGTCTATCATGTGTACTTCTTGCCCTCCATGTTATGCTCTTACACATGAACAATAATTCACCATCATGATGACTTTTCAGGATTTCTGTTGGAACCGTTCCTGTCACAAGCTCTTCTAATTCTATACGTAATTTAACCACATCAACAACTTGTGAATCTTTATCCTTTTTCTGAAGTACTTTCATCCAGTCATTTAGGTCATCAACTGTTATTTCCGCAGTTTTTCTCGCTGATACTATTTTCCTCTGCGGTTCTAAAATTGGCATCCCCAAACTACTAGAATCACTAACATTCATGAATTCATTACCTGTGTCATGTCTTGTTTGTCTCAGGTCATTTCTCCCTGTTCCTTTACCTGAATCTCCTGAAGGACCAGCTGAATTATTTGCAATATATGGAACTACCAGCCCATTTTCACTTACTCTCTGTCCATCAAACATAGGAATTACCGGACCTATAGTAACAGGCACTGTAACAGCTTCCATATTCATCGTTAACTCTCTAATTTTCTCAGTCAGTTCTGTTGTCGTCTTTGCTAATTGTCTGGCATTCCTGGCATTTTCCTCTCTGAAAGAACTATTATTTCTTGATTCAGATGTCATTTTTTCTTTCTCAACTGTATCTCTTATCGGAGAAACAACTGGTGTACTCTCTTCCGATTCTGATCTATATGGAGGTGGTCTCTTGTACATCATATCATTCAAGACCTCATCTTCAAACTCTCCATATCTTCTCCTATCTGTCTCAGAAACCCCTTCTTCTGAAGGAGCCGAAGGATATGTTCTCATAGGATATAATCCATCTGACATGGTAGCATCACGCCATCTTTTCATTCTATCTTGATGTGTCTCACGATCATGTCTCCTCCCAAACATGTACCTGTACTGACCTCCAGTTCTCTGTCTTTCTCGATTTAATACTTCTTCTTCCCATTCCACTAAAGCCTCGAACTGTGTAGGTCTCGGCTTCGGGTCCAGATGTGCCATCTTTTCCCGTAAATTTCTCAACACGGCCAGATTAAATGAACCATGTTCTGGGAATGCTAAAACACCATCTTCTTTAGTATAGCCAACCCAATTCTGTAACCATATACAGGTATGTAATCCATATTTCGCAACCATGAAGGATGCAGGTGTTTTCGCTGGAGGTAGCAACTCACCCTCTCTTGTCTTAACCTCTTTATCCTTGCTAAACCACTTCTTAACCTTTCCAAAGAACGTCTTTTTCTTTTTCTCTTCTTGATAATACATCTTAACAAGCACTTATTAAACTCTCTACTTTTCTAGGTTGAAGACTCAATTCTCGCTAACGCACCAGTCCTGGAGCGTCTACGTCACTAAGCAGCTCTTCCAATCCCTGCGCGACTCACACTAACGCACCAATCCTAGCGCGAACCCTATTCTGAGTCACTATCCAATCAGTGCGCGAACCTTCTGACGTCAGCAACCGCTGCAGTCTCTGTCTCCTGTCTCTGTCACTCGTCTACCCCTCCTTTACAAAAACTCTCAGTAGACTTCGTGTGTCAAAATTTCTACAAAATCTATTAGTTACAACATGAAAACATCTCCATTGTCTGCTTCGCTAACCACAGAATAGTAAAAAGAGAGTCTATTTCTCAAGAGTCAACAATCTTACATACATCTCATAACTGTTTCCTCTAGGACGTATCCAAAAGAGTCTTACAATCAATAAATGTATATGCATTCACGCACATTCATACGAGAAAAATATAGTACATACACACAAAATCCTGCTTCTTGAGAACAGCGCACAATCTGCCTCTGTACAGAATTATAACTCACAACAACTAAGCAGCTTACCTCCGCCCAGTTCTGCAAACAAGCTCAGAGAATACCTATTACTCCTCCCGCAATAAGCTTTAACGGCAATCCTTACGGATCCCTGGGACTTAAAACCAGAGTTTCACAGATAACCTTTACTATAATTCACACTCCTTATATACTAGAAATGTCTAATAGTAACATACAACAATGTCACTGATTCCGAACCCAGACAATGTGAACGCGCAACTTCTATTGTCACACGTAATTCCTTACAATCCCGTCTTTCCCGAGAGCAGCATATACACCTTCCTCTGCCCTACTACGGAACTGCTTCCACAGCTTCCAAGTTCCAGAAGCACTACATATAACTCAACATTACGACTCCAACATTTAGTATTAGTACATATACCAAAAACATCAAAATAGATCAATAATCAATAAGCTAATTTACAAGCAATCTTATCTTATCAGATCAAGACAACCATCTAAACCATCCTCTGCTACCAGAGAAATTGATACAGATCAGGGTATCAGAAATATGCCCACTACCACTGATAGAGTAATTTCACAGTTATACGCACATACATTCATCATACGCTAGGGCCCATTTCACTAACATACGCTCCAATACTCTACCAGCAGCAAACCTGTGGGAAGAAAACTCCTAAAGCACCCTGCATCTATATCTAGGCGATAGGACCAGTTTAGTGGTTGCCTAACATAATATAAACAATCTATAAACAATAATCAAAAAAATCTTCAATAAATGACAAAGAAAGAAACAACCAACACCATGTTTAAAAGTTATATTGCTTTATCTAAAATTAGTCAGAATAAAATCAGAATAAATCATTTCTCATAGTTACCTATTCTAACTAGTGTCAGAACGGGTCAGGACCAGTCTCTCAAAAGTCTTTTCAGGATAGAGTCCTTAGCATCAGTCCTCAGCAACGCAAGTTCACGCAGCAAGGCGACGAAAGAAAGTGTGGGGAGAGCCCTCCCTAAGCTAACACTTTATAATGCAAAATACAATGAAAACACACATGAATTTGACAAGTAAAACTGTATCACTGAGCAGAACGAGAAGGAAGGGATGTAACTCTGCAACATCCTGAAATCTCCGCTCAAGAAAAGTCTTAATACGCAATCCTCGGAAAAGGAATCAAGTTTTGTAACTGTTAAAGTTCACTTCCCTCGGCAAACCAGCTTTTGCACAGAGTTCTTTCTAAGGCTCTATTGTTCACCAAGGACGAACATTTCTTTTGGAGATCCTCCAAGCTTGCTGATGTCCTCCCGGAAACTTCCATATAAGGACTACCGTCAGTTTTTCTGTTAACTGAACTCCAGCAGGGGTCTCCCTTGTCACATCACAGATTTTGCCGGCACCACAGCTCAGCCAGGCTTCAAATTATTCTCAATTATTTCACGAAGGCCTCCATAGGCCACAATAGACCATCTTTAATTAAAGAGACAAAATAAAGATTACTACATCATAATGATTAGACAGTGTTAACCCCACTAACACCCTTATGTGTATGCATTTATCTAGCTTTGCGACATATAAAGCATTAATTCAGACAGCGTTTTGTGCTCAAAATAAATAGCACACAGCAACGTTTAAACATGAAAACTTTGCACATTATTGTAAATACAAAAACAGCACACACATGCTAACCCTCGTGTAACCTTCTCTTGTATTAGGACAAACAGGTTGATTAGTATAACGCACCTGAACAAGACAAATAATTAGTTGTTAATTATTAATTAATTAATAAGACGCATAGACATGCCAGAGCTTCAAAAGCCCCAGAATTTTCTAACAGAAAACTCTGCTCCAGCATTAGCAATCCATATATCTCAATGCAGTCTCTATTCACTGCAACTTCAACAACACCAGCAAGAACATCAACTGAACGGTAATTTCATACCAAGCTGCATGTGCACCCAGAGGAGAAATTACACAAAACCATCCAGGAAGCGGAACACAATAAAACACATAAATTACAACCGCACACATTGGCTAAGACACTCAACCTGTGACTCACAGAGAAGATCCACCTTTCTTCTCAGATAGTTTGCAGAAAGGTAAAAAAATACAAGATTACAAGACAAAATTATAGTAGTGCCGGGAGAACATGCAAACAGTTATTGTTGTGGAAACTTGCGAGAGTGCCCTTGAAACAAGCATCACAAATTCACAGGGGTTTAGAAATCCTTCATTTGTCAATTTACCACATAGAATAATATTGAGGTGAGACTCAGACTAGACCATTAGGTGTCTATGTTCGTGGAAGTCTTTTTCATGTTGCCACTAACCTGTTGACATTTGAAACGGTTGAATTAAGTTAAACTAAACATTCAAGTTTTCTTTTGAGTGTTGGAATTGGAGTGTGCTTTTGCATATTTAAATAGATGTTGCCTTTTAGTAATGTGCACCCGGATGGAGTAGTTTTAGTATGGGTTGTACTGCATGTTGCGCAAAAGTTTTGATCTCCTCCGGGGAATTTATGTTTGAGTGCTCAGTTAGTGCTGTCCAACAAGTTCAAAAGAGTGGCGCGTGGTGAGATGTTCCTTGTTTCACCCCTTCACCTGTGGTGCTCAGTATTCCAATAAATGGCGAGTGCCAGTGTGACCCCAATCGGGTCCTAGCTTTGTAGTCTTGATTGAATGACAAAGTGTCAACAATGAACTGAAGGGAGCTGACAAAAATAGCTTAATTCACCCTTAAACTACTTCACACACATATGCGGCTGATCATATTTGGATAGGATGATAGAAGGTCATAAGAGTGGACACCCTCAGGAGTGTAGCCTCTGTTGGTGCAGGAGGTGCAATGGCACCAAGGCCCACTGAAGCTGAGTTATTGGTGTATTTTATCATTCTAAAAGGAGCCCGGGGGCACCTTTCCTTCCTTGCACACAAAGGCCCTTGGTGCACTCGCTATGCCATTGGACACCCAATGGTGAAATTAATAGAGCTATCAGAAACTTGGAGGTAATAGGGCGCACACTGTGAATGAGAGCAAGAACATATGGTCTTCTTATGAAGATGCAATAATGGGATGTAAGGAAACTCCTTAAAATTTAACATGGAGAAACCACTGTCAAATAACATTAAGCTAACTTCTAATAAGTGAAAGAACACAGACATAGATTGTGAAGGACTGTCGGAAGACAGCCTGCAAAATGACCTAGTTTTTAAGACCCAAATAGGATTGCATTTTAACAATTGATGAAGACATTGAAATGTGAATATTTCTTTAATTTCTCTTTCTTTAGAGCCAGTTGCACATGAACTGTTCTAATGTCCCAGGACCACACAGGAACACCTCTATCAATGATACGACCTGGTGTGATTGGGCTCCTTTCGGTAAGATAATGAGCACTGATGATTATATGTTATTTGAACATTTTCTATGCTGATGCTCTACTTATCCTTTCAATGGCTAGAGGAGCTCTTACGCTACATCATTGGAAAACAAATGCACCATTAAAAATCAGAATGGGTATGCAAAAATAGGAAGGTCCACAGAAACTGCAAACTGGAAAATCTTTCTATTTTTGTACATATTACATTGTGGCATGATTTAATTAAAATTAATGTAACTGTCGAGTATCCCCATGCTGACAGTTCAGGAAACGACATTTCAAAACAATTGGGACTGATGCCATTACAAATTAATAAATTACATTACAAACCAAATTGCCTGTTTATGAATCTGGGTATTTATAAAGCATGCCTCTTAATCAATTTGGACTTTAATCACTTAGTGTTAGCTAATACTCCTTTGTGACTTTCTTCATGTACTGTTCCTGTTATGCTCTGCAATTCGCTGGTACCCCTCTGGGTCTGGTTCGTACTACGCAAGACTGGAAAATACATAAATGAATAAATACATGGTTGGCTTCCTCATTGAGTCCACACCCTTAAGCTTCATTCCAGACCTCCGAGAGTATGGGAAGTCCAGCCTTAAATAAATAATCTTGAATGTGGTCAGAGTTTACTACTGCCAGCTGGTTAGAGCTGTTGGCCATAACTGACCTCGTTTGTAGCTTTGTGGTTAAAAATGGCACCGCGTTAATCTATTGATCTAAAGAGGATGTTCTCTGCCCGGAAGCCAGGCAAGCATTACCCCAGTTGTATCGCCTTCCCTGGGAAGCGCCTGTCTGAGTGATGTGCACGAGTATTTATCTAGCCTGTCATACAAGCTCCATAATTTACACTTTCTATTAGCAGTATCTATTTGTATTTCTTGAGAGCCCAGAGGGCCTTCTTAAACTCAGATAATTTCTGTTTTTAAGACCTTTCTGTCCATCCTGGGGCCGTATTACATTAAGTGCCCTAGGGCCGCGACCGGCATTTGTGCCCGCTTTGTGCACCCCTGGGGCACTTTGGTATTACAGAATGGGGTGCAGACACTTGTGTGTCCCCTTCAGTAAAACCGATAGCACTGGTGCACTTAAAGCAACAAAGCTACCTTCAAGGGGCGTTCCCTCATTTACATAGGGGCATGTCTTATGCAAATGAAGGAATTATTTTGCCTGTGCACCTGCACCATATTACAGACACGGCACAGAAGCAACCAGGCTCTCGGGGGCGCACTCAGTGGGGGGGAAAAGGAGTCCTATGGACCCCCCAGACACCCCCATGAAGGCTTGTGCAGTCACTGACTACACCCACCTCCAAGGGGATGTCTAATCCCCTTCAAAAGTGCTGGGGAGTTGCCACCTGCACTGTGAAAACACAGAGCGGCTGCCCTGGGGCAGTGCATTCATCCTAATAGGGTGCATTTTCTATGTTTGTGCCAGCGCACCTTAGTTGCGCCTAGCACAAACAGTGAAAAAGCCTAATACTGCCCCTGGTCTGTGCTGTAGTTCTCTGTTTTACACAGTCATGTTCTTAAGATAACTACCTTCATTGCATCGCACCCTATAGCTCTTAGTGATGAGGTGTATCAATTGTCCTCAAAGTATGTGGGATATATTAAAGTTCAATGTGCGTCCGAGTTCAGAGTTTCTGCTGTCAACATCCAGGGGCCGTATTATGGTAAATGCGCATTTTCATTGTTTGCGCTGGGCGCAAACAGTGGAAATACATCCTTATTACCATGAATGCACTGCCTCCAGGGCAGTTGCGAACTCGTGCTGCCCTGGGGGCAGGGCATTGCTGTGAAAAACGGAGCAGCAGCTTTACAGCCGCTCTGTGTTTTCACAGTGCAGGCAGCAACCAAACTGCACTTTTTTTAAAGGGGTTTAAAGTTCACCTTGCAGCCGGGTTCAGTCAGTGACTGCACCCACCTGCAAGATGATGTCTGGGGAGTCCATGAGACCCCCTTTGCCCCCTCCAGAGGGCTGCCATCAGGGGACACACTGACAGTGCACCACCTTCTAGATGGCACACTCTTAGTGCGCCTCCTGAGTGCTTCTTTGCCTTTGTGCCGGCGTCTGTAATACGGCGCGTGCCCAGAGGCAAAGGGATTCCATCATTTGCATGAGGCAAGCCCCCCTGCAAATGTAGGAACGCCCCTGCTTTGTCTTTATGATGGTTCCACAATATATTGACCAAATGAAGCCTGTTTATTGTGTTAGAATCTGTCCTGGGTTCCTGACATTACATAATTAAGTCCCCTGCCCACTTCATGGAGATATTCAGTGGGACTCTGGCCACTAATAAGCTCGGGAAGACTTATAAATCAAGACTATCGGGAGCAAATACATTCATGTGGCCTGTATCTATATCGAGGCTGTAGCCTATGGTTTTCACCTGTCTAATTTTCCATTCACCATTAAGTACCACCCCTAGGGGTCCCTGGCCTATGGCTGTTGTTGTAAATGATTACCGCGTTTTACTAGTATAATTTAGTTTTTGATAGAGACTTCTAATTGACCACTAGGGAATATTCAAAAGATGAAAAAGGTACAGACTGGAACTGAAAACTTTTTCAGTAATACTCCTGTGCGCCGGTAGGTAGGTTTGTGTGGCTCCGCGCTGACTCTGTTCTGCTCTGGCATGCAGGAGTGGCACATTTATAGGCTCGGCATGTCATCAGTTTCTTTCTTTTTACACCACCAGAAGCAGATCTAGAGCTATCTCTTCTCTCTTTGGGACTTGTTTAACTCATGAACTTCTAGTGTACAAGGGGAATGTCCCCATTTCAAACCAACAGATTTTAGACCTTGTAATGACTGTTGTGAACTAATGTTTGTGACAGATCCTCATCAGGTTTACTAAGAGTCAATAGGGAAGTCGCTTAATGTGCTCCAAGACTTTTAGTAAGACTATAAAAAATCCATGTGGGACTTGTTCCATTCCCCTCACTTTCGTACTCCTTATAAGGTGCAAGGGCATTGACATACCTTTTGATAGCGCTCCAGAAGCTGGTCAACTTAAGAGCCAATCCTGTAACTTGTCCTGGCACAACTAGAGTTTCGGGGCTGTCTGCGATACCGGGGTAAATCTAAGAGATCCACAAAGCCTTACTCTGTCTCGTCAGATCCCTCCCAGCTCCCTCAGGTGGAAACTTCCACCAGGCCTCCCCCGCCTCCTGGAGCGACTCCTGTAGTGACTGAGGCTCCATTATCCACACTAGTTCCCGGACCATTGACACTGACAGACTACATCGACGCTGGAGGACAAGGTGCTTATTCTGCTATCTGACTTGAGTTGGCTCTCCTGCTACCTCGACCCAAGCTGTGTTCAGTTTCCATTGAACTACAACCTGCATCGCTTGACATCGCATGCACTGCATTTCCTTGTTTGGCACAGATTTTGACAACCATTATTATGCAGGAGAAGAAATTGGCCAATCCTACCACGAAGAAAATTAGTATGATGAGCTCCTGGAGGCCATCACACCACCCCACCTTACAGGTAAAAATCAATGTCTTGACCAAAGCTCTCCAGCCAGGGCAAACCACTACTGAGCTCGTATTACCCTCTAAGAAGGCACTCTTAGTGATACTCTCCTAGGGGCCTGAGCTGAACCTTGCTCTGGCTCCCAGTAAACTGGCCTATTGCAAGACTTCAACGACCAGCCCTGGGTGACCTGCAAATTTATCTCAGTACCAATCTCCTGAAAGCTTAGTCATGCCAGCTTCTACCAGTCGGACAAACCCAAATATTTTTCTGAACACTTACCCCGATAGGGAGTACAAAAATGTGGGAAGAGGGTATTTTCCTCAATCATCTTGGCTCTCCGGTCCGTCAATACCAGTTGTATGTTTGGCAGATATTTTCATGCTCTTTGGGATTCAGTGGCTAAGTTCTCCCAGGTGTCCCAGAAGACCTTCGACCAGTCCTGATCCAAGCTATACAGGACAGTCGTGAAGTGGCCAAGTTCACAGTTTGTTGTGGCTTGGATACCACCAGTAAGTATACAAAATAGTGATGGATGGAATGCTTGAATTAATCTAAGCCACTGGTAATCACACACTTGGCATCCAAATCCGTTGTTATTTTGCACATCATACCACCTCAGTCTGGACCCAGCCATATGCAAATCAGTCTTGACCATGCTCCAATAGCAACAATCCAGCCTGAACTGCCAGGCCGGGTCCTCTCTGAACCGGAAAACAAACAACCCAGGACCGGTTGTGCCCTAGTTGCAAGTTCACTAACCTTAGTGGACTTGCTCCTTCCACAACGCAGCACCGTCTGGTAGCTGCTGCTGTCCTCAACTGCTGCTACTGACCCGGAGGTCAGGAGTTCGAGACCCTCCTCCACCCACAGGCTTCTGCCTGCACCTCATCCCTGGTGGTTCAGTGGTAGAGTCTCACTGCTCTGCTGCTTTACTGCCCTTCTTTCTGTCTGTCTTTCTGCTATTTCTGTCCCTCTGTCTGCTTTTCTCTTTCGCTTTTCTGGCTCTGCCTTTTGTCTTTGCTTTTTCATTTAATTTTCTTCCTTTTTCCTGTCTTCTCCCTTGTTGCCCCTACTGCTGCGATCCCCTTCGGCCCACCGGCCCCGTCCAGTGTCTCTTTCTGCTCCTGCGTTTCCCTACTGTCCCGACCCCCCTGCAGCACTACTTGATGGCAGGCGCTGGGTGGCCATTCAGCGGGTTAACCACTGGCGTGCCGAATGCTCGCCAAAGGCAAACCCGCATGCGCCGTCCGTGCCTGGACCGCGTCCAGCGCCAGCGACCCTGCTTCTTGGACATAATATCAACGCTACTACTCCAGCACCCTCCTCGCCCTCCATCGGGAATGCACGCAGCCTGCCATCTAGCATCACTGAGGAAGACCTTTGGACCCTTCGCCTGCTATATCTGCAAACACACCTTTAGCCACACCAACATGCCAGCTCATCTCGCCACCCAGCCGACCAGCAGCACACCCGTCCTGCTCAACTGCATCCTCCTCAACATGCAGTCTCTCCACAAACATGCCACAGAAATCTGGAACCTCCTCAACG
Source organism: Triturus cristatus (assembly GCF_964204655.1). Classification (NCBI taxonomy): domain Eukaryota; kingdom Metazoa; phylum Chordata; class Amphibia; order Caudata; family Salamandridae; genus Triturus; species Triturus cristatus. Next base: position 1,163,696,409 of record NC_140583.1, read on the forward strand.
CCACCTTTCCTGACATTGCTTTTTTCAAGGAAACCTGAACCAACCTATGCTCCGGACCGTACATCACCATTCCCCAACGGCTACAAAATCACCCGCAAGGACCACCCCGACCACCCAGGAGGAGGCATTGCCATTGTCCACAAAAGCACACTCCGACTGACCACCCACTCTAATGACAAAAACGACGACTATGGATCACCTCCACTTCAGATCAGGACCAACCCCCAATACAACCCTCTGCGGCATCCTCTTCTACAGGCCCTCAGCACCCGACGCCCCATTCATCGGCCCCATCGTAGACCTCATTGCACCCCAGGCTCTCGCATCCACCGATTACATCCTACTCGGAGACCTTAACTTGCACATGGACAACCCCAGTGACCAGAATACTGCCTCTCTTCTGGATAACCTTGCCAACATCAGGTTCCAGCAGCTAGTCACTGCACAGACCCACGCAGTCGGACACAAGCTCAACCCATTCTTCTCTGCCAGCGGGAACATCAGCTACAGCCACACCACCGAACTCTCCTGGACCGACCATCACTGCATGAATCTTGCCTTTGCCACGCCCACCGTACACCACCGTCATCATCACCCCCCCCCCCCATTGCAGCTGGATCAAGGCCACCAAATAACCTCTCTTTAACTTCCTCAGCACAACCCCTCTGTCAAAGGACGCCAAAATTGCAGCACACAACCTCCACCGATGGATCTCCAACTGCACTGACACCCTGGCACCCCTCAAGGAAAGACGAGGATAGCAACACTCCAAAAAAGCCAGCTGGTTCACTACTGCCCTCCATGAGTCCAGATGCCCCTGCAGATGACTTGAGAGGAGCTGAAGGACCAACAAAACCCTGGAAACTCACCCTACCTTCAAATCCGCTGTCAACATACACCACCTCCCCCTGAAAATCACAAAGAAAACGGTACTCCAAGACAGAATCAACACCAATGCACACAACAGCAAAGAACTCTTTGCCATCGTCAAGGAGTTCACTAGGTCCAACAGCGTGACCACAGACGTTCCACCCTCTCAAGACCTCTGCAACAAACTTGGCACCATCTTCCACCATAAGATCAGGAAGATCTATGACAGCTTCGACACCCTGGACCCGGACACCACGCCTGCCACTATGGACCGTGCTCTGCTGGACCCCGCTCTCAACAGAGGACATGCTCAAGACCATGAAGAGCATCCACTCAGAAGCCCCGACAGATTCTTGCCCATACCACATCTTCTACAGAGCTGCCGCCGCCATCGCCCCTCAGCTTTGCCGCACCATCAACTGCTCCATCGAAACCTCCACCTTCCCCGACGACTGGAAACATGCTGAGTTCAATCCCCTGCTGAAGAAGCAGTCCTCAGACCTCAAGAACTTCAGACCCATCTCCCTCCTTCACTTCCCAGCCAAAGTCATCAAAAATGCCATCAATGCCCAACTTTCCATGTTCATCGAAGTGAAACATGTCCTGGACACCTTCCAATCCGGCTTCCGAAGCAACCACAGCACAGAGACCGCACTCCCTGGTGCCGCAGATGAAATTCGCTCCCTCCTAGACCAGGATGAGACTACAGCCTTCATCCTACTAGACCACCTGGCCACCTTCTACACCGTCTCCCACCACACCCTAATCATTAGACTCCACAACGCCGGCGTCTGCAACAAGGCTGTGGAATGGATCCAGTCCTTCCTCACTGGCCGGACCCAGGGAGTCAGACTACCACCTTTCCTCAGACCCCACAGAGATCAGCTGTTAAGTGCCCCTGGGTTCCTCCCTGAGCCCCACCCTTTTCAACATCTGCATGGTCCCCCTCGCAGCCATGGTCCGAAGCCACGGACTCAACATTGTCTCCTACGCCGACTGCATGCAGCTGATCCTCTCCCGCGCCAACGAACCCACAGCCGCCAGAACCAACTTCCACAGTGGAATTAAGGCCGTTGCTACCTGGATGAATGACTGCAGCCTCAAGCTCAACTCTGACAAGACTGAAGTACCCATCCTGGGACCCACCGCTTCAGCTTGGGACGACTCCTGGTGGCCAGCCCCTCTGGGATCACCCCCCACTCCGACTGACCACGCACACAACTTCTGCATCATACTGGACTAATCACTCACTATGAACCGCCAAATCAACGCAGTTTCCTTTGACTGCTTCCACACGCTCCGCATGCTTTGAAATGCATTCAGATGGATCCCCACAGAATCCAGAAAGATGGTTACCCATGCACTCATCACCAGCAGACTCGACTACAGCAACACACTCTACGCCCACGTAACCCAGAAACCACTCAAGAAACTACAGAACGTCCAAAATGCCACAGTCAGACTGGTCCTCAACCTCTCCCGCCGCAGCCACATCATGCAAGACCTCCCACTCCACTGACTCCCAGTCAACAGGAAAATCACTTTCAAGCTCCTCACTCATGCCTACAAAGCTCTACATGATGAAGGACCAGCATACCTGAACCACAGCCTCACATTCCACGCCAGACAACTCCGATCCTCCCAACCCGCCCATGCCTCCGTCCCCATGATCCATAAGACCAGAACTGGAGGAAGGTCGTTCTCCTACCTTGCCACCTAGACCTGGAACACCCTGCCCCTCCACCTCAGGCATTCCGTGTCGCTGACCCAATTCAGGAAGGACCTCAAGATCTGGCTCTTTGAATGATCCTCCGCCCAGTGCTACCAGCAGCCCCCCTCCATCAGGGCTTTGAGACCCTCACGGGTGAGTAGCCGCGCCATACAAGGCCATGAGTGATTGATTGGTTGAGTTGTGGGCTCATCAGCCGGGTACATCTTGGTTCCAGTGACCGTTTGCACGCGACCCACGTCCATTCATACCCATCCCAATTAAAGCAACACAATAAGTACGGGGAGAGGAGTTGGCCTAATGGCTAGGGCGGTCAACCGCGAATCTGGGGAACCGGGTTCGAGTCTCGGCAATGATGCTGAATATCCTGTGATTCTGGGCAAATCACTTAAATCTCCCGTGTAAAGCGCTCTGATACTCGATACCGGGTCAAGTTCGCGCAATATAAAACTTGGCAAAAAAATGAAAATAAATAATAAAATAAGTATACAAAACAGAGATAGATGGAATGATTGAATTAAAATCAGCCACTGGTAATCACTCGGGCTGCACCCCAATCCATTGTCATTTTGCACACCATGCCATCTTAATCTGGACCTAGCCATATGCAAATCAGTCTTGACCCAGCTCCAACAGGAACAGTCCAGCCCGAACTGCCGAGGCAGGTCCTTCCTTAACTGAAACACAAGCAACACAGGACCATTTTTTTCTAAGTTGTTGGTTCATCAGCCGGGCACAGCTTGGTTCCAGTGACATTGTGCATGGGACCCACGTCTGGGCATACGTGTCCCACTTAGGGCGACAAAATAGGTATACCATCAGTGGCTCCAGTGTTGCCATTCTTCACCACGCCTGGCTGCTGTCTTTGGGTGTTTCAGGCAGCGTTCATTCACCCTTTATGGACATGCATTTTGATGGGACTCACCTCTTTGGGAGCAAGGCAGATTTCACTCTGGAGCAGTTCAGAGAGCTGGGTTACAGCAAGCTCCCTGTGCTTATCTGACCTGCCTCGCCAACCACATCAGCCCTACCATTTCTTTCTCTGTTTCTGAAGAGGAGCTCCATATGGGCAGCCAATTCAACCACGGCAGGGTGCCCAAGGCGCTCAGCCAACCTGCGGTCAGGGTCAACAAGCCACTCAGCCTTCTGCCCAATGACCCCATCTGCCAAACCTCTTTAGCGTGCCCTTAGTGGAGCACAGCCACCTTTTGGAAGGCAGGATTCAACAATACATGCCGCTTGGCAGGCCATAACATCGAAGGAATGGATCCTGCATATTGTCCAAAAGAAAAGCACTTTGTTTCATAGCTACTCTGCTGCACTCTCTATCGATAACTGACGGAGTACCACTTGTCTATCTTCTGGCAGGAATTGCAAGTCCGTTTGGCAGAAGGGTTATTGAAAGGGTGCCTGCGATGGAATGGTGTCATTGTAATTCCCAACACTTTCTGGTGCCAAAGGAGGTCGGAGGTCTTTGTTCTGTTTTAGGCCTGCGCCCTCTCAACTCCTCCCTTTGCAAGGATAAATTCACATTGCTCACCCTGGCCCAAATCTTGGCTGCCCTTGACCCTGGAGACTGAATGGTGGTGTGGGATTTGCAGGACGCATATTTTCACATCCCTATCCTAAAAGCCCATCTGCATTACCTGCAGTTCATGGTGGAACAGGAGAATGTTCAGTTTGATGTGCTCCCCTTTAGTCTCACCAGTGTCCCTGAGTGTTCACAAAAGTGATGGCGGCTGTAGCAACAAAGCTTTGGAAGTCTGGAGTCCCAGTCTATCCCTACCTTGACAACTGGCTGTTGAAAGATGGCTCTCCCAGGCAGACATTAACCACCTCAAGACTATGGCGAACCTCCGGTCATCTTTGTGATTCACTGTCAACACGCCGAAGTCAAACCTTACTCCTTCTCAGATGTTCCCCTTCATCAGAGCTTTCTGAAATCTGTTCAGTTTTGTTCCTTTCCCCAGTAAGGAGAGTCCAGAAAAGTCAGGCAATGGTACCTTTCTTTTAGCCTTTGTACTGGATATTGGTACGGTTGACTCTAAGGCTGCTGAGATTGATGGCCTCCTGCATCCTGTTGGCCAAACACATCAAGTGGCGCATGTGAGCTCTGCAGTGGAACCTGAGGTTTGAGTGGGCCTTACATCACGGTGACATCTCCGACCACGTCCAGATTTCTTAATAGACTGCAAAGCACCTGCTGTGGTGGCTACTAGACTGCGACTGGGTCTGTGGTAGACCCATCTCCTTACCCCACACAGAGCTGACAGGGGTGATTAATGCTTCACTTCTGGGGTGGGATGACTACCTGGTAAGGATGGAGATTAGAGGCATTTGATCTACGGTGGAACCCCGGATCCATATCAACCTCCTGGACCAGAGGGCTATCCACTTGGCATTAAACTCCTTCATTCTGTCCAAGGGGAGGCGAATTTATGTGTTTATGGGTAGCACCAGCAAAATATGGTATTGCAAAAAACAGGGTGGGTGGGGGTCACGGACCCTGTGCCAGGAGGCCGTGCACCCCTGGAAATGGCTGGGCCATCAAGGACTTTTCCTGGTAGCTAACTACTGAGTAGGATCCTTTTTTGCCAGTTTAAGCTGCGAATAAGGTGAACCATTAATTGATCTATTCACCACCACTTAGAATGTGCAACGTGAGCAGTTCTGAGCATTGGAGTTTCCCAGGCATCTCTCGCTAGGAGACATGCTCCGTCTAACGTGGAACCCTCGACTCTTATATGCCTTTCTGCTGATAACTCTTCTGCCCCAAGTTCTGAAGAACATCAGACCTGACCAGGCCCAAGTCATCCTAGTGGCCCAGGATTGGGCATGTAGAGCTCTTGGGCATTGAATGCAAAGAAACATAGATTTAGGAAATAGATTCAATAACAAAATCAGCGTTACTCTTGAACCCAGAATTAGTGAGAGCTTAAATACTTTTTATACAACATTTTATTTTTATGAATTTGTAGAAAAAAATAATAATATATATATTTACAATTACATGTTTTAGATTTGCTGTTCATATGAAAATTGATCACAATTCTTCAATTGATTTAACATGTGTAAAATTGTCTGACACAGATAACATGGGACGTCTCCTCAATGTAAACATCAGTATATAGGTTACACATGTGATAAGAAAATATTCAAGGACTGCTGGGCAAAGGGTTGAGCGTTGCTATGGCCTTAGGATGTATCCACAATCCTACGCGCGTTTCGGCATGTGCCTTCATCAGGGGGCCAAACAATATTTTCACCGGTACGAATAGAAGATTGAATGAGGGGAACAGACTTATGCGTCTTACTCGTGTATCACAAAGTTTCTCGGTTCCTCGGTATATGTACTACTAAATTATGTCTGAGTCCTAGTAGATGGAGTATGCAGTCTCGCTAGGAAGTTTTTTCTAAGATGTATAAAAAGGGTACGATGAACGGGATATTTCATACAAATTCAGTCTAGATAGACTACGACCCATACGATTATAATCAGACGAATCCGGTTCTCAGAATGTCATGTAAGGAGGAGAAAGGAATTGCATACGGAGGTTTAAAAATGTGTCCGAATTATATCTAGGAAGTCTTCGTGTGATAGGCAGAATCAAGTGGAGATAACGTTTCTCCAGTAGCTTCAATGGACGAGCATATGTCTCAGTCGTAGAAATTTCTCAATATACTAGAACGCGAACCAGGTAACATTTTTTGGTAGTGTCGGTAGATGAACTCGCGTCTAATTCGTGAAAATTTTGGAATATGTTTACTACGCGACCCAGAGAAACGTCATGGTGCACTCGGGTGTCTCCAGTATGATGCCTCGCTGCTCTCGCTTTACCGTTCTTCTGCCCCAAGTTCTGAAGAACATCAGACCTGACCAGGCCCAAGTCATCCTAGTGGCCCAGGATTGGGCATGTAGAGCTCTTGGGCATTAGCATCTGCTCTCCAATTTGGCTGCCTCTCTGGGAGAATCTGCTATTGAATCAACAGGCAGGGTTCTGCACACAAGCAGTCCCAATCTCCACCTTCATGGTTGGATATTAAACGGCGGCAGCTGAACACCTTTGACCTTGACAAAAACTGTATATGCCTGTTGTTGGGACAATTTTGGTTTGGTATTGCACACAACAGATTTACTCCCTCCAGCCAAAGTTATCTGACGTTTTGTTGTTTGTTGTGTCTTGCCTGGCAAGGCTTAGCTCTGGGCATAGTTAAAGGGTATATTTTATCTCGTTATGCCTGTTACAGTTGCTGGAGAAGCCTCAATATTCAAATCACCTGTTGTGATGTGTTTTTTGAATGATTTGCAATATTTGTTTCCTTGCTCTCCTTTCTCATACCACAGTGGGAGCTTAAGTAGATCCTCACATATTTGATATGCACTCCCTTTGAGCCACTTCACAGCTGTCGTCTGCGGCTTCTCATCCTCAAGACAGTGTTCCTTGTCACCACAACATGATGCGCGGAGTGAGTGAGCTTCAGGTTCTCTGTGTTAACCCTCTGTATACCACAGACAAACTTGTTCCTGCGACTTGAACATTCCTTTTGCTGAAAGTTGTGACACTGTTCCATGTTGGTCAAAATATCACCTTACCAGTGTTCTTTGCTCTGCATTACCCGTCTGATGAAAACAGACTCCATTGCTTGTACATGAAAAGAGCACTGAGCTTTTTATGTTGATCCTACCAGAGAACACCAGGTTGACTATCCGCTCAATCCCAAACTCACCTCCATATCTGGGTACTGCTTTGGTGGCAGGGCTCTGGGTTCCCTCAGCTGCCCCTGTTTAGTGTACATCCTGGGTTTTAATGCCATCAATAATGTTTCCATTATTGCGCCCTAGGCCTTCCTGCCATCGCCCCTATGTCTCATTATCTGGGGCCTTCCCTTTGGTCAGTTTTAACCTTCATGCCAGTATGCCCTGGGGCCCGTTTCCTATCCTTTTGACTATTATCTCCATGGCCATTTTAACCTTCATGCTACTTGTCCCCTGGGATCTGTTTTTCATTCCTTCCTGTAGGCCAATATCCCCAGAGCCTTCCAACCTTGACCGTCTTGCCTGTTCTCCAGGAGTTGATTGAACACATCCTAAGTCTCGTGGGACTTCAGTCGTCTTGTGCACTCTGCGGCCATCTTGTTTCTGCACACTATAAATACCACACCCAAACCAAAAAGCCCATCTTGACTCTGCTCAAGATGGAGAATGCGTCCTCTCTCCATTTGCCCTCACTTGGACCCAACGCATTGATCAGTAAGTTCCCATTTCAAGATTACAAGGCTGCCCAAATGCCTTTGGTACTTACCAGGTGCAATTCCCATCTATCACGAGTTCTCCTTTGGAAGCAGATGTCCTAAAAAGATAGAAAAGAAACCAAGTTAGTGCACTTATTGTCTCCATACTGAAGCCAGGGAAAACCGCGTCTGACCCTACAGCATATAGACTGCTTTCAATGCTGAACATTGACTATAAAATTCTTAGTCGAATACTGGCGACTAGACTGCTTCCTTTTATGACTAGACTAATACATCCAGAACAGGCAGAATTTATTCCTGGGTGCAACACTGCCACTAATATCAGAAGGTTCCTAGCTATACCAGGAGCTGAGGGTTATGACCGTGGGAGAGCGGAGGTCTTTGCTGTTGATATCGAAAAAGCGTTCAATAGCCTAGAGTAGCAGTACCTGTACGAGGTGATGTCCCATTTAGTGCTGGGCGAGAGATTTCAAGTCTGGGCAAAACTGCTCTATACGAACCCATATGCTAGGTTCTTTATGGGAAAGGTCATATCAGAGAGATATATAGTGGGTCGCAGTACTAGACAAGGTTTCCCCCTTTCTCCCCTGCTCACTGAGTTGGCAGTGGGGCCCTTGGCCAGCTACACAAGAGCGGGTATGCGTACCAGGGACTCTCCATTCAGGACCACCATCACCGCATAGCGCTGTATGCGGATGACCTGTTAATCATTCTCCGTGATGCTGAGGAGGACCTAAACGGAGCAGGACCATTTTGGACTCCTGTCTGGCTTAAATGTAAACTGGCGGAAAACTAGGCTCTTCCCGGCGGCATCGCGGGAGACTCCACTGGAGGGACTAGAGCACCTGCAGTGGTAGCCCCATTGCCTGACCTACCTGGGGGTCAAGATAGACCACAATTGCCAGGATCCCCTAGAGGGTAATGTGAGGGTGCAACATCTGATCTCTTCGATCATCCATAGAGTTTTGGAGGACCTTGCCGCTTTCAGTGCCGGGCCGCGTAGCCCTCCTAAAAATGGTGGCACTACCTCGCCTCTTGTACTACTTTTGCACTCTCCCGCGAGCACTGTTTAAGGACTTTGAAAACTTAACAACTACCTTCATTTGGGGAACAGGCCGCAGATGCATTGCACTGGTCACAATGCCGTGCTCAACGACAACTGGGGACCTGGCGGTCCCTGACTTCGAAGTTATTGGCATGTAGACTGGATCCAACAAGGACCCAAAATCAGTTTGTGCTTGCCCTCACTGACCTCACCCAAGTGTTCCTTGGAGTGAAGCGTGCCTCTCCTGATGCCACACAAGAGCCGCAGGTGATTACTATAGATGCTGCAGCCGATGCTTGCAAAAAACATATAGCGGGGTACCTTACTCGCTGGATATACCTGCTATGAGAACTGTCCCATGGCGAATGCTGAGGGGGGCCTGGACTCCTGGGTGGAGGCGGGGGCAACAAATGTAGGAGACCTATTTCGCGACTCGGTGATACTTCGGTTTGAGGATTTCCGAGCAGAATTCAAGCTCTCTCACTGCCATTTCCTATTACACAGAGGGCTAACGTCTTCTCTGCGGAAACACTGGGGCGCTGCCACCACGGAACCTAGGGCAGTACGAACCTGCCATTACATGACTATCTCCGCTGGCACCATAAAGGCGGTCTCATGTTTCTATAAGGCCATACGGGAGGACCTCCAGCAACCGCTGGAGCCCCTGCGCTTGCGATTGGAGGAGGACCCCGGAACCCCGATTGAGACTGACTAAGACCTGTGACACCATACTAGAGAGAACTTTGAAGGTGTCCAGGAACACACATTTTTAACTTATCAACTTTGTCCTTCACAGATCGTACTTAACCCCAGAGCGCATCATGAGATACTTTCAATTGGCTGATGAGGCCTGTTCCCGATTTGGAGAATTGGGTGCCCAATTTTTATATATGTTCTGGTCTTGTCCCTCACTTAGGGCTTACTGGGGGGGAAAGAACTCCTGTTGCAGATGCTACAGGGAGGGAGAATCCTGATTCCTTAGGATGGTTTCTACACACAGCCAAAACCAAAGTTATGAGTACATTTCAAGATTTGCCATTTATTCTAGCCAAGCGAGAAATCTCAAGGAATTTGAAGGCACCGGGAGGGCCCCAAATAGCAACATGGAGGAGGGACAAAAAAGGGCGGCCGCAAAGGGAGGTTCAATGAGAGGCCAGACGTGGAGTGGGCACTATAGACATGGCTAGAGCATAGGTTAACCTAGTGGACACCTTCACATTTCCTGAATCTGACACTCTTATACCCCCCTCAATGGGATCCCTAAAACTTGGTTCCAAACACCTACACACCCTTTTATATTCAGATGTTAACTTTTTGTTTGACCAGACTCCTAAGTGTCCCCCGAACAAGCTGGAGGGTATTCTAAAGTTATTCACAGAAGCACTTTTTAAAGATTTATTTAACAAACACAAAAATATTGTTTTTTAGGCGAAAGAAAAGAGCCCAACCATATTCCTGGTATCTGGGGAAAGAAAGATTGTATGTAGTAGATACATATTCCTATTTAGGTAGAACCTTTACTAGAAATTTAAAATACTCGCTGTGTTTAAAAAAATTAAGCTTCAAAGCACTTGTTCAAACTAGTTCCCACCAGCCATTTTATTATTCCATGGGGAGAAGACACTTTGTTCATTTAATTCAAAATTGTAAAATCAACCACCTCCCTTACATTAATTTAGGTGTTAAGACCTACTCCTGTAGAATCCTGGTCATTTTTAAACATTTGTGAAGTGAAGATTTTAAGGGAATTGTGTACATTAAAACAGTCTTTTCGGGTCAACTACTTAGGGGCCAATTACGATGAGGCTTGGAAAGTCTCTGAATGCAGTTTTCCGAGCCTCAATGCTGTTTTAAAACAGACATCCTCATTACAATAGAGCCTGTTGGTTTTGAAACCGGCCGGACATTCCAGCTTGCTTCCGACAGGCCCAATGAACCCGTCTGGCAGTCTGAACCGGCACGTAATCCCTATGGACTGCGTTTTATGCCGTCCGGATTACGATGCTTGGTTTCTAACAGGCTTCCCATGCCGTGCTTTCCGACATGAAAAGCCTGTCTGAAAGCGAGTTTGGAGGCCCCTATCATGGCCCCCTTCTTCCTATGGCCTCTAGTTAGGGGCCGAGGGGGCACTTATGATGCCCCTCTGTTAATCCCTGCACCATGTGGCAGGTACCTTGAGCTGCCTGCCACGCGGTTCAGGGATGAACACAAACTCCCTTTTCTGTATGGGAGTCTGTGCTGCCTGCAGTTTCAGACTGCAGCACAAGCTCCCTTACAGAAAAGGGAGCTTGGAAACGCACTATGTGCGGTCGCATCAAAATTTAGCGGTCGGGACCGCTGAACGGAGGTCAGTCGGACCTGTATACGTAACGGAGTCAGGCAGACGGATGTGCGTCCGACATCTTAATAAGCCCATGAGTCTAGAACTGGGATTAGTTGAGGCTTTTGTCCAGGCTCTGGCTAATAAATCGCTGGGGATACAAATTGATCCATGCTTCTAGCTGCTGTTTGAGGTCTCTTCTTAAGCACTAGGTTATGCAAGACTCACTAGTTTATTTTGCCTTTTGGAAACATTTCAACAGAGCAGTAGAGCATTTTGAATGTAACATAGGAATGCTCAGCAGTTGGTCACCTTGTCAACTTTGTCTTTCTTAGATCTCAGTCTTCCTGACTTAGCCAACCACTGGACATTGGTCATTGTAGCTCTTTGAAATCTAACAATTCGGCGTTTAGTGATATTTCCGTACAGCTTTCTTCAGAATCCTGCATCATTTTATATGGTTTATTATGTCCCTTTGCTTAGGGAATCTTCCTTTAAATAATGTAACAGTGAGTTGAAGTGATAATCCCCCAAAACCTCCCCCTGCGACCTTTGTCAGAAAATGAGTCGAAATATGTTTCACAACGTGCTGTACTTGTGCCTGGTCCTGAATGAAGCTAGACGTAAAATCCTAACCCCCATAATAAGCAGATAGAATGTGGATACACACCAATGGATCTGCTTAGAAATCCACACAATGAACAAATCTGCCTTGGAGTGTACACATCTTTAAAAGTTACTTATCTATATTTTAAAGAAAAAGAGATTGTGTAAACTTGTGTCATTTTAAGACTATATTCATCCTTTTTTCTTTTTTTTCTCTCTCCATTCGGACAGAAATGGTTATATATTGTTGTTTGGTGAGGTTAAAAAGCATTTAGTAAATGAAGTGAAAATAAATTAAATTAAATCATTGTCTAACCATAAGTTAATCGCAGTATTCGGCATAATAGCTCTTCTGTCATTTGGGATAAATAGAAACATTTTACAACGTAGCCTCAGTTGCAAAACATGTAGGCAGTACACTGAAGTCACAGAACACAGGTCTTTTATACAGGTTTTCTGCACTGTAAGCATGTGAACAGAAATAGGAAGAACAAGTTTTAGAAATAGTTATCAGCAAACAAGGGCTGATGAATAACCACTTGGTCAGCAAAGTGGGAGGGGGAGCAGGAGTGCTTATGGCAGCAGTAAATGGTTGACAGTTAACATCTGAGACCAGGTGCTCTGGCAGCTACAAACCCTCAACACGTACATTGCTTTCAGCTGAGTCAACTAAAATAGATAGCACAAGCAGAGTAAAAAAGACGAAAGAATTACGAATTAAACTTAAATGGAAACCACAGCCAAAATGGGTGCCGCTTACGCCAAGTAAAAATTACATGTTTTCCACACAGGTGTGATGTGTGGAAATCTGAACGCGATGGAGGCCTATGCGGCGGCAGTCACACAGGCACTGCATCGATTTCTTCAGCCGTGTTCCATCGATGTGTCGATTCTTTTAGCTGCACAGCAGGGCCTGCGTCGGAGTTAGTGCGGAGATCTCGGACTTCGGAGATCGGTGCACAGGACTCTGCATTCAGCGGTTCTCGGGCCACTGACAGGCGCTACAGTGGAATTTTCTAGTGCACGGCGGTGCAGCGTCGGATAAAACACCCACAAGAACAAAGCATCGATTTTCTTGGTTTCTTTATAGCTTTTTTTTTTTTTTTTACTTTATTAAACATTTTCATTACATCATAAAATAACCATAGTAAGTGCAACCGGGTAGGTTTGGTGCATCATATAGTACATATACAACAGCATCAATTCCACAATGGTGTCTGCTTCCATGAGTCATGGGATGCTGCAACCCACTCTTTACTGCTCAGTTGTCTCAATACAAACTGCCAACATGAGCGTAGTGGCACCACAGTGTCCATCTCTCATTAGCCCCAAAGCAATATATTAATTAGATCACAATTGAACACAGTGAGCAATGTGGATTAGGGATCTACTGCATCCACCAAAATGCCTGGTGAGTCAAGCAAGTAATTTCGCAGTGGGTCCCATATGTCCCTGGGGTGTGAGGGTACAGGCAGGAGTTCTGTATAGGTGTACATCTGGTCCTGACAATATATCAAGTCTTTCAGCCACTCCTTAAATTTGGGGGCTTTGCCTCTTCCCCATCTACATGCACCCCGACGTTTCACCAACAGAATACAATTTCTGCAGATGTAGTTCAATCTTTGCTGTGTATCCCAATAAAGCAATAAGGGGGGTGAGATTAATGTGTATTCCTGTCATCTGCGCCATAGCATTGGATACTTGTGTCCAAAAATCATTAATTTGCTTGCATCCCCAACCCAAATGGAGAAACTTGGCCCCCTCCGATCTGCATTGGTCACGTGTGTCCTTGGGACGTAATTGATATTTGTGGAACTGGGAGGGAGTATAATAAAGGCGCTGGGGAAATTTAAAATGTATAATTCGTAGCCGGCTGCGAGACGCTATCTGCCCTGTCTGTTGGCAACAGTAAAGCCACTGCTCGTCCGTCAGTAGCTCCTCAAGCTCCCCTCTCCAGCCATCCTGAGCTCCCCCTGTGCTGGTTGTCGCTCTAGCTGTGCAGCATGGTACAGCTTTAAGACCATGTGTTTAGGGCTTGTGGATTGTATGAGTGTGTGCAGGGTGTTAATTGGCGGTGGTTCCGGAGGAAAATCCTGAGGGATGTCTTTAACCCTTCGTCATAGTCTAATGTACAGGAAGACCTCCAGTGAAGTGGGTTCTTCTCCGTGAAAGAAAGTGTCCCTGTCCACAAAGGTCTCCCCTCATACATATCCCCCATGTAGTCTTGCCTCGTTTAAGCAGTATATGCCGACATGTGGCTTTATGCGTCACAGGAAGTTGATGATGATCGAGTATGGGAAGGAGGGGAGAGTACAAGAATGGTTTATCTAGTCTTCTATCTATCTCCCGCCAAGTGCCCGACGGCATGCCACTGTGGAGTCTATCTGATTCCTATGGGGGGATTGTGCTCCCAAAAATGCAGTAGTGGAAATCTAAGCCATATACCCCTGCTCAATGGCTAGGTGTGCCGTGAATGTTGGAGGGCGAAACCAATATGTCGCAAAGTGGGCCTGGGTGCAGAGGTAGTATAACTCCATATCTGTAGCTCTGAACCCGCCCCTGGAAAATGGTTGCGCAAATACGTCATTTCAGTCTAGGTGGTTTGCCACCCCACGCTAGTCTAATTAGCTACGTTTGCAATGTCTTAAAAAATCGTGCCCCTGTGTATATGGAATGTTAAAGAAGAGATAAAGAAGGAGTCCAGAAGTGCGTCTAATGCCCTGCCATAGTTTTCTCTTATGAGTTCTGCTTGCTCTCTAGATATCCAAATTCCCAAGTATTTCCTTCCGTCGAGCACCATCTCAACGGATAATCAAGGGCGTGCTTTTTGGTCGAGGGAGTTAAAGGAAATATTTGTGATTTTCCCAATTAATGTGTATGCTTGACCGCCCCCCATAGGCTATAATTTATCATATGATTGGATTGAGGCTGTAACGTAGGTTCTGAATATAAAGTGTGATATTGTTCGCATATAGTGATATCATCAGATAACTAGTGGAGTGATTGGTGTCGGTAATGTTGTCCGAGGTTAGCGATAGGGGCTCCACAGCAAGCGCGAAAAGCAGGGGCGACAATGGGCACCCCTGCGTGGTGCCTCAGGAAATGGAGAAGTAGGAGGAACATACTCCATTAATCTGAACTTTGGCCTGTGGTTCATTGTATAGTATGGCGATCATGTAAGGAAGTGTTGGGGGGAAACCCATCCTGCGCAGCACCTCGTGAAGGTAGACTTATTCTATGGAATTTAATGCTTTCGTGGCATCCAAAAAGAACACCACCACATCAAGATCTGAATCAATATCTTGGAGCACCACAAAATGGGTGCACAGGTTGTGGGCAGTACTTTGTCCTGGAATAAAGCGCACTGATCTGGCAGCACCAGGAATTCCATCAGCAGGCTCAGGCGATTGGCCAGTACTTTAGCCAATATCTTCACGTCACAATTTATGAGCTAGAGGGGCCTATGAGATCACAGTTATCGGCTGACGTACTGGGTTTCAATAGGGAGATAATCAAGACATCTTGCATTGAAGGTGGGATAGTCTCTTATTTGAACACCTCAGAGTATAGTGCCTTGAGTATGGAGCCGAGTGTACAGATATAAGTTTTATAGAACTCCACCCGTAGGCAATCCGGCGCAGGGGCGCTGCCTGAGTTTAACTGCATTATGGCGGTCCTGATCTCTTCTTCCTCAAGATTAGCAGCAAAAAAATCTTGCTGCACCAACTGAGCCACTCCAAAGCCACGTCGCTCAGATATGTGGTTAGGTCAAGCGGGCAAACCCAGCGTGTGGTGTATAATGTAGAGTAGTAAGAGAGAAAGGTCTGCAAAATGTAATCAGTGTCTTTTTATCGTGTGCCCTCCATACCTATAATCTCTAGAACATAGTTGGGGAAGCGAGGTCGATGGGTCAGCTCAGCCAACGCCTTCCCTGGCTGTTCCCCCTTCCTGTATAAGCACGCTCGAAAATATTTGCTACAGAATGGGCACTCCCGTTCTGCCATGGACTGTGAGTGTGTCCCTGAGTTTAGATTCTATCTTTCCTGCGCATGGTCCATCCCGCTGTCCCGCCAGGAGTTTAATCTCGGATTCCAGGGTGTGTAGGGTGCTTTCGATGTCTCGTGGGACTCACCCCCCCCCCCTACGTTTAGCTATACAGAGCGCGCGAACGGTGACTGTGAAAGCTTCCCACACTGTGGAAAGCAGTGATACTGACTATAATTTGCAAGTAAAAAAGTCTTGAATCTCCTACCCAGCTCCTCCCTCAAGGGGATGTCTGAGAGTCATGGGGAGAGCCTCCAGAGGCAATAGGCCCAGGGGCCAGTCAGAGGGTTAATTTGCAATAACACCAGGGAGTGGTCCGACTAGGTGTGGACCAGATGGGTGGCTCGCATGAGACAAGTTCTGAGCCCCCTGGAAATGATCCAATAGTCTAGCCTCAATCAAAAAGAGTGTACCGCCGAGAATAAAGTGCCCTTCCTGTTCTGTGGGTGCAGAAACCTCCATACATCTAGTAGTTTAAATGTATTCATGATATTATTGCTGCGTCGCCGCACGTTAGTGTAGTGGTGAGATTGAGGTTGAGACCTATCCATACCAGGTTCTAGCTCTGTGTTGAAATCCCCAACCAGGAGGACATGTGTGGAAACAATGTTTAGCACCAGGCCCCAAAGCTTGATGAAAAATTCAGCGTCATCGACATTGGGACCGTAGCAGTTGACCAGGGTAATGGAGTTTCCAGCAAGTTTGCCCCACATCAGGCAATACCGCTCCTGAGTGTCCACTACCTCACCCACCGGGACATAAGGCGTGTTTTTCTGAATCAGTATGGCAGTCCCACTGGCATATGTGGAATATGGTGCAAAACACCTGTGAGTCACCCATCTGGAGGCAAAAGTAGTATGCGAGGCAGGACCCATACGGGTTTCCTGCAACATTGCTATCTGGATGTGATGCCTATCGAGATAGGCCAATCTGTGTCTGCATTTGCGGTGGTCCCCTAACCCCCTCGTATTACATGTCGATAGATTATAGAAACACTGTTACTGGTAGGGCATGTGAAGAGGGTCACAGGGTGCACAGGTGTCCAAAGAGTGAGGACAGGTATAAGAAGTGTCTTAGAGAATAGAGTCAAAGAGGAGAAAGTGAAAAAGATAACAGTAAGATAATAAGGTTGAAAAAGGAAAAACAGGGAAAAAGCATTGAACCACAACAGGGGTATCCTTCCGGGGAATCGCCAGGAGCAGAGCAGTCTTCCCTCGATTTAACGAGGGTGTCCTGGTCGTGTCGATAAGGACCCCAGACAGCTTCTGAAGGCCGCTGCTGAGCTGCTGTAGTGACATCAGCAGCGTAATTTTCAAGAGGGAATAGAAGTCCTGAAACCGGAGAGCAGTACAGCATTGTAATACTAAGCAATGGGGGAATTGTCTTGGCAAAAGCTGTCTCCAGGATACCCAGTGGCGTGAAGCGATGAAGACCTAGAGTAGCTCAAGTCAAGTTACTTTATTTGATCCAAGTTAAAAATAGCTCATATAAGTACAAACATACATAAATGTATGGAAAATGTTAAAAATACAATTCTAAAAATTTAAAAAGGTTGATAAAATGGGAACAGGTTAAAATGTAACTTTCATTTCAGACTATTGGTGCATTCTCTTAGTCTTTAGAGAGAGGCATGAAAAAGACGCAACACAATAACAGATGAAATGATCAGGTAAAATTTGAAGGAAGAACAAGCCTGGGCGACATTGTCTAAATTTATGTGTACACATAATTGGGAATATGAACTATTTGTGATGTTCCAAATAAAATGTGCAAAAGAAAAAAATGTGAAGGTTTGATTGAGAGGACAAACCGCCACACGGGCATGGAGGCAAAATTTAAGGGGAGAAAATGCTCGATGGATGGCCCAGCATACAGGGAATAAGGTTTAGACAAAACCTTGAGTACAAATCTGCGACAGTGATTTGTTACAAACGATAAATACGAAGCAAACCCCTCAGTTAAAACTGGACCTTCTAAATAAGATAGTACCATATATTTATTGCTATTGATTTTTATTATCTTTCTTTGGCCCTTAAGTTTAGAAAACAGCTTTTAAATAGATTTTTTTTTAATAGTCAAATATTTGGCTGGAGTTTCAATTATGGATTCTAAACCCAAGGAAATTAGGGTACTTTTGACATCGGAGATCCACGGGATCCTATGTGTATATTCCAAAGAAAGACAATCTTTATTGATCTGTTGAGTAAGATTGACAGATTCCCTTCTCCATATAGAATGCCTTAGGATAATTGGAGCTAAGCCAACCTGTTCAGATATATAGGGGACGTCCAGTTCAAGGTGGCAATTAGAATTCGAGCAGCTTTTGGAGAGGGCTACTAATTTTTTCCAGAATGTATCTTCTATGATTTGAAGTGGGTCAGAATAAGTGTGCCCCCATACCCCAGCCCCATAAGTAGCTGCAGAGGTGGATTTCACCATATACACCTTTTTAATAACCCCCAGAGGCTTGGAGCCTAGTTTTATAATAAAGGTAAACACTAGGCAGTGATGCTTTTTTTCAAATTAAACCCCTGTTAGTCACCATGTGGGTCCATGTTGCCAATCTATCAAATGTGACCCCTAAGTATGAAAATGTGTCCGTCTGTGCCACTTTTCGACCTGCTATATGGAAAGATGAAAATTTCTTAGTCATGTGTCCAGTCACTAAAATAAAAGACTTTGTCTCATTGACTGGTAAACTGAGATTTTGCATGAACTTCACATACACCTCTGAGTCGCTGAAGCGCCACGCCAGTAAGAGTGATAAGAACCACATCATCTGCATAGAGGAGTATGGGAATTCCAACCTGATTCACCAATGGGACGTCCAAAGAAGGGTCTTACAAGGGTTCCTCTACGCCATTTGGATAAATAGAGAAGAGAAATAGGGCAAGGACGCACCCCTGTCATACCCCCCTAGTAATAGGGAACCACCTGGTACACTCTCCCTGTTTTCCGTATCTGACACAAGCTGAAGCTCTCGAGTCTAACTCTCTGATGAAAGCGATGATTGCCTCATCAATGCACATCTCCTCCATATGTTGGTGGGCAATGCAATCAAAGGCTGCGGATGGGTCCTTGAAAGCCAAGTAAATCTTGACGTGTTTGGCTTGGGTATATTTGGCGATAATCATACTCAAGTTGAGACACTGATGCAATGTTCCTTTCCCCTTTTTAAACCCTATTGGGCTGGAATCAAGATTTTGTTTTTAGTGGCCCGTTCCTCTAATCTATTCAGTAAGACTCGCCCCATAAGTTTAGCAGTGCTATCCAGTAATGAAATGGGTCTGTAATTTTTTGCCTCTAATTTATCCTCCTTTTTAGGTCGAGGACTACCGGTCTGCCGAAGGCAGAACCGGAAGTCGGAGATTTAATGTTTTCTAGAGTGGCTATTTAGCCCGCCTCTCTTTTAGCTTCTCCTCCATTGGCTGGCTTCCTAAACGGAGGCCAGCCACTGGAGGAGAGAGCCGTCCCTCCAAATAGGCTCTGTCTTTTTCAGATTCGGGGGCGTGTTCCTTGCTGTTCTTTCCACTTTTTAGCCACGCCCTTTTACAACAGCAGGAACACGCCCCCGAATCCGAAAAAGTTTGGAAGCTCCCATCCGCCATTTTTTATCCATCGTCTGGCCGTGAGGATCTTCTTGCTGTTGCTCCTGCGCGCTGCCCGCCGCTCGCCTAGTTAAGCCCTGTATCTTAATCAGTAACCACGTTTCCATCTACTACTCGTGTGTCGCCCCAGCGCTGCGTCCTCCTCGCTTCCCTGCACACTGGGTTTTCACGCCATGCCTTTTGTTTGCGGTGAGTGTAGTTTCTTTGGGCCCAAGGAACGGCAGCGATTGAGTGCCATAATTCAAGACACAAACCGTGGGTAGGAAAGTGGCAATCGGATTAAAAACAGAACCGGGAGACGATGGTAGAGAGTAAATAAAGGGAAACTGGAGACGGCATAAAGTGTATGTGAGTGCGTGTTGCAGCGGCCTTTAAGACTTCATAAAGTGCGTGTGTGTGCGTGTGTTGCAGCGGTCTTTGAGACTTCATAAAGTACGTGCGTGCATTGCAGAGGCCGTGGAGAATATGAATACACCGTGCGCTTGTGTTGGGCGTTTTTCAGATTTCAGTTCATGTTGGCCGCACTAAACCTCCTGAGCAGCACAGACCCGTTGAAGACTCTTCTCTCCCCCCCCCCCCCCTTTTGGGAGCCAGCCCTATCGATCCTGCCCGCCCCCCCCCCCCCTTGTGTGGGTTCAGGAGGGCCTGGTCTATTCATGGCCGGAGGCGGTAAACAGCCGCTCCCATGTGACCCTCCCTCACCTGGTTGCTCCGGAGAACACATCGAGCTGTGAAGTGAGCAAACATTTGTTCCTTCCGTGCACAAAGCCTCCGATTCCCGCCCCGCTCTCCTCCTGCCCCCTCCCCAGTCCGCGCTCCTCCTGCCCCGAGTCCACCCTCCTCCTGCACTGTTCTCCTTAAAGAGCCCCGCTGCATCTCAGACACATGGTAGTAGGTACTAGTGCAAACAGTGGTACTCCGGGTCGCCGGGGCTTTAAGTGCTTTAAAAATAAGTGACGGTCCTTGAAACGGGCACGGTCTATATAATCATGATCGTGGCTTAAACATGTTCACTAAAATTCCCATAGAGTACCACCCTACCCACACATTTTCATAGAATTGCAACTGCGACTGGCATACGCGATCATGGCTCTGTGCGCTTTCTAAAGAGGCCAAGGATTGGATGAGCACGTATTCTGAGCACCTTTTTGCCCCTGACAGACACTAAGAGAAATTGGCGCTGCCTTCAGCCACAACTCCCATGCACCCTGTTGTAAACACCTGCAGGGCCCTCATTTCCAGCTAATCACCAGACAAGAGTAATCGTTGTCAGAAAAAAAGATACTTTCCTTGGCATCCTGGCAAAGCTTCACAGCGAATGCCAGTTTAATGTTTTGTGCTGAACTTTGCATCAGTCTGATACATCGCATTTTGCGTTGACTAATGGAACTGTATTTAGAGCTCGCTCTTGTCAGGCCATGAATGAGGGAAATCTCAGAGCCGGGTATTAAGCAGCAGAAAATATCTGTTGAAGGAGCTGCAAGTTTCTTTTATGCATTTAAATAAGTGCAGATTAGTTTGAAGTGTGTTGCTATACGCTAGCAATGCCTTCTCGCGTTCAGTTAATGGAATATGGCATGCTCTTTTTACACGTCTGAAAGTAATGTTCTTGGAGAAGCATGCGTAGCTGGAAGACAAATGGCAGGAAACAGCGGGAAGTTCGTGCAACAGAAAAATGACTCGATCTTCTGTCTTTTTTCCGCTGAAACGATGCCCCATTAGTTGGGGCTTTTGGTAGGGAGTTTGTCTGGGCATCGGATAGGGTCTCCTTGTTGAACGGAAATGGGTTCATTCTGGCGTGTGCCCGGAGAACGCTGTGTTCCCAGCCCGACTGCACTCACTTCTCCTAAGAGGCTTTCCTAAAGAAGGGAAGGCCACGCCAGCTCTCCCTGCTGCCAAATCCCAGAACCGTGCAGCCTTTGTCGCCTTTCATCTAATTGAGTTGTCATGCTGGCTGCCGAATAAATAGTGAGCTACCATTAAGTAGATTGACTTGCACACTGGTTAGCGACTTTCACAGTCGGGGTGTTTTGTTCTGACGATTTGGATTAGGCTGGCTGTCTCATGTATGTTTGGGTTCTTTCATAACTCCGGCATTTTAGCCCCACTCTCTCAAAACATCACTACCTCACTCTCTAGCTCACAACCTCACAACTTCACTCTCTCTCACTCACTACCTCAATCACTCTATCTCACTACCTCACTCTTTCTATCTCACTAACTCACTTTCACTCTCTTTCACTACCTCTCTCTCTATCTCACTACATCACAACATCACTCTATGCTTATATATCACTACCTCGCTCTCTATCTCACTACCTCGCTCTCTATCTCACTACCTCGCTCTCTATCTCACTACCTCGCTCTCTACCTCACTACCTCGCTCTCTATCTCACTACCTCGCTCTCTATCTCACTACCTCGCTCTCTATCTCACTACCTCGCTCTCTATCTACCTCGCTCTCTATCTACCTCGCTCTCTATCTACCTCGCTCTCTATCTACCTCGCTCTCTATCTACCTCGCTCTCTATCTACCTCGCTCTCTATCTACCTCGCTCTCTATCTACCTCGCTCTCTATCTACCTCACTCTCTATTTCAATACCTCACTCTCTATTTCAATACCTCACTCTCTATTTCAATACCTCACTCTCTATTTCAATACCTCACTCTCTATTTCAATACCTCACTCTCTATTTCAATACCTCACTCTCTATTTCAATACCTCACTCTCTATTTCAATACCTCACTCTCTATTTCAATACCTCACTCTCTATTTCAATACCTCACTCTCTATTTCAATACCTCACTCTCTATTTCAATACCTCACTCTCTCTCTGCTAATGCAATAGGTATCACATATGCAAAAAAAAAGGTAATGCCAATAGAAATGACAATGCCATTTATTTAGGGATACAAAAATGATAAAAAAAATAATTAGCAATACCAATAGCTCTACCTATAATATTGCCGAGACCATTGCATTGTAAATGCTTGTTATATATAGGGATTATAATGGATTTTGACCATGAATCTGGCGGGCCCACACTAACAGTTGCATTAAAAACATTAGTCGAGACTGTTGCCCAGAGGTCCAGATGCTCAAAAAAGAAATCTATTGGGACACCTTCTGGGCAGGGGGCCTTATTACTGGAGCACTGTAATAGAGCTTCTCTAACTTCCAGGTGTTTAAAAATGAGAGCGGGCTTTGTAATCAGTGTAGTGCTTTCCCAGGAAGATTGACTACCTTCACTTGTATGGCCAAATATTTTAGACCAGTATGAGACCCAAGTGTCTTTGTCCACATGGGTGTCCAGGTTAGGGTCTGAAGCACTTTTCAGAAAAGGTGCATTAATTACTGTCCATTAGTCACTGGAGTTATTTGTGATGGACGCCTGGTAAAGTTGTTCTCAAGCCTCCTCCTTCATAATTTTTAATCTAGCCTTCCTAGCTTCTTTATTTAGCTGGCGAGAGAGCTTACCTTTTTCCAGGTCTCTTGGTCTAAGGGCCTTGTGTAAGTTTGATAACAATTTGGGTCAGGCATGATCAAACCACCCAGGAGCTGAACAGTTGCCAGGTGGGACTTGTTTTTTTAGATTATCCTTTACATCATCCAAGATTCTCTCAAGCAGTCACTAACCTGACTGAATCAGAAATCATATCCAAGCAAGTCATGATATAATTTTGTCTTTTTGCAATAACCAAAGGGACAATTTTCTTCTTATTAATCTTGCCCGACTTAAGTACAATCCATTCCTTCTTTTTGACTGAGGTTTTTGATACCTAATCTGCTGCGCCTGTATTTCTTTCCAGACCATTAGACAAGATATAGCCACATGGTCACTAAAATAAAAAAACAACTGGTTTTAATGTCATCAAATGAAGATTTCAGATACTGAAACTACCAGATAATCCCTGAAGGATATTACCAAAGGTTGTATCTAACATACCTGTGCTTGTTGCAATAGAATTCATAATTTCTAGATCCTTTACAGTAAGGAGCCTATTAAATGTATTGCCATGGGCATTATGGGTGAAGTGTGGGATAGATTCTTCATCCTCGTTGATTAAACCATATATTGGTTTAGTTTAAAAAAAACGCAGCTATGTGCATTGAAGTCCCCCAGCCATAAAATACTAGGGATCTTATTTAAGTCACTGAACAGTACATTGATTTTTTCCTCAAGTGACTTTTCACCTGTAAAAGCACGGAATCACCCCTGGACCTTTAAGCAGCAATAAGTTATAGTAAGTTGAGTCGTTATGAAGGGTCAAGACTTTAAGTCTTCGAGTATTTTTCACCAGTGTCAGACTATCCCCTCTTGCTCGGCCAGATCTCAAGGGAAGGGCAGGAGTATAGAATGAGCGATAGTCGTCTAGGTGGATGGCACCTGTTTCCCATGTCTCTTGGAGACAGATCAAATCATAGCCAGTTATATGCTTGATCCATTTTTGGTCTTTCAATTTGGGGCCTATCCCTGCGAGATTCCAAGTAATCCTTTTTAACGGGTCCTTAACCACGCTATTTTGCAGAATATCCTCTGGCCCAGCTATGACACATCTGGGTGATGTGATGGAATTCATTCCAGTGGTTGTTTTTCAATTGCAAGCTTCAATATCTCCTAATACAGAAAATCGATTTCTAAATAGTAGGGCATTAGATGCTTGGCATTGATGGGTATAGTGGCTCATCCCAGCTCTGACGTGGGTGCGATTGATGTGCTTCGTGGAGAATTTCCCACCTCAGGAGGAGAGCGCTCAGCGGTACGTCGCAGGAAATCTTGCACGTGCTGGAGGTTTGTGGAAATATGCTGTTTCCCCTGATGGTTGAGGTGAAGGCGGGGCAGATACAGCATCGCGTAAGTAATGCCAACCTCCTGGAGCTTCTTCTATACCGGCAGAAATGTTTTCCTGGCATCTTGAACTGCCATTGTGAAGTCTGGGTAGATTGCAGTTGTATTCCACTCAAAGCTTAGAGAGCATTGTTCTCTGGCCAATCGGAGGGTAGTGTCTTGATCACAGTAGTTTAAGAAGTGAGCTATGATGGATCCTGACGTGGCACCCGGGGGAGGCCGGGCGGCTAGGGATCAATGGGCTCCCTTAATCACCAGCTGTTTAAAGAAGGCTGTGGCATCGAAGAGGCTAGTGAGCATCCGCTTGATATATTCTGCCATTCTCCCTGTATTTGCTGACTCGGGTATTCCCAATACCCGTTTATTATTTCTGTGCGAATGCGCTTCCAAGTCCTCATTCTTGGTGGCTATGACCTTCAGGATATGCTCCAGTCTTCACAGCTTTCTGTAGCAGAAACAACCTCCAGGGGCCTAGAAATGGAATAGGCACCCCCAGGTAGGTACTCAGCTCTTATTCCTTGGCAGAGGTTCCTCTTCATTCCAAAAGTAATCTAAAGTTCTGGGGTTTTAGGTCTAATATGTATACCCTTTTTTCCTTTGGAATCTGTTTAGGAAGTCTCTCTTGCTCAGTAAAACCAGTTTTGCCCTCCCAGGTCCAGTTTCACTACAGAAGGTGGATACCACATTGTGCAGAGCAGCCACTGCCTATTCAGGTGTCATTGACAACTCTCCCCATCGCTCTAGCCCAGGATGGCCCATCCGCATATGCTGGGCACACTTCAGCCCACTTTGTGTGAGTGTCTGGAGTGAATGCACAAACAGCTCCTGTCTGTCTAAAACCAGACTGTGAATCCACAAGCAGGCAGAGGCACCCAGGATGGTTAAGCAAGAAAATGCCTAATTTCTTCAAAGTTCAAAAGAAGGGGGGGAGAGGAAGAGGGTTTCAGGGTTGGTCCTCCCCAACGTAACATTTATTAACACCAAAAAGGGACTCCTGCGGGGGAAGTTCTTCAATATCTCTCCATTAGAAAGAAAATCTTTGTTTTTCTCATAAAACCCTCACCCACCAGGGTTACCCCTTGGTGGCATGCTTCATCACTGGGGTTCTTCCCTATCTGTTGTGGATCGGGGCGTGCTGCGACCTACGATTACGCGGTAGCACATAGTGATGTTAAATATTGATAAAGATGTGGGGTTTGTGTGCCTCTTTTTTGCCATCACTTGTGTTTGCTTCTTGGAAATTTTACATATTGTAATCCTTCTGCAAGTTCACCTCTTTGGATGCCCCCCTAGTCCTTTGCAGACTCCAGGCACCATTCAACGTTAGCGAACTCTACTTCTTTTGTCTTGTCCTGCGCCTGCCAGCCACAGGTGTTGGAAGCCTGGCACTCCTTGTCTGTGATGTGCAATGGCCCCCTGTCCTCCAGCTGTGATGCTGTCCTCTGCAGCAGTGCCAGTGTTCTCCCTAAACAGTCTAATGTAATGTGAAACAGGAACTTCCATCTATGTTGCGCATTAGTCTCTTAAACTCCCTTTGGTGCAGCTCATTTGAGTTAAGGACTTATTCTCTACTTTTTTCATTTTCAGCAGTTTTTTCAGTAGTTTCCCTCGTAGTGCAGTCTCTCAGGGTTTAGGGTTCCACGGATGCCTTCTGTCCACCACTGCCAGCCTCGTTCCTGCCCGGTCACGCGCATTTACCTGCCGTGCAGCGTCTCGGCATTCTGCACTGATGCTACAGTGGAAGCAGTCTTCCTCCTCTGGTGGAGTCCACGAGGATCTGCCAATGACTCCCAGTTTCCCTGCATTCATTAATTGTTCCTTTTGTACTGTAACGTACAGCAAGGCTTCTGCCGCACCTGAAGGAGAAACCACGCTCACCACTGCACCCACATAACAGTGCAGCTGTTGGGTCTCCGCATCCGGCTCTCCTCCAGGGCTCTGTATGGCTGTTAATCCCAGTTGAACAGGATAGGTAGTGGCGCCAGCTTCCACAGTGGCACCATGGGCTCAAACCGACCTGTCTTCGACACCTGGCCACGTGTCTTGGTATTCGCCTCTTAGCAGGCCAAGTTCTCAGCATCATCTGATTGGGAGTCGTGTGGAGCTTCTTAGGGAAAGCGAATGGAATTCAAGTGACGTGGTTGGATGTTTAGAGGCGTAGAACAAATTGTGAGGAATTCTGTGTGGAGATTTCAGGCTGCAGAATTCCCGATACAGACCAGAATTGCCACCGAGGATATCTGCAATTACGAGTTCGACTCCTTGGAATGGGGAATAATTGTGCAGACCCAGAATTACTGGGGGGCAACTCTGCTCGTTATTCACGCTTCTTTGGGGAGAGTAAGGGATGTAGAATTTGACCACTGGCTCAGAGCTGGTGTGCAATATCTGCAAAGACTCCTTTTTGGGACAGGGAAGGAATGTGGCAAGGAGGAAATGGAAGAACGATGCTTAGCAGGAGAGCGCATTACATTCTTTACGCCACCCATTCTTTGGCAGAGGGAGAATGGGGCTTGGCTGCAGATGCCTTTTCAGGCCCGTAAATTTGGTTCTGAAGTTCATGCAACTATAGAATCCAGGTGTGGGGTGGAATCGGCCAAGTTAAAATTGTGTGGAACAGAATTTCACCCAGGAAATATATTCCGCACAAGTTGTAAGTGGGGCCTTAATGGAGCTGACACAGGTCCTTGTCCTTTGAACATGTTCTCTTAATGTTATATCATTGAATGAGATCATGTTTGTGCCCCTCCACGTTTTTTACTCTGGCTACTTGTGTCCTTCAGGATGAAATAAGATCCTTGTGCCTTCATCATAATTCTGGCTTTGAACCCTGAAGTAAATTCCGGGAGGGCCGCCTTCGTGATCCTGCAGTTTGGTTCTGAAATAATGGCCAGTTACTCTCAGCGACCACGTGTGTTTCCTTGCCCGTGTTCTGTTACCTCACACTTCTCAGAATGTCTCTTCTTTCTCCTCTGGTTTGGTCCCTGCATCAGCTGTTGCACAGTTTTTGGTGACAGTTACGTCATTGGCATGTGTGCTAAATACATTTCTCCTTTGCGATCCTCATTGCACACCGAGACCCTTGCAATGTATGTGAGGTTGAATTTCGACATTGTAGACCGAGTTGAACCTGCTTTGCCACTCCAGTGAGTGCAGTTATCCTTCTGCCCGGGGATCTGCCTTAGACCTCAGTATTGCCAATCGTGCAATCCATGTCGACCAAGCGGTGGACTCTCTCACTTTTATCGTGCACCCAGGGGTGCTTTATAAACGAGGTATTATATTTATTCGTTGAAAAATAAGGAAGGTGCACAATATAGCACTATTCACGAAGTTTTCAGTCTTGTGACAATATCTTTATTCTCTTTCAAACAGTAAGGCACAGCCAACGCGTTTCGTTCCTACGGAACTTCGTCAGGGCTTTTAGTACAATCTTTATAGAAGAAATCCTTGTCAATCCGTTTCCATTTAAGATCCTAATATTCCATGCATAATAGTAAGTCGATCTCAACATATGGTGGAGTAAACGTTATGCCCACGGTAGAACAAATATTCGGTCCCACCCAATTATAAATTTCTTTTCTGGTGTGTCTCCCTGGTGGCCATAATATCGGTCCAACCACGCACAGTTCCAGCAAGTTCAAGGCTTGAACTTGCTGGAACTGTGCCATATGTTGAGATCCGTTGTGCACCGTCCTTATTCTTCAACGGTTCTCTATCTGTTTCTACAGTGGAGCATAAGTGTGGCGTGCTCCGGACGTCCTGTGCACAAACCAAGAACTTACTAAGTGACTTTGAAATTGATGTGCTTAACCATGGTCAGCTACACTTTCTTTGCTTATTATTATATTTATTCTTTACGTTGCCCTGTATGCTGAACTGATGTTATATGTTCCTGACCAAAGGCCACAAAAAACCTGAAAAAGGCGTAAATATGTCGAATGCCTTGGGTAATCCTACTGTTTTTGTTCCATCGATTGATTCTTCGCACTGAATACGCATTGCTTAGCTTGAGTTGAGACCCAAGAGAGAGCTGCTCATGTTCGGACCAATCTCAGCCCTCTGGAGAAGTTCCAAGCAATAGTCCTGCAAATGTTTCACAAGTGAGCCCACGTTACAGCCAGCAGTGCCCATTGTGAAGGGCAAGCGTGCCAGTCCCTTATCTCGATTTAGGATGTTTAACCGGTGGCCACAGGAACCCATGGGCGGCAAATAATCTTTTACAACGTGCTCCTTCCTCGTAGCTGCTGATTGCAGTGCTCACTCAGGATAAATCTACATGTCAATTAGTTATTAATGCAATCGGCTACAGTTCCCAGCATACATTCAAAATGCTAATGAGCTGATCATTTGGGGTCAAGCAGTTTCTGCGGAGTCCTGAAATGAGATAAGGTGCTGCTGACAGGCAATTCTACTATAAATACATGAATCATCAGCGGTCTCTTCACCTACAAAAGTATTAATCAGGCGGGAAGGAGAAACGTGCCGCCTTATTTATTCATTATTCTTCATAGTACTGTTGTTCAAACTCTGCCTCTGTTTGATTGTCCGATTTAAGTTTTACAGCAGTTTCTATTTGTACTGATTAAACATTAACACGTGTGACCATCTGCGCGCATTCTTGAAATCCCTCCTCGCCCTTGCACTGTTTATTCCGACCTCTTTTTTAATCGTTTCCTGGTCACCTTTATGGTCCAAAGGCCACCTCACTTTGTACCTCTCTCATAAGGTCCAGTGTCCTCTCCGTGCTCCTGGGAGAGCATTGCCGCGGCCACTTTACAATGTGAAGGATAGTTGAAGGGGACAGGAGGTGCTCAATGTGATGATGGGACACAGTGTAAGAAGGATGCAAAGGATGAACATGGACTCTACTCACAGGTCATTTGG
This sequence comes from Triturus cristatus, assembly GCF_964204655.1. Lineage (NCBI taxonomy): Eukaryota > Metazoa > Chordata > Amphibia > Caudata > Salamandridae > Triturus > Triturus cristatus. Next base: position 1,163,725,622 of record NC_140583.1, read on the forward strand.
CTGATCATAACATAACATAACATGTGTATTTGTAAAGCGCACGTTCACCACTACAGGTATCTTGGCGCTGAATAACAGATGTTTGTTGTTACCCAACTCAATGGTACCCATTTTATCGACCTCAGATGGATGAAAGGCTGAGTGGACCCGCCGGGATTTGAACCTGTGACCATGAGGTCGAACACAGGCCCCTGTAGTAGACGCATTAGTCCACTGAGCCACCAGACCCGGTTATCAACTCAATGGATACCTATTCGGTCTGTAGGAAGTAGCCAGAATCCCTTGTTTTCCTATGAAGGGGTAGTCTCCACTCCCTTAACTATTTGTTTATGTACACATAGACCCCAGGCTGCCAATGTGACTTGTGAGCTCATTTCTCCCAGGGAGTTCCCTGCTGCCTGCAACAGTACCCTAAATTATGCCCATCCTTTTGGGCTTCTTTGTGTTAGAACCCCACGCTCAACATCAGCTCTGTTCCCTTTTAGCTGCTTGTCCAGGGTTGTCTCACAGCCACAAATACTCCTTTCCTACCCGGAAATGCATATTTTCAGCTTCAATCACAAATGTGTTCTTACGAATGCTTCTAAGGCTGTGTAGAATTTATGGGATTTTCTCAGTTTACAGGACTGAAAGAATTCATCTGATGGGAATCGTTTCCTGCTTTTCTGTCACCACACTCCCATCTTGTGGTTCTATATCTTAGAGGTGGGCAAGCCAAACAATGTCAGTGATCCGGCTTGCCTCTAAGAGCTCTAAAATATGCCAAGCCCACAAGAAAAATCAACACGCGAACAATGAAAATATGTTTTTGTAACTCACATTATGTTCTGCTGAAAATACAGATTTATAAAGGGTAGAAACAAATACAGCACCACTCCCAGCTTAAAAACTGAACAATATAAGTGCCAACACACGTAAGGAGACAGGATAGTAGAAGACAAAAAAATTAACTACAAAGAGAATAAGAAAAAAAGCAGGCAGCAGGTCTCTATCTACACTTGCATTATGTAGAACTGCATCATTCCCACACTTGTATTCTTGTCCTGTATTTCCTCTTTACAGTCTCTATTCCTCTACAGCTAGGTTTGTTCTATATAAAGAATCAGTAGCCATGGACGTCGATTTACCAAAACGTCAGGGGTTGCAGAAGTGACATCACACACCCTTGAGCTTAATAACCTCACAGGAAGTGACATCATCATGGCCTTAGATCGTTAAAGGAAGTGAGGCTACAATCTTTAGGGTACTTATTTGGTCATCTTAGGGAACTCTACTCATTCCTCTTGTTATTATATCAAAAAGTATGCGTTTGTCTGAAGAGAATGTAGTGCTACAGAACACTGAAAAGCACTGGTAGCCTAACTTATTCACACCACAAAGAGCCATAGCGAAATGGTTCTCCCGGTGTAAAGCACAATGGTATATCTATTAATAGATCGTAGGAAGTATTTAAGTTCAAATGCATACATTGATATACACCTTGTATTGAATATGAATATATTATTCCTGACTGCCACTACAATTTGATTACTGATCATTTGCAAGGCATTTTCACTTGTGCAACTTACAGAGGTTAAGGTTTCACACACACAATTTTTCATGTATTCACAATAATGAAACAAAGCCGTAACTTGTGCAAAAATGTGTTTGCTTAATTATAAGAATATGCATTGCTGAAATTATGTATTTTACAAAACCTTAATGTAAAGCCCTGGTCCCAGGGAAAGCTGCAGAAAGGAATCTGGGCTTATTACGATGCCCCGCCCCCATATGCAATGGGTGCCTTCTTAGGCCAAAAACACCAAACAGTAGGCCAGTGACACATTTTTTCTATTAGTGCTGTCCACATACCATGGGTGACCCTTATGTCAAATATTGCCTCTTGTATCTTAGGACCAAAATGTGGTCATGGTTGCTCTCCCATAGTATGCCACAGCTGTCCTCTAAGTCCGTAAGTAAGGAATTACTTTTAGCCAGTGCTAGCATTTTACAATGTGTACCACTATGGCAAGAATTTCTTCCAGTACTCCAGTTGCCGCATTTTTCCATGACTGACCCCATATGCCAGGTATAACTCTAGCATGTTAATCCCAGTATCATGATAAGAATTGTCTCTAGTATGCTAGCACAAACATTTTGCCTGAGGGGAACTATAAACCAAGAATTACCTTCAGAATGCCAGGGCCAACTGCAGACTTGCAAGCATAACAACACATTCACTCTCATACTCCCTTACATTAACTCACTCATTCACTCTCACTCAGATATACTCATAAAAGATCACACACTCACTTGGACTCACTCAGTCTTTCTCACTCAGTCCTACATATCCTCAAACTGACTCGCTTGTTCTTGTGCTTTTGCACTCATTCTTACTCGCATTTAGTCTTACTCCTACTTTCTTGCTTCCTCAAACTCACTTTCATGCAGTCTTACTCCCATTCATTCATTCATTCATTCACACTTATCCCTACCCACTATGAAGCATTCATTCTCACTTAGTTACATTCACTCACTGTAACTCACTCGCATATTAATGTCCATTAACACTGCCTCACACTCTGTACACTCATTCCTATTCATTCTCACTAATTCACTCACTTCCTTCACCTCTCCCACTCACTACTAGTCACTCACTCTTTATCACTTTAACATACACATGCTCACACATGCTCTATCCCACACAAACACACTCTCACATGGACACTACATACATTTAAATGCATTTACTTTCTCTCCGTTATCAGTGAATGTCTTGTGCCAGCTCTTTGCGCTACATTTTTTGTTACACTAACAGAAAATAAAAGGCTATTTATTATTGGCATGCAAAAAATTGACAAAAAACAGGGAGGTGGAGCCCGATACCCATGAGGAAGATTACTGATTCCATCTTTCTTGCGTGTTTTTGTCTCGTCAAGATCACTCCTTAGCACACGTTATTGATTGTAAACAACAGGTATAAACAGTATATTGACACAAATAAACAATATATAAATCAGAAATTGGTCTTTTCTTCTTGTCAGTAGTTCTTTAATAGGATATACTTCTCCTTAGTCTGTATGTCACCAGCCAACACGTGTTTCGTTGCTTATGGGAACAGTTGTCCCGCAACTTTGTCAAGGCTATATTCAGACTGAAAATCAAATTTAGTCGGCGGTGATAATTCCAAACCGCAGATGGTTTCAATGTTCTAGGCGTTTCTTATCAGAATTTTTCGTCGTCTTCCGTTTATACCATTTCTCCGTAGTGTAACGGTAAACCAAGTGTCCGTGGTGGTCGCCCCAGACGAGTACGCTGGTGTCGAGGAGTGATCTTGACTGGTTAGGGTTTTACCCACAATTCTAGGAAGTCTAGGTGGTTCTTCCTACCTTATAGCACCGTTCAGATAAAACTAAAGCGACTACTACTAATGTGAAATTTCTCTTGGCGCCAGATACCTAAACTAAATCCACCAAACAGGCTTTGAGTGTTTTTGTCTCGCTTCCTGTCTTTCTGAGTTCTCACACCAGTCTCTCTCTGTATTACTACTCTTATTATCGTCGCCTTATCTTCGGCTCTTTCTCTCTCACCCATCACCCCCTTTTTTCTCATATGTCTTTTTAACATATGTCCACCCTCTCTGCTCACTTCCTAGACTTTGTTTGTCACACCTTTCTCTTCCTCTAATTCTCTCTCTTAGCTGCGCCTTTCTCATTTTTCCACCTGTCTAATCTCTCCCTTGTGTTTTCCTCTCTGCCTCTGTAGTTTCTTTTTTTTTTGCCTTTTGCTGTTATTTCTCATCAGTCTGTGTGGTGTCTCCTCTTCCTCTCTTCTAGTCTCTTTACTGCCCGTAGTCTTCTATTAGCTCTTTCTTTTCCCTCCCTCTCAACTCACAATGCATGAGAGAGTGAGAGTTATTTAGACTCCTTTTAGGCGGCCCTCTCAACTATCAACAATAAATCAATAATTTAGCAAATGCTATTTTCGGTTTAGGGACACCCCTGCACAACAGGCTGCAAAGGCAGCTCATAACAGGGCCCCCAATTCACGAATGGTGGTAACTTTTTGATTCATTGCAGTGTCGGTTTCGCCGCTGCGGAGTTTATATCTCAGACAAACGTCCCGTTTGCGGCAGGATATGAAAGTTTAAGAAGGGGTTTGTATCTGGCTCTGCTTTAACGACTCGTTATGCCAGGGGTCGCAATGCCTGTGCCAGGGGTCGCAACCCTTGCTAACCCTGGCGATCCCTAAATGGCGTCAATGCAGTATGCGCATTCACACTGGAGGCAGGTAGCCGAAAACCTCTGCTATTTTAGTATTCTAACCGAGAGGCAATCACTTAATTTGCATACAATGTGAGAGACAGCCCATTCTGGACCCTGATCATTTTTCTGCTCAGAATGCTTGCTTCTGGAACCGCTCTACCCTTTGCTCACCCCACCCCAAACCAAACCCACCACCCTATGCAGTCTGCCGCGCTCCGGTCACGTCAAATGTACCGAAGAACCCAAATGCGTCTTGTACTCAGATACTGATGTCTGGTTTTGTGACTACCTTGCTGATGCCATTGGCCAAATTCGAGCTGCATAACATGCATTCAAATTTCAAATATGGAAAAGAGAGAAGGCAGTAAATCATTTTGAGCACCATGGTTGCTAGAATCTGCATTAATTTTGAGGAGGCTAGGCCCAGATTCTTGGAAAGAATTAATAATACGCTTGTACATATTTCTAATAACCGGAAAACAGTCACTGCTTGCAAAATGGATTGGCGAGATGCAAATACTTTACACCCTGCTGCATTCAGGATTTTAAGAGTCAGTCCAGAAGTGGTTGAATTTTAGTTGACCAGACTTTCACCACTATACTGTATAAACTGGCAGGGTGGCTTATTTTTCCTTGCAGACTGTTTTGCCAGTGCAGAGGTAAAAATCCTCTTTTCACACTCATCACGAGACAAAATTAAAAGCTCATTGGATCTGGCTGCTCAGGCAGGCCATACGATGTCTTTGATCCTGTTCATCTTCACCTCCATAAACTAACACACCCGCCTTTTTCTCGAGAATGAAGATTCTTTTCTGTCACTCTAAAAATGAATGTGTGTCTTGCTTTTGCACATAAAAACTTGCTTCCCGCCAGCACGTAATGCTCTGCTTAGAATACTGGTGATGCTATTGAAGTCTAGTCCAGCTAATTACTCTATTTCATCCCTTCCCCTAATTGCTTCGTTTTCAGTCCCCCTCCCTTATACCTTTTACCCCTGCCCCCTCAGGGCCTCTCAACTTCTAAGGTAGCTCCATCTGCATAAAAACAAAAGCTTTCAGCAAAAGGTGCAACACTACCTGAATTTCCTCTCACCATCAAATTATTATAAATCGCGGAACTTGTTTCACACTTTTTTCAGCTCGCTAACCAGACAACACTAACAAGAACTCCCCTCTCTACCATGCATTGTGTTCTCACAAATAATGATACTCCGCCGTGAAATACTACGTTGTACGAGACTCTCCACCACTCTCCTGCAGAACACTACACTCAACAACACTGAACTATACGACACTCCATGAACTCCACTCTATGCTACTACACTCTACTATACTCCTCTACATTCTAACACTCTACTCAATGACACTGGACTCCATTTGATGACACTCCAGTCAACAGCACTCCACTATACAACACTCAGCTCTTCTGTTCGACGCGCCATTATAGTTATAGTTATAGTTATATAATTAACATTCCTGATTAATTTCCCTCTGAGGCGGAAAGCCGGAGGTTAGCACGCTGCACCTGACATTGTATTTTTAACTTTGTCACGATTGTCTTCACTTACTGCTGATTTAAAAAAAAAAAACAACTGCAATTGACCACGAAGCTCACCTGAGCAAAAGCGCCGTCCTCACGCGCTCAGCCTGCCCGCCCAGACCCTCCAAACACAGCGAGTCCCCGCTGTCAGAGGGGGAAAACGCCCACACCGCCAGCGCGGTCAAAGGCGAAGCCACGCCCACTGCGAGGCCACGCCCACCGGACTACTTAAACGCTCGTAACAGCGCAACATTAATTCCTGATTAATTTCCCTCTGAGGCGGAAAGCCGGAGGTTAGCACGCTGCACCTGAAATTGTATTTTTAACTTTGTCACGATTGTCTTCACTTACTGCTGATTTAAAAAAAAAACAACTGCAATTGACCACGAAGCTCACCTGAGCAAAAGCGCCGTCCTCACGCGCTCAGCCTGCCCGCCCAGACCCTCCAAACACAGCGAGTCCCCGCTGTCAGAGGGGGAAAACGCCCACACCGCCAGCGCGGTCAAAGGCGAAGCCACGCCCACTGCGAGGCCACGCCCATAATACCTACTACAAATGTGTCGGCCATTCCAGCGCAGCGGACGAGCGCAGTGGGAGCGCCGTTTGCGCGCCGAAGGCGCGCCTAAGGCAAGCCCGTCTGCGCCCGTCCGCGCACGACCGGGCCTAGGGCCAGACCCCCTGGCACCCAGAGCCTCCACCAAAACCACATACTCCCGTCGTGACCTCCTAAGCCTCAGACCTTCTATCGCCTCCTCATGCAGATATATCCATGATATGAATGGACCCTTTGTCAGCTGCACGAACTGCCAGCCAGCCCAGCTTAAACTCCCCACACGAGTGCTGAAGCCCGCAACCCTCAAACTTGCCTCGCTGAACTGTCGCTCCCTCCCTAAACATGCGACACCAATCCACCACTTAATAGAAGACTACGAGATTGACATTCTCTTCCTAACGGAAACGTGGCTTACTCCACACTCTGACTCGGACATAGTGTCAGCCACTCCACCGGGATTCCTCATCCAGTCTCTCCCTCGACCACAAGGCAGAGGTGGAGGCATTGCTATCATCTACCGAGACTCGTTCACCTGAAACTCCAGCGACGCACAAATCTCAGACTCTGAAAGCCTCCAATTCTCAATCAAACTAGACCCTACGAATTCCCTCTCAGGGATTCTAGTCTACCGTCCCCCCGGCCACCCCGGCTCCTTTCCCAATGCCCTCCTAGACACTGTAGCAACACAGGCTCACTCCGTCACGAATTTTATCTTAGTGGGAGACTTGAACATCCACTTCGAAGACACTTCAGATTCTGGAGTAGTCGACCTGATCACTGAACTAGCGACCTCGGACCTCCGTCTCCTTAACTCAGGAGCCACTCACATCAAAGGCCACCTGCTAGACCCAGTGTTCACCAGCACCCCCGCGATGCAAGCAATAGACTCCATTCCCCTTCCTTGGACGGACCACTTCTTGGTCCTATTCCAACTTCCAGGATCCCTTAGGAAACCTCAGAAACTGCCCACCTTCACTAGAGGCAGGACTTGGTCCAAACTTCCCATTGAAGAATGGGCCAATACCCTGATATCTACTACCCCGACTCATGAAGATATCCCGGACAACGCCGATAGCAACTTCAGAAATTGGATCACGACCTCCCTTGACTCTGTGCTCCCACTCAGAATGCGCGAAGACAAAACCAACAACACAGGCTCTGCACCGTGGTACACCCCAGAACTTCGTCAGCTCCGCAAAAACTGTAAAAGAGCCGAACGGCTTTGGAGAAAAGACTGGCATAATGCCAGCAAAGAGGCCTACCACTCCTCAGTCAAAATCTACAAAACTGCAATTAAGCTCTCCAAAGCCTCCCACTATGACACCCGGATAAAGGAAGCCTCAAATTCCTCTAGGGAATCCTACCTCATCGTGAAGGAGCTATTAAAAGTTCCCATCTCTCCCTTGCCCACCACCCCCCAGGTAGACAGAAGCAATGACCTAGCCGCATATTTCAACAATAAAATCGCCCGTATCCTCACATCCCTCCCTCCCCCTAGCCTCCCCACCCGCAGAAACATTACTCAGCCCCCCGATCAGACGGGAATACGTCCCCAACTCGAGACATTCAGGCCAGTAACGCATAACGAGGTGGAAGCTACCCTGAATAAAATAAAAAGCGGATCTCCTTTAGACCCTGCACCCTTGAGATTTCTCAAAAACGTGGCCCCCGCTATCACCCCTACACTCACGGAGCTTATCAACTGCTCACTTGCACAAGGATCAGTTCCCGACAGCTGGAAAAGTGCAGTGGTGAAGGCACTCCTTAAAAAACCCCAGCTCGATCCAACTGATATGGCAAACTACCGACCCATGTCCCTCCTCCCCGGGGATTAGCAAGATCACCGAGAAACTGGTGAATAGTCAACTCTCCCGATTTCTCGAGACAAATAACATCCTACGGCAATCCCAAACCGGGTTCCGTCCGGGACACGGTACAGACACCGCCCTGCTTGCCGTCATCGAGGAAGCAAGGCGCATTCTAGACTCAGGAGGATCAGTGGCAGTGATCCTTCTGGATCTGAGTGCCGCCTTCGACACGGTCAACCACCGTGTCCTCCTTCATCGATTGGCGACAGCAGGGCTCACCGGGATGGCACTCAGCTGGATAGAGTCCTTTCTTACTGGACGCACGTTCCAGGTCTGGGACGGGGAATTCCACTCGTCCACACTTCCACTTACCAGCGGGGTTCCTCAGGGCTCCTCCCTGAGCCCCACACTTTTTAATGTGTATATGGCCCCTTTGGAAGATGTGGTATCACCATTCGGGATAAAAATCGTGAGCTACGCTGACGACACACAATTGGTCGTCTCCCTATCCCAACTAGACGACCACCCAGACAAATTACCAAACTGTCTCACCGAAATTCACGGGTGGATGTGCGAATCGTCATTGAAACTCAACGGTTCCAAAACCGAAGTGATGCTCATGGGCAAACAATGGGCGACCATCCCCCCGGCGATCTGGCCAGACGTGTTCGGGGAAATCCCCACCCCGAAACACGAAATCAAGACCCTCGGAGTCTGGCTAGCACCCGACCTCTCAATGAAGACCCAAGCGGCCAAAACGGCCGGGACCTGTCTTGGGCTTCTGCGGACTATCCGCAAAATCTTCCCCCTCCTACCGCCCGTGTCCAGGAAACTACTAGTTCAGGGCCTCATTATGTCGCGGTTAGACTACAGCAATATGGTCTACCTAGGTGCGCCGGAAGCTACCTTAGCGAGACTGCAAAGAGCCCAGAACGCAGCAGCTCGCCTAATCATGAGCGTACCTCCCAGAGTACCTGCCAAACCCGCTATTAAGGCTCTGCACTGGCTCCCAGTCCGCCAAAGGGTGGAATTTAAAGCCATGTGCACGGCCCATAAACTAATCAATGGATCGGGACCTGCGATTCTCAGCGGCTTGGTCACCCCCTACATAGCACCGAGAGCTCTACGGTCTGAGAACGAGCACCTGGCCAACATCCCCAAATTCAAGAGAACACGTACCGGAGGCCGACGTTTCTCTGTAAAAGCATCCACTGGTTGGAACTCCCTCCCACGCTCCCTCAGACTGGAGCCCAACTACCTGACGTTCAGGAAAAAACTTAAAACCCTCCTGTTTCCTAAATAAACCCTTCGCCCTTATCCCCCTCAGCAGGTTTTAATCTTCACAGCGCGGGGATGCCCTCGGGTCACCAGGCGCTTTACAAGTTGCTAAAATAAAATAAATAAAATAAACACGCCACTCCACTCGATGATACTCTATTCCACGATACGACACACCAAGCCACTCCACTGTACAACACTTTACTCCACTGTACGCTATGTCATTCCACTTCACTCTACTCTATTCTACTCTATTCCACTCTGCAATATTCCACTCTGACACTAGCCTCTACGACACTCTCCTTCATGGTACTGTTCTCCACTCCACTTTACAACACTCCAATCAATAACGCTCCACACTGCGATTTGAAACACATTTTTATTGGAAAAGAAAGCTGTTAACATACAATGAAAAAACACAGGTTAAGGAATAATTTTTAGTTAGAAATACCTTATGTATTCGTTCTATGCAAACCCACCATAAACTACACAAACATTAGAAATAGTAAAATATATTTATAACTTCAATTTATAATTTACGCACCACTTTCAAATTTCTATGTCTCGCACCTCTGAGCACAGTCTTGCCACCTCACTCGCCACACTACATTAATTGTAACTCATGCCTTTTCTATTCGCTGTTTATACACTTGTATACTACATCACTTATATCATGTGAAATCATAGCATTCATAACAACACATAACTTCTCAATGGACATTATTTGTCACAACACAGTGCATGGTAGAGTGAGGAGGTATAGTTAGTTTTTGTCTGATTAACGAACTGGCAAGAGTGTGTAACCAGGTCCCGTACTTATAATAATGTGAAGGTGGTAGATAGATTGTAAATGAAAGTTAGAACTATAACTTAGAATTTGTAAAGTTTGTGTAGTTTAAACTTGGTCTGTATATGGAAAATAGCTATAACTAAGCTTGCACATTTGTTTTTTTCATTGAATATATATTATACACACACTAACTTTGTTTAATAATGTCACTTATATGCTTTTTGCATTCAGAAAATGAAATGGAGAGGTTTTTAATATTGTTACCTGGAGTGTGAATATTCCTATTTGATCTCACCAGATTAACAGTCCAAGGGGCATAGGCCTTGCCTGGCTATGCAAATCAAGAGTTGGTTGCAGGGCTTGAGCCAAGTGCCCTACCACCCATGGGGCCAACCGGAAGACTGTGCAGTGGAGGCTGTAATCAAGGCCTCGCCAACCCCTGTGAAGTCAACCTCCTCTGTGCATGGCCTTTTTCCAGGCCCCTAGTGCATCCTGGACCCATCCTTCTGTGTGTCCAGGTTTGTGCAATCAATCAATGCAACAAACGGCATTCCAGCTGATGAGCGAAGTGGAGATGGGGCGGTGTCAGCCTCCTTTGCAGCCTGTTTCTTATTGCACAGTGCCATAGACTGTGTGTGTGTGTGGGGGTGGGGGGGTGGCTCGGTGGTCCGCATGGCGTGCAGAGTTACACATTTATTTGGGCTCTAGGTATTACAGGACTCACTGGAGGGTCTAGGGCACTCTGTCTATTTTTTTTAAATTTACAATTTGCGCAGGTCTCTTTCGGGCTTGCCACATTTTGCTGGAGGTTAGTCAATGCCCTTCCCTGCTCGTTGTACCTCCCTTGAATTTCTTTTTTCATAAGGGGCTGTCATGTTGCATAATGTTTGCAGTAGCAGAATTCTTTCTGTCTGGAGCTGTCAATCTGATCATTGCTGTGCACTTATTATCTGTCTTCCCCCAGTCACGGCCAACACCCCCACTAACCTTCCACATTGAATGATGGGAGAAAATTCTCTTGCCCAGTCAAATTTTTTAATATTTTAAAAGTTTGTATTGGGAACTCTCCTCTAATTAATGATCTAGGTATACAATTGATTATTTTTCAAAGACACTGATTTATAGTGCAAATATTTCAAAAATGAATTTACATCACAAAAAAGCCCTAGTCTGAGTTCAAGAAGCATGGCAAGTTTGGTGTAATTAGGTCAAACCGCTTTGATGTGAAAGACAGCAAAACATTCTAGGGGACTTTGAATGGTAAACACAATCTGTTTGACCCAGCCTTCCTCAGCGGCTTCCTGATGGATCTGTATGAAAATTGGCATGACAATACTTGGACACCTATGGTAATTGCTTTTCCAGATTTTTGCTGATTTGCCAGATATCTTCAAAGTGTTATTAGCAAACAAACCTTCTCAGACGAGTTTATCTTCCCACATAGTCTTCACTTTATGAATACTCCTTCAATCCATACTTCAGAATGGTCTGGAAAACATTTATCCCAGCAGTGACTCCCTATCCCTGCCGATGGTGGTACATTGCTCCAGCCATGACTCCGCCTCCTTTCGTGATATCACTAGATTATTAGGTGCACCATCGGGCAGATATTTGTTCCTGTTTTTCTATGCCCCATCAGAGTGGTCAGAAGCTCTCTTGGTGTCTCACTAACAAAATTCTCAGCTTGGTAGAAAGTCTCCTCAAGGTGCCTCTGCCTTCAATCCTTGCAGATGGTGCTGCAAGAACAAGTCCCTTTCGGATCACTATGATGATTATGTGGTGGAGTCTGGGCCTGGACACAACACTCCCACCTGTAACTTCTATGCCTCCATCCTCCCGATTGCCATCAGGGAGTGGGTGGTCAAGCTGTTTTCGGCAAAAGCCCACAGGAAGACCCCCATGGGGACTCCCTCTTCCACAGGCAAGTCACCTTCCAGGGAAGGTACTACTACGAAATCCCCCACAAAGAAACACAAAAAGCACCATAGGAAGTAGACGTCCTCTTCTTACTTGAGAACGTGATCAAGTTTGCCAGTTTCAAATTCTAACTCGATGTTGGGTCAAACCCCTGGGCCCATGGAATTGATAGGAAAAAATAACACCCATGTGGCAAAGGAGAAAGTCGTGGTTAATTTCAACACTGAACCATTATTTGAGCACCTTCCCAGGGCTCAAAAGATCACCTCTTTGGAGGAAATTTTTGATTCTGATTTAGATGGTTTGGTTATGGAAGAAAAGAATTACAGATCCACGGAAAATGGTGACCCGGGAGCTACCTTCTTATAGTAGTAATGCAAGCCTTTATATAACAGTGACCTAGGAATTTCTCCAAAAGAGGACATTTTCTACCCTGTTAGCTGTGTCTCCAAGGAGTTGTCTTTCACAATAATTGTTTTGAAGCCAGTAGAGGCATTGGCTGTGACTTTGTCTTCTGTGTAAATTAAGTCTTACATTTTGATGGAAATCTTGCAACCCTCCACATTCTCTGCAGAGCCCTTGCTCCCGCTGAACAAGGCTCAGCTTGATCCTATAATGGCTGCATGAGAGAAACCCTTTTCTACCCATGAGTCGATAGGCAGATCACTAGACTCCATAAGCCAGACCTTGGCAACCCATACTTTTTTGTCCTCCCACCTGTCACCAGAGAGTCTGATATTTCAGACATTGTCTTCAAAACAGAACCCAAAGAGTTTTCCTATGGTGTGTCTGGACAGAAAGGACAAGAACCTTGACACCTTGGGTCACAGAGTTTTGCCTCTAAACATGTTGTTGTTTGTACACAAACTAATTTCACATTCCTTTTAGGTTATGTCCATGTGAACTGGTGATCATTAGCCTGCCAGAGCACATAAAAAAGCCAGTTGCTGTCCTGGTGCGTGATGGCCTGGATGCATCAAAATTGGGGTTGATCTCAAATCTGGGGAATCGAGTTAGTCTCGGCAATGATGCTCGACATCCTGTGATTCTGGGCAAATCACTTAATCTCCCCGTGCATTACAAAAACGAATTTATCCTTGTGTAGCGCAACTGGTGCTCATGTAAAGCGCTCTGATACCTGATACCTTTGGGTCAAGTTTGCGCTATATAAAAAAAAAACGAAACTGTGGAATGTGGTTTTGACTCTGTGGAAACCTTTGCTAAGTCTATAGGTGGTGTTGTAATGCTTTGGGGACATGCTTGGGTGCTTTCCACTGGCTTTACAGGGATGTCTAGGCTACGTTTATTGACATGCCCTTTGACAGAAAATGTTTATTCAGAGACAAAGCAGACTCTTCCTTGGAATGCTTTAAGAACTGTAGGGCTATGGCCTGAGCTCTGTGAATGGTCTCACATGCAAACCAGTTTCACCCACAATCACAGAAGTTACCTGGTTACTCCAGAGCTTTGAATGCTCAGCAACTGCAATCATTCCTGACTGTCCAGACTCCTAATTAGATGTTTTGTTCCTTTCGAGGCACAGGCCCATATAGCAAGAAGCAGAAAATCCAGTCCCCACTGTCCTCTGAACTGCTCCACCTCACATTACCATCTTCCAGTAAGAGGGATGGAGGAAGAGCCTCATATTTAATAATCAATTGGGAAGAGGTGGTGTTTCTTGAAGAGGGACAAAGTATATTATTCCCCAAGAAGGACAGAGACATAAAGCCTATTCCGTATTTCTGCACTGTGAACTTGCTTATCCAGCAAGGACTGGTTCAAAATGCTGTCCCTCAGCCAGGTCCTGCTAGCGTTGAATTTGAGAGAATGAATGGTGTCTCTGAATCTTCAGGACACCTATTTTCATCTTCCAGTACTCCCCGTTCATAGGTGTTACTTTGAGATCCACAATGGATTCCAACCTTTTCAGTTTAACGTCCTCCTGTAAGTTCTCATGGCAGTCCACTACCCTTTAAAAAAATGTATTTAACATGTCTTTATTGGAAGTGGTACATCACAATCCGGCCAGTGTAGCATGTAGACTTACATTATGAACATTAATACAACATATGTCAACAGGCGGTCTAGCAAATAATGTAAAAAAGGGTGGGGTAACCTCGCACAATGGGGGTTAACGAATTGACACAGAAGACTTGCCTCATCTGGCACATAGTTACACATACTCAAGTCAGCATCCAGCTAGCAGCCTGCTAGTCCAAAGCAATATCCTACGATACAATGTAAGAAAGCAAAATGACCTCCATTGAATCAACAATAAAAGGCAGTAGCGTACACCCACAGCAGCAGTCTCTTTCCACAACTGTCACAATAAAAGGGGGAGGGAGAGGTGGAAATGGGGGGGGAGGGGTTGCTAGTGCACCTAGAGGGGGGTGACAGCAGAAATATATATAAAACACCCAGGCCTTCATTCGTGGCACTCTGTTCACTCAAGCAACATCCAACCACTTGGATGGGCTTACACACTAAGACCCCGAGGGTTGGGTCCTACACCTCTGTAGCAGGCGCCATTGTGTCTGAACTTTGCGGGTCTCTGGGAGCTGCAGTTGGGGGCGAGTGGTCCCCGGCATCCAGCCGGTCCAACATATCACCCCATTTTTCCAAATCTCTCTCAGCATTCTAATTGGGGCACACAGGTCCCAACCTTCACTCCTCCGTTACCCCCATTCACGCATATCTGATAACCACAGGCATTCCTCAGGTAGACTGGGTCATGTCCAATGAATGGTGATGGGCCACTTGGTTAATATGAATCCTAATAGGGCGAATCAGTGGCATATCTTAGCCCCACACTTTGGGGTCAGAAGTGCACCCAATAGGCAGTGTTTATTTGAGTCTTCCAGTCGGGCATGAGTAGCTCCCTGTAGCTTCTGCAATATCTTCTCCCAATAACTCTGTAACCTGCAGCACGCCTACGTCATGTGCAAGAATGCTGCTGGCTCCAACCTGCATCTAGGACTTGCGGAGGACCATGCTACATTAAAGTTGTTTAATCACTGGGGTGTTAAATAGGTGCGGTGCCGATAGTGTAACCGGGCGAGTTTAAATCATGCGTTGCTGGTCACTCCCTGGACTTGTGCATAGGCTCCCCACCACTCTGTCTCCGTGAAGGGCTCGGGCAGATCACCCTCCCATCTGACATGGACACTAGACCTATCTTTCTAGCAGTCAGCCTTCAGAGCCTTAGACAAGCAGGATATCATGCACTTTGAGGAGCCCAGGTCCAACAGTAGCCACAACATTTGCTGCTCCACAGTGTCGTTGATCCTGACTTTGTGTGCCGTGTGAGACACTGTGGCGTTGTAAAGGCTCAGACAAAGCTGGAAGAGCTCCTGTGCCTCTGCGAACATGAGGAAGAGGCCATTGAGGTACAAATCGCCAGCTCTGGAACATGCCCCCTCATACCATTTCATCAGATCCAATTCAGTATGGATAATGGTGGAAGCTTGACTGACACTTTAGGGGCAGCAACCTGGCGCATGAAGCCCTTCTTCGTACATACTCGACCCACTACTCCCAGACTTCTGCCACCTTCTGACCAATAAAGGGACATCCTTTTCGGACTCTAGCCCCTCGCATAAGTACCCAGAGAGGCACGTGGGAGCACCCCACACCACCAACAGCGCCCTTTCCCCATTCAGGCCTTTTGCGCACCACTGTGCAGCGTACTGTAAAAGTCTGGCAACGTAGTCCATCCGGAGTTTCTGTAGACCCAATCCCCCCAAGCTCGCTGTCCAGTTTCAGGATCGCCACCTTCACTCTATTCCTTTTACCAGCCCACACCAGGAACACTAGGATGCTATTGAGCTTAGTAAAGGTGGACTTCAGCATATGACAGTGAGTTCTGCAGGACGTAGAGGCAGCATGGTAATAGCACCATCCACTCAGGGCCACCCTGCCTATCACAGACAAAGGCAAGAAGTTCCAGAAATGAATGGATGTCTCCAAGCTTCCGAGCACCCTACCCATGTTAAGACGATAGTTGGCCTCTGAGGTATGGGCCACCGGAATGCCCAGGTAATGAGTGATCACACTCCCTCCTGAGCCTCCTTGCAGGGAGAGCAACGGGGTCCTCCTACATCAGCCCAGCCAGGAGGAGGATTACTGATTTATGATGGTTAACCTGCATGTCGGAGGTCAGCCCAAATTCAGCCATGATGTCCAACAACACACTCTCTGACCTCTCTGGGTGGGCGACGTAAAGCAGTGCATCGTCTGTGTACAAGGCAATGGGCCATATTGCGACGCAACCAAACAGCAAGTGAAGTGTGCCCTGTTTAATAAGTAAACACTCAGAAACTGCACTCCCAGTCTGGACACCCACCACTGGTTGAGTATATAAAACATTTACGCATGACAAGAACACCGGTCTCCGCTCGATCTTCGTCAGCACCTTCCAAAGACGTTCAAAGCTGAGTGTATTGAAGCCCTTTTAGATGCCCGATTCTACCACCACAGTTGATGGACAGCCTCTATAGGTTTATCTGCGCCCCCCTACCCGGCATAAATCCAATTTGTTCCTCATGCTCCAAGTGGGTCACAACCCCGTCCAGCCTTATCGTCAAAGCATTGGCTTGGATCTTAGTATCGACTCCCAGCATGGACAGGGGGGCGGTATGAACCTGGGTCTATTGTGTTCTTGCCAGGTTTAGGAAGCATTATAATCTGGGCCTCCTGCATAGATGGAGGCAGTACCCCTGAAGAGTCCCCAGCAGGCAAGGCACCAGCATTCCAGCAAAGGTCTGATATTACTCCACCGGGAGTCCATCTTGTCTCAGGGCCTTGATTCGTGCCATATCATGAACCACCTCTTGCAGCTATTCCAACCCGAGCTCCTCTTATAGCCCATGCCCCTGTCCCTCCGTAAGACGAGGGAAGTCCAGTTCGTCTAGCAACCACTAGGTATCCGCAAGACTAACGTCGATCCCAGCATGGTAAACTGCCGCCTGATGGTCTCACAAGAGCAAATTAATGCCCACCTGTGTTTCACAGTTCCATCTTCCCGCTATGGAGTGACGATCAACAGGTGTGGGCATTCCCTTTTGAGCAACCACACCAGCATTCTCCCAGACTTACCACCCTCCCAATGCAGGCTTTGCCGATAGTCAAGCCAGACCAGACAATTCTAGCCTATCTCAAATTTCCCCAATGCATCTCTGCATCCCAAAGAAGGCCTCCTGGTGCTCTGTGCCCACCTGCGTAAGTTGCTGAATGTCCACCAGAGCCCTCTCCTCTCTCATCAACTCCACCTGAAAGGCGACGTTATGCACCACTAATGCAAGACATATATTACGCACGAGTCACTACCTTTAGGTCCTCCCATTCCAATCCTCTGTGAGCCGTAGATGACCAATTAGTCTCGACATAATAATTAGTGGTCACCTCCTGGAGTTTCTCACAAAAAGCGCATCCCCAACGCAGTATAGCAGCCGTCTGGACTCCGAAACCAGGAATCTATCGAGACGACTGTATATGTTATGTGTTAGTGCTTTGCAGGTGTATTTTCCACAGTCCCGGATGCGTAGCAGACCATATATCTGTGCACTGCAGCGGTTCTATCACGCCCTGTAATGCGGAGGACATACATGGTTTTGTTTGCGGTCGGAGCGGTGCCGATCCAACTGCCCATCTAACACACCATTAAATTTACCATCCCACAGCAAGGGGATCCCAACATAAAGAAGCTGCTCCTTTTCCAGCTCCAGGTAGTAGTCACCATCATCCGCATTTGCGCATACACATTTAGCAGGCAGGCCCGAACACCATCCAGCAAACCATGTAATAATAAGTATCTGCTCTCAATGTCTGAAAGTCCCGAACCTGAAAAGGGACCTACGGGGCCATGCAAGTCCCAACCCCACGGGCATGGATGGAATTCGTGGCAGAGTACAACTGTCCCTTCCATTTCCCATGAAACATGTGGACCTCATGCTCCATCATGCTTGTTTCCTGCAGCAGCTCGATATATACACCCTGCCTGCACAAGTAAATATGCACCCTGTAGCAATTTACGTACAAGTTGAGCCCACGGGTGTTCCACATCAGCAATTTAAAGTGTGACATCATCTCAACTTAGTGCGGTCCCCCTCCATCACCCCATTCCTTAAACATATCACCATTGCTGCCCAATCCAACTGTAACAACACACCCCATCCCACCCATCGAGTAAAACTGTGCCTCCCCAGAGCTCTCGACCCCCTTAACCCTCCCCATTAAGAAAAATCATCAAACACCCACAGGTCATGTCCTGCAACAATTAACCAACCCAACAAGCTTACTAACATACCCCTTCAGCAAACCTACACAATATGTAATAGTGGGTACATAGTTGGTGTGAGCTATAGCCATAGCAGCCCCCAAGCATCTTGCCTCTGCGCGCTCATCCACCCACTCGTGCATCTCTCACTTATCTGACACCTATGCTCCCACAACCATGTATCACTATCGCCACTATCCACTCAAACACACACTCAGCAAACCCCTCCAGACAGGAGGGGCGGTACTGCCCGCTTACTCAGCATTCACTGCTCGCACTAACATGCCAACACATGTCTCAGGAAAAGTACCATCCAGAGCACAGCAGGTTGTGTCCATGGGGGCCCATTTTGGACCTCCCAGTGCTGTGGCCACCAGAAAGTAAGACCAGAAGCATCTCCAGATACAAAGGTCCACATGGATGTTATAGTGCCTTACTGCCTCAGGACCCTCCAGTGGCTGAGGTCTCCTTCACCATGTCTGTGTCACTGTCATCTGAGTTCGTGGCTGGCACAGCCTCCACAAGAGCCCTCGCCGCCTCCATCTCAGACCTCTGCTGCTCCAAGTGCAAAGTACCATTGCCGGGGGCCACCACTTGTGCGGAGGATCGGGAGGCTTGCCCCTGCAGGGCACTGGTGCCTCCTCGCCGACCTGAACGGCCTGTGTCCTTGGCCCAATGTCCCAAGCTCTGAGGTTTCGGAACTGGTATTTGACCATCACCCTGCACCCTCAGCAGTCCCACACCGCCTCAGGTGTGCTGAAATTTTTCTCTATATAAGGAAGCATGTACAGTAGTCCCATGGCCCTTAGTTTTTGCTTCGCTCCCCCAAAGGACTTTCGCATCCACTGTACCTTTAACGTAGAATCCAGAAAAATACAGATCACCTGATTTTCAAATGCAGGGCCTCTGGCTTGTCAGACTGCCTGCAGAACGGCATCCCTGTCACTGAAGTGAAGTATCTTCGCAATCATCATGTGTGGTGGTGCCCTTACTGGTGGTCTTGGGGTGAAGGCACAATGAGCCCGCTCGATCACAAACAAAGGGGACAAGTTGGCCAATGAAATGGTCTCTGTAATCCAGCACTCAAGAAAAAGTTCCAGGGTCTGCCACTCAGTCCCCTCCGGAAAGTTAACAAATCTGAGATTAGAGTTTAGAGTGACCATCTGCGTCCTTGGCCCTATGTTCCAGTGCAGCCGTCTTGGGTGAAAGGTCGGTCAGTTTAGTTTTAAATGTGGCTGCCTCCTCCTGTAACTTAGCCACATCCTGTTCCTTGGCTACGGACGTCTCCGTCACCTTACACAAGTCCGAACATAACAGGCGGACTTCCAAGGAGACCGTGTCTGTCTTGGCCTGCACGGCGGCACCGGATGTCTCCATTGCAGCCATGATTTGAGAACCGGTGGACCCCATAGCTCCTCTCGGTCCTGGCTGGGTTCTCCTGGAGAGGATCTCCCTTCGTGCCCGCCCAGTGACCATGATCTGGTCAATCTTAGTCTGCTGCACCCATCTTTGTGGGCTATCCTTTCCCATTACGCCACTGGACCCCAATTGGGGGGGAGGGGGGCAACTCCATCCACTCACTGTAGCTGGCACTGATCCACTGGGTATTATGTTAGCAGATAGCAATGTAGGCACTCAACCCAACAGCAGAAGGAAAGAAGTCTGGTGACACCAGCTGCAATCAGCGTCCGGCAGTGATCCCAAGCTGAAGGGTGTCCAGGGTTACTTATCATGTCGCCAGTGGTGTCTCCAGCCATGAGGGGAGGGAGGGCAAGGAAAGACATGGCTTCTCCAGCCTGACCAAAGCACCCTCAGTCCAACAGCTTGCTTCCTTGGATTTTAAGCAGCCGTAGGACTCACCAACTCCCAACGTTCGGCCTGAGAGACAGACTCTGTGCCCCCTGGGTGTGCCCCAAGGGCTCCTTGAATTTATTTGTACAGTTACACCAGCAAGGGCAATGTCCTGGGTCCTCAACGGGGAAGGTCAGAGCATCCCACCCAGAAAACAACAAAATAGGGCTCCTGTAGTCCGCGTAGGGAAGAACACATCAAGGCACTTCAGGTTCTCTGCCGGCTTCCCTCCTCATCCAGACCTTGCAGTATACCCCTTCTCTCAGGGTCTCACTCCAGCTGCAACACAGAGCCTCCACAGCTGATGGCAAGCAGCAGAGTTCAAGGCAGGGGTTGGGGTGGGGGTGCTGCACTTCGCTGCACAGGCTGGGGGGGAGGGGGGGACACTGTCTGAAAATCACTGCCCCGAACAGAAGCGGGGAAGCACGGATAACTCAGCACCCCAACGCATGCCTCATGACCTCTGCCCCCTGCTGCATGTGCTAGCACCAGCCCACGTGGGGGCCCGCTCTCTACGGCTCAGGTGCATCACCAGATCTCTGTGGCCCCTTGGAGTGAAGTGCCTGCAGCCGCTAGGCTCCTGGCCACTACTCTGGATCACCAGCAGTGTCGAAGGCAGGGTGGAGGGGCATGCTCTGCCGTGCAGGTCAGGGGGAGAAGGGCGCTACAGCTGGATGTCACCGCCCCCCTTCTGAGACCAGGAGCAGCCCTCGTGGCTTCTCACGGGGGCAAGGGGCTGCTCACTCAGTACTAGCCTCTCAGTCTTCGCCCTTTTATTTTTGTTCAAACTGGCACAGCTACTTTTCAGCCTCCTCCAGAGCTTGGCTTATGTCCTCCTCACCTTAGCAGTCACTAGTGATGTGGCTCGCCGCTGGAGAGAAAAAGGGGGGGTCGCACCTGCTCCCAGAGGCCAGCCACTCATTCGCCTGCCATCTTCCAGGCCCCACAAAGCCAGCGTCTCCCCAAGGCCACTTGAAGGCACTGCGGCACCAGGCACAGAACAACTCTACAGGGCCACTGCGGTCTCAGAAAACTGCAAGGCCACTGTGGCTATGAGGCAGGATCAGGAAGAATATTCACAGGCCAGGACGGGAGCTATGAATGCTATGTTCTGGTGGCCATCTTGCCAGGCCATCCCCCCCACCCCACAACTGTTTTCAAAGGTGCTGACAGCTGCGGCAGCTTTGCTGCAGCAGTTAAGAGCCCCTGTATATCTGTATTTGACAATTGATTGGTGAAGATGGAGTCCCAAAATGTGGTCCAAGAACCTCTCTATCACACAATGACTCTTCTTTATCTTTATTCCCATCCTTTCCCACAATCTCGAGCTACCATGGTAATTGATGCCTTCCTGCTGGCCTGGATTCTCATCTGGGTGACATGATGGCCTTGGACTTTGGTCCATGTCGGACCAGCGCATGTACAAAAACATACTCAAGCTGCGGGTGGTCTCTTTTGCCTGAATGGCTTTCTCCCGTCTATCTTGGGGATATACATATGTCAGATGACACTACCAATGTCCAGACATAGTAGTGTGGGGTCGTGTTGGGAAGCAAGTCTCCTTTGGAAGTGGGTTCCACGATGGGGAACCCTCCCAGTAGTGACTCATCTAGCAGGTTCCCTCAGTGTGAGGGTGGATTCTGTAAGATGCCTTTCACTGGAGGGCCACGAGCAGGAGCTATACCCGAAGTGACAAAGGCAAACTTCTACAGATTTAATTTTGCATTTGTGGGCCTCTTTGTCATCGCTTGAACAGGAAATGTCCTCAGTGTTGTCCCATATGCTACCCTCCAAGTGGTTTCATCCTAGATGCCTACTGGTTCAGCTGGTCGCAGGACCTACAGTACTTTTTTCTGTTGATTTCACATCTGTCAAGATTACTGTGTAAGGGGCAGGAGGATCTAGCACATCTGATCCTACCGACCCAAGACTGTACAAGGAGGATCTGGTACACAAATCTGTTGGCTCTCCCGTTGGCTGACCCTTCCTCTCCTCCACAGAGCAGGCCTGCTTGCGCAGCACCCTGCTCGGGTCCTCCACCTAAACCCTATGGCTGCGTGCTTGAGGATTGCATTGCACCATCTAGAGTCCTTTTGGTTTCCTTAAAAGGTTTCAGGTCTCATCTTGGAGTCCAGGAAGCCTGCTAGTAAACCCATCTAGTCAGTCATTGGAACACGTTTGTGCAGTGGTTGTGCAGTTGGAAGGCTTCAATCCATTTGCATCTCACTCATCCAACGTCATTGTCCCATGAGCATCAGGGCCTGGCAGCGACTGTGGGTAGAGGATACTCCACAGCTCTGTCTGCGTTTAGCTGCCATCCTGATCAACCTCCCCTGTTGAATTTGCCATTAATAGTGTATTTTCTGAAAATGTTCCTTTATTTGTTAACTCCCATTCTGTTATTATGCCGTAGCCGGATTTTTTAACTTTCTTTTGACTTTCTGAATGACCTCTTCATTTGAGCTGATGCACAGTTGCCCGGGTCAACTTCGTAATCTTAAAATATTTCTGCTGGTGACGATTACCTCTGTTTGCAATACCAGTGGAAAGCGATAATTAACCAGATCTCTCAGTTGCTGTTTCAGATTCTGAGATACATACATTTTTGGGTAGGAACTTACAAGTTCCTGTCTATGAGGTGGGTCATCCTTGTAGATTAAAATGGGGATCAGTAAGCGGGACAAAGGGGCGCTGGAGTGGTCTGGATATATGTAGTTTGTATTGATAATTACATGTATACAGTATATTCGTTAAAATTCTTATTGTTGTGTGATTTACAACACAACTTGCATTACCTGTCTTTAAGATGCAATATTGTTGCTGATTGAACATATAAGTAAAAAACACTTTGACCCCTTATAATAGGTCTTTGGCATGGAGGTAAGGAAACTAAGATATCTTTGCCTCCTCTCTTTAAATATGGCAAATTTGATATTATTCTGAATCAGAAGTAACCTCTTTCTTTTGCACTGACAAATGTACAAAGTCTTATCTTAAAAATTGTTTCCTCTCAGCAGATTGCATTTTAGTCTTTAGGTGCCTCATCTAATGGAACTGGGTGACTTTAACCTTTAGAAAGAATAGCAATATGAAACGATAACACTAAAACACTCCAATGATTGTGCTGGAGTGCTAGTATCGATAGCTCTTGATTTGAACATATTATCATAAAATAGCAGCTAAAATGTGATGTTTTAAAGAAACTGCACTTTGTAAGTTTTAGAAACCTAGCCATTTCACAATTTGTTAATTCCCCCTGTGGGCATCAGCATTTTCATCTATTTGGGCTTGCCATCCATAACCATAGATTAATCATTCCCCTCAAACCCTGTGAACACTACATTGGCCCTCTCTTCCCCCTTCCAGCGCTGACCTTGCCAAACATCATAGGAACTGTTGATCCCGACCTACTGCAAGACTGGACCACAATTGATAATCCTTGACACCAAATTCCCAGGCTTTGATTGCTCAGTGACCCAAAAGTACCGTCAATACAAATCCTTTTAGCAGTGGTATACTGCCAATCGGACGCAACCCCTTCTTTCTGGGAGTGTTACTTAGACTCATTCTCCACCTGTAAAAGACACTAAGATAGTGATCATGGGAGACTTCAATTTGTTAGTTGATGGTCAGATGCCTAACCACCTTCAGATCTTCCTGACTACATTCAGGAGCTCAGCGTAAAGCAGGTGGTTGAGTGACCTGTCTCTGAATTCAGCTAAAGCTATATCTTATTTTCACATAAAACTTAGAAACTTCTACACTAGCAGGACAACCACATGTATGGTTTGACCGCGTCCTTTCTTTTTCCATAAACCTCTCAAAGTTAACTTGGAGACCAAGCATTGGAATCTGATAGTAAACCCCTATTGCCAATACACATTTCAGAAGTATTAGCAATGAGGTTTTTGAGCGATTCTGTCTTGCCACCAAAACAACTTGACCCATAATAACAGCCCCAACTCACTACTTTACAACCTTTACTTTTATTCAGCATATATTCACTTTACGTCCTGTGAGACCCAGAGAAATGCAAATTAGACCTTAAATCCCTTTCAGATGGTCACTTTGCAACTTGCTCAGCTTAAGCATGCATACTAAAACCTGGAAAGAAAATAAATGGCTTAACCTACGAGTGTAGAGGGTGAAAGCTGTTTCAAAAGATGATATTGCAGAGCCATGAAGATAGATTTATTTGGGAAAATGTATTGATGAGACACCTGATCCTACCAGGAAGAGTTTATCCTCTAACACAAACTTTTATAGACCAGGGAGGGTTTTAAGAAACAGGATAAAAAGGCGCTCAAGCAGGTAAATGAGTAAATGAAGTAGAAAGAACAAAGAACAAATGCTTTACGGTGCGACAGGTCAGGGGAAAACCCAAAACCCCTGTGTAAGGTGTGGGCAAGAGCCCATGCCACAAAACTATGAACAAATCCTGTGCACACGTGACAATTCGGTTAATTGGATCACGGAAAGAACAACAAAATTCAACAGAATGAAGAAATGTTGTTTTAATTCAAAAGATGAGTTTTCATCAGTACAAAAGGCGCCAGCCGACACGTGTTTCGTCAACAGTTAAAACACTGTGACTCTTCAGGGCACGATGAGCAATGTCATCCGGAAAAAACAAAGATATAAAGTGTGGATCAAGGAAAGGCGGTCAACCCATGGGTCCGAAGACCAGCAAAAACCCAACGGTCTGTAGATATCGATGCGACGATGTGGTTTGAAATAAGTTGTTGCCGAAGTGCGGGAGCCTGTATGTGGCGCTGTTAACTGGAAAGGAATCGCTGCCGCACTTCGGCAACAACTTATTTCAAACCACATCGTCGCATCGATATCTACAGACCGTTGGTTTTTTGCTGGTCTTCGGACCCATGGGTTGACCGCCTTTCCTTGATCCACACCTCTAACACAAACTGCCTGATGTCTGACGTAAGACACCTTATAATACAATCCATGACTAGGCCAGCAACAGTGCAAAGATACAATAATGTTCTCCGAATCCACAATTATCTAACTCTGTGATTCTATCATCAGTACTCTACCCTCATCCCACCACCAAATTTACAATCCACTTTCATCTTGTTGCAACAGTTGGTTATAAACTAAAGTGTTGAACATGCCTTTACACTCCTTCTCTGCTACATTCATCAATTAACTCTTCCTCCCTTTTGTGACAGACGCTGTAGATCTGATCAATTCCTCCCTCCTGTGCCTGGCCCTCATGTGAAAAAGACATCTGCTGATCAGAAAATACCTGCCAACTACTGGTCTGTCTCTATCTCCCCTTTCCTCAGCAGAATATTGGAAAGGAAATTTGATAAGACAGCTTTGAGTATGCTCAACTTAACCACCTGCTCCAGGACAATCAATTTGATTTTGACTAGCACTAGCCAACATGAAACAAATAACTCATTTTCCACAAAGAAGAGGGCAAGAAAAAATCAATTTCATAATCTGGAACTTGTAGGTTTCAGGAGGAAGAAGGGGGACTGGTTAAATGAGGTGGGGAAATATAATCTACTATACTTTCAGAAAACATGGGAAGTGGGTTCTATTGTTCTCAAGCGGTGATTGGGATTTGGTAATTATACATTTTTTATAATATTAGTTTCAAAGGTGATATGTCACAGGTGGCAGGCACATTAGAACAGGTGATTAAGGACATTAGTTCCCTTCACCCCAAGCCCTAAAATTTCATGGGGCAGGTGACTTCTATTTTAATCATTGCTGGAAATCCATGTCTTTTGCTTGTGGGATAACGGATCCCGAAGGCGGCTCAATAATCCATTTTGCTCATTATAATTATGGAACCGCTCTAAATAAGATACTGATAACAAGGGACTTGGAGATAGGTACTGAGCTGGACCCCGTGACTGGTTCGATGGTCGGGACATTTGGGAGTTTAGATAAAGGCTCCTCAATCGACTATATAATCACCTTTGTGCAGTACGATGTCCTCCAAACAAGTTAAATTCTTGGAATTCAGTTACCACAAATCCTTCTCCTGTGATGTATTTTGAGAGGATAAGGCCAGAGAGCAGCCCGGGAAAGTGATAAAGCCAACCTTATCTAGAAAGAATGGCTATTTCTTAAAATGGAATAAAATCGATAAAAAGAGTTTATTTCCACCAGTGTTTAGGAGCACACAGGTGGAGATAATGACTTGTCTAGATTTTAGTGCTACTCTGGATCAGATTTCCATAGCTTTCAAGGAAGTACCGACAAAATCAAAATTCATCTCACGTGGCACTTTTCCTCCACAAAATATCCCACAGAACGACGGTTTGATTACTCATTCACCAAGGTATTATCAAGTCTACACAGGGTGTTATGCTCAGTTTCGAGGGATGTCTCCCTGGTTCAGAACTTACGAGCCAAATACAAGGAAACCCGAGATGGAAGACTAAAGAGCTTAAGGGAAGAATCACCCTTGTCGTGAAGGAGTCACTTCCCTGCATTCGCAGGCACCTACGCACATCTGACCGGTCTGCTGCTCCCAAGCTCCTGTGGACTCTGAAGACTCCAGCACCACAGGAGGTGGGTTTTATAGGTCCCTGGGGTTGATCTGCCCTCTCAGCAAGTTTGAGGCCAGTATCCCATGTGGGGACTGCATAACCCGAACCTCTGTGCACCACGTCTATTTGCAAGTGCATATGCTTGTTGGCCATTCCCGAGCTTGTGCATTTGACTCCGTGTAGTCCTAACCCTGGGCAGTATTTCCACCAAAGAACTCTGGCCTCTTTGCACCGAGAGCTCTGTGGGCTGGTACTTTGTGATCTTGCTCGAGGTCCCCTTGCGACTCCTGGTCATTCGGCCTGTGGGTCCTCCTGAGGCTCATCTTGAATTCTGCTGGGCTTTCCTGGTTGCTCCAGACGTGCCCTGACTCCCCATTGCTTGGTGAGTCCACTAGGCCTTGCTGGTCTACACTGTAACCTGCTTGACCTTCCTGCGTGGGTTAATTTTGCCAAGGCTTGTTGGTGCTCTAGCCAGACACCGACCCCTCAGCATTCAACATCCTTTGTGGTACAGCTCTCATCTGGCTCCTGGTTGTCATCAACGTCTCCTGGACCTCGTGGCTGCAGAGTCAAGTACCCTTCTTCGCACCTGAAGCACCTGACATCGGTGGGCATTCGTCTCCCGAGCCTTGGTCACTCTGAATTGACCTAGACTCTGTCCCCTCTGCTTTCAGGTTCCTTGCTCCAAGAATCCATCCTTGGATTCCTCCGGACCCTCTTCACTTTCACGGCATCAGCCCTTCTTCGAAGCCTTCCATAGAGAACGACGGCTGTTTCCGACATCACTTCAACCCTATGCACCCGACTCCTCTGGGATGGGTAACGCTGGTACTTCTGTATCCGGGGGTGGTGTGGCTCTCCAACCTCTTAAGTTCTGAAGGCTTTCCTCAAAGTCCTCCTATAAGGGTCCTAAAACTGTAAAATTGCAACAGCGACTTCCCCATAGAATTGTATGGAGCCCGAGGTCGTGTTAACACACTGCACCCGTCCTTCGTGGGGTCCCTATCTACTGACTTTGGGTGGTTCCTTGGGTTCCCACCGATTCTACGTGCTCTAGAACTTGTCTTGACCCGAGTCGTGGTTGTTATACCACTATTTTAGTATATGGTTTGGTCTCCCCCTGGAGCCCACTGTGTATTGTGCTACTTGCAACTGTTCTACTGATATTGTATTGTGGGCTTTGTGTTCTATCCTCGGGTAGAGGATACTAGAGAGTGTTATAGTAATAAATGCATATTTTATATAACTACTGTGTGGGTCTCCTTTCATTTAATCAAATCAGGAGGTGATATTCCGGTAAAACAATCTGCTGAAGACTGCTCTCCACAGCTACCACTCGAGTAGCTTTCTAAAGGTTATCTTTGACCTCATACATCATAAGAGTTTTTTGGACTGGTGCAAGGTGCCCAATTTAATTAGTGGACAGCATATACCAGGCCAACTTTTCACACCTAATACTTAATTGATTGGAAGAATAGGTGAAGGAAAGAAATGTCTTAGCTGAAGCTGAATACAGTTTTAGGAAAGGTAAAGGGACCTTAGCATGGTAATAGCCAAATGTACAGTAGCGAAGGAAGGTAAACTTTTTATGGGCCTCATGGACCTCTCAGCTGCTTTTGATTGTGTTGTCCATAGTACATTTTTGGACATTATAGAGAGCATCTGTGTTGACCCACCCATCATCACATTCATAAGACCGCTATACTCAGGTGCGACTATGCGTGCCAGGTACAGTAAGGAGAGGGGAGTGCACTTCTCCCTTCAATATAGAGCAGGGCGTAAGACAGGGGTGCGTTCTGGCACCTTTCCTGTTTTCCCATTATACTAACAGGTTGGAGGCAGTTTTGGCAGGTGGTGTCAGGGATGCAGCATGTTTTGAGGTGACCACACTTCCGATATTCCTCTATGCAGATGACTTAGTGCTTTTGGCAAGGACAGCCGTGGCATTGCAGAGACTCATAGGGGAGTATTCGGAGTTCATTGAAAATTTGGGCCTCCATGTAAATTGAACTAAATGGCACATACTTATTACGGGGGAACGCCCTAAGAAGCATCTGGTTTTTATTATACATTATCGCAAGTTAGAGGTAGTGGAATTTTTCACCTATTTGGGGATTTTATTTAACGAGAAGTCCACATGTAAAAAGATGGTACTAAATAGAGTACTACAGCTAGAAAAATGCATCTTAGCAATATTTAAATTTGCAAAGATACTGGGCTCGAGACTCATCCCTGAAATAACAAACCTCTATTTATCTAAGCAATCATGATCTGCTTCATCAACCATAATCTCATTTCCAGGCAGGATTCAGACTTGTACACCTCATCAGTCACATTTTCCGCTTCCAAAATAACCTGCTCGTACCTGGTGAGATGGCTGCTAGTGAGATGTTGTGTTCGAGTTCCAGTAAGCAATATCTCAATGGAATGTGGCACATGCACTGTCTCATCACAATGCTCTCACTCTGTTCCAAGCTCACACATGTTGCAGTAACAGCTTTAAGGCATCCAGCTAAGGAAGCAGCTACAGGATCAAGAGAAACCCAAAAATATGCCACAGGTCTACGCGCAGTACCATGCATTTGAGCTAGCACTGACAATGCACAACCTTCGCGCACATTGCCTATCAGAGTAAAACTTTTGTTGTAGTTTGGCATTCCCAAAGCTGAAGCTTGACAAAAACTCTCTCGCAGGTCAGAAAAGAAGCACATGCATTCATCATCCAGAGGCACTGGATCCGACACATCTTTGTGAGTAAGCCTTTGAAGAGGCTTTGCTGTCAAAGAGAAATTGGGAATCCATTGTCGACAAAAGGCAACCATTCCCAAAAACATGTGGACTTCCTTTGTGCATTAGGCGGATTCATCTTTAGAATCGCAGGGATTCTGTCTTGTGTCACCTTTCTTGCTTCTTTCTCAATGTGATGTCCTAGCTATAGAACATCCTTCCTGCAGAACTGCAATTTGGATGGTGACACTTTATGTCCATTCTCTGCCAAGTGAATCAATAATGCAATGGTATCGCATATGCACGCCTACTGAGTACTAGACGCTACCAGCAGGTAGTCAATATACTGGACAAGCACTGAGTGATTTGACATCACTAATGACTCCAGATTCTTTTTCAAGATCTGGTAAAAATTGAAAGGCTTGCTGTGTACCCTTGAGGGACTCTGCACCTCGCCAAGACACGATTTCCGAATCGGAAAGCAAATAAAAATTCACTACTTTTTTTTTTTTTTTTTTTTTTGCAAAAACAATTTTTATTGCATAACTCAATTACAATTGCCATCTGCAATGACCAGCATATCACTGGTCTTCTCCCAGTAATAAGCGCCATTGCATAGTACAGTGTAGACCACTTCCAACTACCAATGCACTGCCCCCCAACACTCCCCAATGCAGATACTCCCTCAAAAATTCACTACCCTTATGCAATGGAATAGAAAAGAAGGCTTGACACAAATCAATGACCGAAAACCACTCCGCTTCACATGGATTCTAGAAAAGAATCACAGCTAGGTTTGGCACAACAGGACAGTATGGAACTACAATCTGATTAACCTGGCGCAAAT
The DNA here is from genome assembly GCF_964204655.1 of Triturus cristatus. NCBI lineage: Eukaryota > Metazoa > Chordata > Amphibia > Caudata > Salamandridae > Triturus > Triturus cristatus. The sequence continues at coordinate 1,163,755,974 of NC_140583.1, forward strand.
CCTGAACTATATGATACCTTCCATTGGGTTTCTGTAAACCTATAACGGGAGACGTCCCATGATTTCCTTTAGAATTCCCTGCTCCATCATTGATTCAATTAATCGAGTGATCTCTGCAGTAGTTTCTGGCCTCAGATTGTACTAAGGAATTCGAGGAAATTCAGCATTGTGCATCACAGTCATTCATACTGGAGCTACACCTCTGATCAGGCCAATGTCTTTTCCTGTAAAATCCCAAACTTCCAGTGACACAGTATCTCTCAATTCCAGAGGTAAATCATCACTAATTGGCAAAGGAAATAATCCTTCAACTTCAGAATTTTGTTTAGCCAATTTATAAACAGTGTCCTCATCATTCGAATGGAACTCAATTCCTTTCGGTGTGCAGTAAATTGAGCGGTTGAGCTTGCACAGCAAGTCTCGTCCTAACAGATTTGCCGGGCTTGAATCATATACCACAAATTTATGTAAGTTCTCAAAGGACCTAATTTGAACTGGCATAGGCTTTGTTACTTGGTTGGGCAATAAACGATGTGAAACTCCCACAACTTGGATTCTTTCTCCCGAGAGGGGTAGGTTTGGAACTTCAGCTATTCTCACTGTCGAACAGGTAGCACCAGTGTCAACAAGGAATGAGATAGGAATCCCATTTACCTTGCCATCCACTTAGGGACCACTCTGGTCTACCTTTAAGGGTGCGCCAAGCACACATTCCTCCTCCTCCCTCAGGCACTGTCATTGGGACATGTCTAAATCTGTGTCATCTATCTGAATCTAATATTGTTGGGCCCCATTCTGATTTGGATCAACTTGAACATATGTGTGAAATCCTTTGCTTGAATTATATTTCTGAACTGGACCATTCACTTGAGGTATCTTGGCTTGGAGCAGGTTTGGATTTTGATTTCCCTGCCTAGGAGTCTGCTGACTGTACCATGTTACCTACTTGTGACTGTGCATTCCCAACATGTTGAACCTGTCCATCTAGCTGATTAAGAGGATAAATTAGACACTTGTGCTTCCAAGACCCAAATTTGCCACAAATGTGGCACAGATTAGTCTTTTTCATCATCTTGATTGTAACACCTCTATCTTGTGGTTGCATACTTTGCTGTTGCCCTCCACCTACCACTCACATCCCAGAATTTGACTGACAATCTCCCTGTACCATATTTGTGAAATCACCAACAGCACCACTCCAACCTTTTATAGCAGCTTTCATTTGAGCTATCATCGGCTTCTCCTTGAGCTTCTTATGCTTGGTCTCAAGTTTGTCTCCGCAATACTTGGCATAACAAAGATTTTCGTCTAACTGCTTACTTTGTCAGCAACTCATAAACAAAATGTCCCATATTCTTCCCTGACACATTCTGCATCCCGCTATATTATTTAGATGCCTGCAACTACCGTTCATAATAGGTATTCACTGTCTTTCAACTCCGGTGTTGTCCTGTCAATCCTCACCCCCTTTAGGAGAGATCTTCCCTTTCAAATAGGAAATGGCTTGATTGTATTTTTTCATTACCTCAGGTGTTAGTGCACCGATCCGTGGATGTCTAGCTTGTTTAGTCTCAGGCCTATCGATAGCAATTCTACATTATGCCAACAAATCACTTGGAACTACGATGTCAGAGTAGCCAAATCTTTCAACAAAACATTTGAAACCTTCACAAATCTCTCAACTTGTTTGTACCATTAAACTGGATTTTCTCTCAATCTCGTGAAATCATTTGTAAAAGACAATATATCTGGTTTTGTCCATGGAACATGTACATACCCTCCTCCAGGTACCTTTCTCATAGGGAGCATCTTTGCTCCTTCACCTCCATCATCTTCATTGACTAGGAACATTTGCATTGTAACTATAGTGTCTGAAGCTCCCCCATACCCTTATAGCCCCAAATTTCACTCCCATACACAGCTTTAGAAATGCAAATTGATCGATTATAATTTTAAAATAACCCCTGGAGACCATGTGCCTAGTCTATGTGCAAAGTTCGCAATTGCACCCATTGACTTCTTCGTATCTTCCACCTTCTCTTTTTTCAGTGTGTTCCAATTTAATTTGCCACCAAATGAGACCCCTAGATATTTAAAAGCTGGGAGTTTGGCTATGCTAAAGGAGCATGCCTTGTAAAGTGTATTACTCTCCCCTCTTACTCTTCCCTCGACCACCCACTTCCATCACATACGACTTCGCGTAATAGGGAGACAAGTCCAGTCCCTTCATAAAGAAGAGAAATCCGTCAATTAAAATTTGCAGTGCTCTTGGTGTGTTTGCGATAAGCATGGCATCATATGTGTAAAGCAGAACTGGTACTGATCTAGTACCTATTCTCATATAGTATCAGCATGCAGAGATATCCTGGCAGATTTCTGCCCATTAATGTATACCATGAATATAAAAGGGGCGAGAATACAGACTTGCCACACCCCTCTTGAGCATTTAAAACTATTTGTGAGATCACCCTCTTCAGTAAAATGTACTGGAGCTGTGGTATGGGCATATAAATACACCAGGGCATTTATAATCGAGCGATCTACTCCCAGATCATCTAACAGGGCCCATAGTTTACTACCGTTCACCCTGTCAAATGCTGCAGTGAGATCCATAAAACCTAAGTAAATGGATCCCTCTTTGGCCATTGTGTATTTGGCTATCACTAGGTAGAGGTGCAGGCACTGGTCCACTGTGGATTTGCCTTCTTGGAAGCCATATTGAACCTCCGAGAACTTGATTTTTGTCTGCCTATTCCACTAGTCTGTTAAGGAATACCCGCCTCATGACCTTAACGGTCGAGTCTAACAACAAAATGGGTCTGTAGCAATTAGGGTTATCCCTGTCCCCCTTCTTATAGATAGGGACGATAATGGCTGTTGATCAAGATCGGGGCATGGCCGTTGACACCGCCACATTCAAAGCCCTGGTTAAAATAGGTGCCCACACCTCGATTTTACTTCTAAACAGGTCAGCGGAGATCCCATCTTGGCCCGGCGCCTTATTGTTTGTCAGTCCCTCTATGCCTGTTATTACCTTGTGTAACTGAAAAAGCATACGAATCACATGGGAGAGGCTCCCATGCACTATTACAATCCGCTTCCACCCCAACATAATAAACTGATTGGAAGTGACTCTTCCATTGGTCTTGTATAATGTGATGACATATAGATGATTTGTCGGGTTCAGAGAAGTGGGGTCTATTGATAACCCTCGAAAATAGAGAGCTATCTTTCAACTCAGTGGCCTCAACCTATTCGTCCCAAGCCTGTCTTTGTAGGATTGACCTCCTTTCCTATAAAACGTTTTTATAAATACTACAACACTTAGCAATGTTGCATCTGCTATGGAGTGTCTCTTTCAGCGCCACTTTAAGAGACCTCAGTGCTTGGGAACATTTCTTATCATACCACCTTGGAATATCAGACCGTTAGCAGAATCCTCACTGACTTTGCTATGGTGTCAAAAGGTCTGAGTACATCTTCCTCTGAAGGTAGGATATTTAGGCACTTCAGAATCTCCTGTTGCCTTTCTTTAAAAAGGGATGAATAAAAAGCGTTACTATCCACCAGTGATCATCTCAAACGTCTCCCCTGGTTCATTGAATTTAATGTCCCTCCCACCCTCCATCTCTTGACAATTTTCTGCCGCTGGGTCCACAACCACATATCCAGAGGGTTATGATCACTGAAAGGACTTTCTATTGTCCTAAAAGATGTTCTAGTATGTATCAGGGTTGACCACACAAAGATGTAGTCAATGGTGGATGCACAACCCCTACCTTTTATAGGTAGGCGGATAAAGAGTAATGGGTGGATTAACGGTCTTTTGAAGTGTAAACATTATATCATAATTATTTAAGAGAGCATTTATTTCCTGACCCTCCCCAGAGTGTTCCATGTGCCATTCTTCTGCTTTCATACACGTGGGAGTAACCCCAGTGTTTTGCCCAATATTGGAACATAAATTACTATTAAAATCCCCAAGCACAATCAGTTTACCAAATGAAAAATCATTCCCCTGCAATTGGTCGAAGAGCCCGTCTAGCTCCTTCACACTTGACGCACTCAAATTCCTATTTTTGGCATTATAAAAATGAATTATTGTAAATACTATTCGTTCTACCTACTACCAGTTTTAATCCTAACGCCACTGTCAAGTTCCAGTTTAGTCGATTCACTGACCCACCCAGCTCAAGTGCAATGAAAATAATTAGACAACTCTTCGCTTTCCCATATCTCAAACCTTCCGCTGGGAGGAAGAACGACCTATAACCCTCCCCAAAAAATGTTTTACACCTCCCATGTCTCTTGTAAACAAATGATCTTAAACTCAGTTATGGTTTGAATCCATTATTTAATCCTTAAATTTGGCATCCAGTCCTGCCACATTCCAGGAGATCAGATTAATCTCACTTCCTCTCCGTAGACTGGGTGACGTAGCCAATATTATCTTGTCGCCCTGGAGTCCACTTTGATGATTCTGATTAGGGTGACTTATGTGAAGGTCATCACTCTCTCTCTGCTTTACCCCTGATAGCAAAGCTAACTGAATTTGGGAGTCAATCACTATTGACTGTGTGAGGGTATGTTCGATGCCCACCCCCTGTCAATCCAGATCATTATGGTCCGACAGAGGGACATAAGTGTTTGACCGCCCAGCCCTCCTCTCCTCAATGAAAGCTCCTTCCTCCGTCTGCCTTCTATTACTGAATCCTCTGGCAATGGAAGCTGGCTTGTAAAAGAAACCTAATGGGACAGGTGTAATGTCCGAGGCATAAAAGGAAAACTCAGCCAAGTGTCTCAATATATCGTGGGCTAGTTCTGGGAAGCTGAAGGTGACGATCACCGTGTCACCCTTGAAAATCTTTCTTGATTTCCCTATCCAGGCAACCCTTCTAGCCATCCGAATATGAGGGTGATCCTCTATATTAAATCTGCTATATTTCCCTAGCCAGTGGGATACTTTGTTGATAATAGTATCTCTGGACTGTTCTGAGCCCACTCCCAGACTTTGCCCCCCCACCAGTACTATGGTATAAGGACAACAGGCCGGGGGGAGATCAATCACCAGCAGCCCTGTACTATAAGTATTCTTGGGGCTTGCCCCTCCTTGTACCTGCACATATTGTGGAGAATATCTGTCTCTCAAACCCCTGACACCTCCCCCATCACCCTGTTTATGGGAAATAGGCCTATTAGTCATCTCAGTCACCTGATCTCCCTGTCCACTTCGGGAACCAACCCCCTTGGGCCTGTTTGGGTTTTGTGGATAGATTCCTGACTCGCAATTCCCTTGCTTACTAGGATACACTGCCTGTGAATGGGCCCTACTCTGAGACCGAGCATTGGCGATAGTTTTCAGCATATTTTCCACTTTCCCCAATGACTCTCTGGTGTCTGATAGCCCTTTTTCCAACTTGTCCCAGAGCTTCGATAATAGATCGGTCATCAAAATTGTAATCGTGGGGGGCGTGGCCTAGCGCTGACTAAGATGGCCGCTTGAAAGAAGAGCTTCACCGGGGCAGAGCCCTTAACACCCTAAAATCTGTCATAAGTCCAGTAGAAGTGACCCAGATCTACTCCCAGCGTCTGCGAAACAACTCCGGAGCAGTTCAACGCAAAATCCGGCCCGCGGAAGGACTGTTGAGGGCGGCTCCGTAACACAGAGGAGCTGCTGCAACTGCCAGTTAAGGCCGCGCGCTCCCTGGAGGTAAATCCCACGGTCGCCTCCCGGTTTGCTCGTTGCAGAGGCCCACCCCTAGGTGACCTTACCGGCGCTGCCCCTTCACATCTTCGCTCCCAGTATCCCGCGACAGCATCCAACAGCCTGCTTCCTTCGGCGCCGGAGGCCTGCGTGCGTGTGTCTCGGCGGCAGCGCTGAGAAACGCGAGCGCATACTGCCAGAGTCCCCAGAGGCCGGCCCGACGCTGCATAGCGCTGGGCCAGAGGGGCTGAGCGTGGCTGCACTCTCACTCAGCATCGGAGCCGGCGGCAGAGAGCGACAAAAGGGACAGACACAGTGGGCCTCCTCCTGGGTTCCTCCTCTTGCAGTCCAGCGGACCTGATTTTACCCGAGGTCAGGCGGGGCCTGGCGGGGTGCCCGCACGGAGGCGAACGAGGGCTGTGGCTCTTGGGAGCAGTAGACTCCTTCTCCCGTCATTACGGAGGGGTAGTGGGCTCATCAGCAAGTGCAGGGGGATGGTGGGGCCCACGCTGGGAACTTTGTCCACCATCAAAGCCTGAAACACAAGCGTGCAGGAGTGGCAGCTAATAAAGGCTAAAGGCCTATTTTCTCCATTGTGAGCCGGGACGGCCAGAATGTAACCACGTACACACCGGCCTACACCAAACCTTATCAGAACCTCTTTGCGCCAACCGCGCTAGAGAAGGTCACGATCTACTGGACACCTCGGGCTGATCTCCCCGTGTGACTGGGGGGACCGGCCTGAGGGGCGAGTTGTAGGTGACTTGATAACTATTACCTGGGATAGAAGTGGTGGCATCCCTCAAGTCCTGCCGTGATTGGCTCATGCCACATGGCACTGGCGCACTCACTGCAGCCGCATCGGGAGGCGACCACGGGGAACCATACGGGACGTGACCAGCGCTTGCTCATCCCCACTGATACAGACTGAGACATTTGTGGAGCAACACAGCAACGCCGCTGAGATACTCGGGCTATACGAAAGTGGAGACACTCCCACTGGGTGGACTGGACGTGTGCGCCCTCACAAAGAAGCCCAAGGGCTGCGCGGCAGTGCAAACTAATAAGCTTGATAAATATGCGGTCCCAAAACAAAGCTCCACATAAGAGGGAGTACAAGGTGGGCAAACTCGAGACAATGAACTATCCCTCACATCTATCATGGCGGCCATCCAGGTGTTGGGTGCCACACTCAAAACTAAAAAAGTCTCCATAGAGATGAACCTTCTGAGGGCGGATATGAATAAAACTTCGGACAGGGTCAAGGTCAACGAAGCAAATGTTCTGGAACTTCAAACCTCCACAAAAAAGCTTGAGGAGCGAGTAGAGCAGCTAGTCCACCAGCACCGCCAGATGGCTCTAAAACTCGAAGATCAGGAGGGGTGAGCCCACCGAAACAACATAAGAGTGGTTGGGGTCCCGGGGGCTCAGAAGGGCCGAGTATGGACCTCTTCCTGGAAGACTTAATCCTCAATCACCTCAAGCCGAAGCGGCTCTCCTCCTTATTCACAATCGAACAAGCACACCGGGCACCAATCTCCAAGCCCAAACCGGGAGCGGCACCCAGGACTATAATTGCGAAAATTCTCAACTATAGGGACCGTGACGCAATCATACAGGCAGCTTGAACGCAAGGAGACTTACAATACAAAAATGCGACGGTGCGATTCTTCCCTGACTTCACGCTTAAGGCTTAAGGTTCAACCGGAACGGCGCTCCTTCTACGGGGTCAAGAAAGAACTCCGAGAAAGAGGAATCAAAAACATGATGTTCTTCCCTGCAAAGCTCAAAATCATAGTAGACGGCAAATCCCTTTTTTTCACGACCCCATCGGAGGTGCAGGACTGGTTGGACAGGGTGGCCATGCGGAGATCAACGGCAACTACATGTGACAACTGGAGAGACATCTGGACCCATTTGCTGGGCTCGGCGGATGGCAGATCAGACATCGACAGGCGGAGTCAGCTTTCCTGGAGATCGAGGTCCAGTAGCCCGGGGACACGAGTGGTTCACAGAGACTAAGCGAACTAAACTTTGTGGTGTTGAACTCATAAATTTTACAATGATAAGGTGGACGGGGGATATTTAGTGAGGCGTGGGGTTGGTGTGATTCTGGGGTCCTTAACCTTACATCTTTCTCTAAGGGTGGGGATAGACTTTTGGCGGCTGGAGTTGGTGCTAGCTCATATTCCCTCGTAAATTGTTGACTTGTTCCTGGGGCGATAGGCACTCAGCTAGTTGGGGATGTGGGTAGTTTTAAACCTACGTGGCAGGGTAGCAGGGAGGGAGGGAAGGTTCGAGGCAAGCGTGTTATTTTCAGTCTTACTGTAAGTTTCTTATGTCAAAGTGGGAGGGGGGGATCAGGGGGATGATTATTGGTCATGAAGGAAACGTTATTTCATGTTTTGATTGTGTTACATGATTCGCGGGTGCGACAAATCCTTGGTTTTTAAAAGTGAAAATGCAGTGGGTCTAAAACTAATCAGTTGGAACGTCAACGGGCTTGGGGACAAGGTGAAAAGAAGCATAGGGCTCCAACACATAAAGCGCCACTCCCTGGATGTCACATTGCTCCAAGAGACACACCTAATTGGTAACAACTGTAAGGCACTCAACAGGTGGGTATACACAATGGTGGCACACGCTGACTTCACTTCCGGGTCCTGAGGGGGGGGCATCCTACTCAAACATACATTCCCGCTCAGTATCAAACACACATGGACAAACCCACTGGGGCGCTATGCGGCGGTCTTGGGACACTGGAAAGGGCAAGCTCTTGCGCTACTAGTGGTATATATTCCGCCGGGTCTCCAAAACACAATCGTATAAAGATCTTGGGACACTTGTACTCTCCCTTCCTGATAGGTAACGCATACTGGGTGGGGACTTCAACGCGGTTGTTTCTGGGTTTCTCGACTGCCACCCGCCCCAGGACATTAGCACTGGGCACAACTGGCTCTCTGCACAGGGAAAACACAAAACAGATGGTCACTATTGAATGTGACCTCCTTCGCCTCGAGGAGGCAGCAAAAGATGGCAAAGATCAAGCTGCTCTTCACAGAATGCAGCTCAAGGAAGCCAAATACAAAGCGCTAGCAACCGATGCTGCCAAAACCCTAGTGCGAGACAAGGACGGACGCCTGTATGACCAAGGTGACAAAGCAGACAAACTGATTGCCTGGTTGGACAAAAAAGAAAGGGCGAATAGGCTAGTGCCAGATCGTGGGGTGCTGTTCTGACAGAACCCCACGACATAGTACGCAAGTTCGCTACCCACTTAACACAAGTGTACCGGAGTGGTTCGGTGCTTCCGGAAGAGGACTCTTCTGCACTGCTTGCAGATTTCTCATTACCCGTCCTGGCTGACTCCGAAGAGAGGCATTAGAGAGTGCACTTACCAATGACGAACTAGCTACGGCGATCAGAGCTCTACGGCCAGGAAAAGCCTTGGGCCCAAACGGTCTGCCCATTGAGGTATATAAACTCAAGCCTGACAAACTGGCTCCCTATCTAAAGAGCATGTTCGAAGAAAGTAAAGAACTGTGTATTCTCCCACGAGACCAACGTATCGCCACGCTAGTGACCATACCCAAAGCAGGGAAACCAAAAGATGAATGTACCTCATACAGACCAATTTCGTTATTGAATGCTAAGCTCAACATACTTGCGAAGCTACTAGCAAACCGGTTAAGGCAAGTAATAGACAAATTAGTCCATCCCGACCAATCGCGCTTTATGCCACACCGAAACACCTCACTTACTTTGAGAAGACTTCACGGTGTATTGGGGCGACATACCACCATCCAAGAAGACGCCATTTTGGTATCGCTAGACGCAACAATGGCGTTCGACACCCTCGAATGGGCATACCTAATGGCAGTCCTCCAAAAGCTGGGCTTTGGGCCCAATTTTATTGGATGGGTGCGGCTCCTTTACACTGAACCACTGGCACAGGTGGTAGTAAACAACAAAATCTCAAATGTTTTCGCCCTCGGCAGAGGGACGTGGCAGGGGTGTCCCCTCTCGCTCCTGCTCTTTGCCACTTGCAGCCTGGATACAGAGGGATTTCTCCATCAGGGGATTTAGATGGGCCGAAGAATGGGAAGATCGAATCTCACTATACGTAGATGACAACCTCCTATATTTGACCTCCCCTTGAAAGTCATTAAGGGTGGTCCTTGATATCTTCACAAGTTTCGGGAAAAACTCTGGCTATAGAATTATCTGGAGCAAGTCGCTGCTATACATTCTACATGATGGACCCCCCCCCCCGTACCAAAAGACTGCCCGATTCAAACAGTCACGGACGGATTCAGATACTTAGGCATTTTCGTCTCAACAGATGCTAAGATCCACTATGAACAGAATCTCCTCCCACCCTTACAAAGGTTCAAGCGAGACACAGCTACCTGGAAGACACTACCACTCTCTTTACATGGGGCGAGCAGCCCTCTTTAAAATGATGGCATTGCCCCGTTTCCTTTACACCCTCCAGAATTTTCCAGACCCATTTCCGCTGAAATTTTTCAAAGACCTCAAAACTACCCAAAGAGACCTACTGTGGGACGGTAAACCACGTATATCACTACAAACAATTGACACTCTGCTGGTACGATGGAGGTATAGCACTCCGATATTAAAAAATATTACTGGGTGGCACATCTCTCAGCCATAAACCAGTGCACTTACCGCAGTGGGGATGACCCAGGTTACAGGATGGACGAGTGGGTACTCCCAGGTGGTAGCTTCAGAAGGGCACTATATTCCAGACCCAACAAACATCCCCTTACAGGACCCACACAGTTTTCAGTACAAATCTGGCACAAGGTGTAAACCGCACCCTAGGGTGGGCCAAAAAACTCACGCTTGCCACCCCACTATGGGACTCCGAATCCCTGGTCACACTGGGTCGAACTAAGGGTTTTGACAAATGGGACCTAATAGGACTTTACCAAATTGGGGACCTCTGGGGGCACAATGGAATGATCCATTTGCTTCACTACAACAGACACACGAGCTAGCCGGATCAGAATATTTTAGATACATGCAGGTTAGGCACTCCCTTGAAGCTAATATCCCGGCGGGGTCCCACCTACCGGAGTCCTCCCTCTAGAGGACAGACTACTCGACGGGCACCTGCCGGAAAAAGCTATCTCCCTCACATACAAAAAGTTAATACGCAACACTACAGATCCTCTAACATCATTGAGGAAGAAGTGGGGGCAGGACCGCCTGGAATTGGACGATGAGGAGTGGCAGGAAGCACTCTCCTCACCGAAGGAGGTCGCCATCTCAGCAAAACTGAGGCTGATCCAAATAAAAATCCTACATCGAGTATATCTCTCTGGTCCTAGATTGGTACTGATGGGCAGGAGCGAGGAAGGGCTGCGTAAAAGACATTGAGGCCTAGAGGGGTCCTTTCTGCATATTATTTGGGAGTGTCCGCTAATCCACAAATATTGGAAGAAACTACATGAATGTATGAGTGATGTATAGGGGGTAGAAATGCAGCTCTAAGCTAAAAGGTGTCTCCTGAATGTTTGGGAGCCCACGGACCTGAACACCAAAGGCAAACTCTGGAAAATGCTTGGCCAGATGGTAGCTAAGCGGAATATTGCCTGCCTGTGGGGAGCAACAATACCACCGACACTTGCCGCCTGGAAGACCGATATGGACTGGTGTATGGTACGGGAGAAAATTGTATATGTAGCACGTGGCTGTCCCGGAAAGTGGATAGCACTCTGGTTGAAATGCAACACTTGTGGTTGTAATATATGTGAGCCCCCATATGTCCCCCCCTCAACGAACCACAGACACCTTGATATGTATAAATAACTGCTGTCCTGTTTCTTTCCCACTGTGATAATGTCCGAAATAACTACCTGATTTGCGTATCTGTGACACAACTGTAATTAATGGTTTACTGTATGCATTGACCATTTCACCTGAACTGTTTTAATAAAAAGAATTAAAAAAAAAAAAAAGTTTGTAATCTTGCCTCTCCGCGTATTCCACAAGTCCTCCATGTCAGTCCGAGTTAGCAGGTGTTTTGGGGCCTCCAATTTCCTTGTAGGTTCATTTTTCTTTTTTGCTTTGCGTGATCTCATTGGGGCTGGTGAGGCCTCTTCCTCCGCACCCTTATTGTCCAAGCTTAGGGCAGTCCCTTGTCCTACGCCCATCGTATCTGGAGATGAGACTCTTATACCTGTATCACTTCTCTCTTGCGCCACTGCCTATATAGCCAGTATGCTATCCGTCCCGTTGACCAGGGTGCCCATGTCAGTTACTACTGCTAGGTCCACCGAAGCTAGTACAGGCACTGCTGGCACTTAAAGCCTATGGACAACCTCCTCTCTGCTTTATCACTCTCCTGTGTAATTGCCCCCACTACCTTAGCTAAATACGAGTCAATAGTGGCCCTTTTGTTAGTGGACGGCTGGACAACAGTAGTTGCTTTTCTCTTGACCATGCTTGATGATAATTAGACTAAACTGGCCCCCTCAAGTACACGTAGGACTCTCTAGCAGCCACAAATTTAAAAATTCCAGATGGCCTCTTTTAGCATAAATGACCAACCAAGGGGGTGGGCCGGCCTGCGCGCGTCCCGCGCTGCGGGAGCCCCAAATGCTCTTATGTGCCTCCGGGCGTGGTTGCTGGCGTGGACTTAGGCGCCTCCTGGCACTAGGGATCTTGGTGGTTGTAGTCCCCCAATGTGGCAAGGTTCGCGGTGGCTTTACCGGACTCCTGGGCTGCAGGAGCCGCAAATGCACTGATGTGCCTCCGGGTGCGTTTGCTTGCGTGGGCACCTCCTGGCGCCAGGGATCTTGGTGGTTGTAGTCCCCCAACGTGGCAAGGTTCGCGGTGGCTTTACCGAACTCCAAGAACAGTTGCTGAAGTTGGAATTAATGGCTCTTGATTTATCTGTCCTGATCTCGGGTCTGTGGAAGTAGGAACAGAGCCAATCATTCCAGTAGGGACGACCAAAGTATGTGTGTTTTGTCCCCTACCCCCAAATTAGTATAACAGAACTAGAGGACCTATTGTTACAGGCATCTGGAGCATAGTCTGATTATTTGTTTCAGATCTCCTTGCAATATCATTTACAGGTTAGAAAGAATTATGTGTATTTGGATTTATCAGCATGACAGGTATGTTGGGAATTTTCCCACCATAGGAATTTGCAACATTCTGGGGTTGACCCTCACTATAGGTTGGTGGATGATTTAACAATAATTCCTTTAAGAATTCATCATCAATTTTATCCTCACTATCATCAGTCTGTGTAAGTGTCTGTAAATCCTCAGGGTGTTTTTTTTCTTTTCCTTACTCTTCTTTCCTTCTTCTCTCTCCCTAACTAATACAGGATACATTAGACATCACTCAGCTATATCCGTTCTCCAAGCTTTCTGTTGTGCATCCCATCTAGCCTCAACATATCGATTTGAAGTGTTTTTAATTTTTCCCAGAAATGTTGTTTCTCTTTCTGATGAGCTATGTGTTCCCATTAACTAAGGGCTTCAAATTCCATGGGTCTTGGAGGTGGTTTGATTTCATACAAATGCCTTTGAATATTTGCAAGAATTAGAATGTAGAATGTTCCTGACTGTGGAAAAGCCAAAGATCCGTCTTTCTCAGTATGTTTAATCCAGTTCTCAAGCCATTTGCATGTGTGATATCCTCTCTTCTATATCATGTATAAAGCTGCCATACCCTCGGATGGTATTGGTATCCTTTATCTAGTGGGCACAGGCAAATCTGTCTGCATCAAACTCTTTAAATTTTTCAAAATCTTCTTTTTACTCAAAATCTAATTTTGTCTTTCACAAATAATTCATTTAGGAACTCTGGTATACACTTTCTTGTTTGGCTTCAACCAACCAATACCAGTGCGGAGTTATACCAACAGACCAATACCAGTGCGGCACCTTGTGATGTCACCTCACTGCTTGCAGTAACTACCCCTCCTTCACAATTCTATGTGCACGTTCTCTTCTAAGCAATACTCACAAAATGCAAGCAAAAAATCCCTGTCTGCTCCACTAAAATAAAGTATAGATTCCACTCACTGTAAAAAATCAGTAAATGCACTAATTTACCTCTTATCTAACACATTCTATCCCTTATACCAGTCAGAATCGATTTTGGTGAAGCACAGAGCATGTGCATTGTATTCAGTGCTCCCTGAGCAAAACGGATCGTTTTTTGTGATTTTTAATTAATTTTAAAACTGTGTGATTTTCATGTTGTAAATGCACTCAGCATACCTCTGATACACTTGCACGCATTTTCGCCCATCTATCACGGCGCTAGCTGCCGTTAGAGCTTCAAACCGGGCTCAGGCTTCTCTGCACTCGGCGGCCATCTTGAGTGGGGGCTTGAGTGGTGGGAGCGCTCTAGTGTACCACATATAAGGAGCCCTGAAGCAGCGCTCGCGAGATCTATCCCTTATACCAGTCAGAATCGATTTTGGTGAAGCACAGAGCATGTGCATTGTATTCAGTGCTCCCTGAGCAAAACTGATCGTTTTTTGTGATTTTTAATTAATTTTAAAACTGTGTGATTTTCATGTTGTAAATGCACTCAGCATACCTCTGATACACTTGCACGCATTTTCGCCCATCTATCACGGCGCTAGCTGCCATTAGAGCTTCAAACCGGGCTCAGGCTTCTCTGCACTCGGCGGCCATCTTGAGTGGGGGCTTGAGTGGTGGGAGCGCTCTAGTGTACCACATATAAGGAGCCCTGAAGCAGCGCTCGCGAGATCTATCCCTTATACCAGTCAGAATCGATTTTGGTGAAGCACAGAGCATGTGCATTGTATTCAGTGCTCCCTGAGCAAAACTGATCGTTTTTTGTGATTTTTAATTAATTTTAAAACTGTGTGATTTTCATGTTGTAAATGCACTCAGCATACCTCTGATACACTTGCACGCATTTTCGCCCATCTATCACGGCGCTAGCTGCCGTTAGAGCTTCAAACCGGGCTCAGGCTTCTCTGCACTCGGCGGCCATCTTGAGTGGGGGCTAGAGTGGTGGGAGCGCTCTAGTGTACCACATATTAGGAAACAGTGTTCTACCGCGCTAGCGGTCGCGTTTGCGGGGGCGCCGTCGCTACGCCGGAGTCTCGCCTGAGTCCGCCCGTCTGCGCCCGTCAGCGTCCCGGAAGCGCTCGGGAACGTTTTCTGGTGGGTTCCTTTTAGCTCTTGGCTCGATGTACACTAGAGATGATCTTCTGTCTTACAATGTACACACTGCTCCATGTCAGCGAGCTATCCCCTACTCTGCTGGGGATATTACTAAGTGCCCCACGTGTGGGTGGATGCCGGACCCCACAATTCCCTGTCCTGGCAAGCTCCCTCTTTTAGGTACTAACTGCGCCTTGTTAAATACTAGGTCTCTTCCTCAGCACGCTCTCGATATATATAATCTCTTAACACAAGATGACATAGATTGTCTCTTTCTCACAGAAACATGGCTCGGTGAGGGCTCGGAACCTGATCTGGCTATTGCCATCCCTCCCTCATATGCTATTTTCCGTCGAGACAGATGCAAGGGAAGGGGAGGCGGAGTGGCACTTATCATTAAAAGGCACATTCCTTGTACCATCTTGTCGACGGATGATTTACCTGACTGTGAAATCCTTGCCTTCTCCCTGGCCCTATCCCCCCATCAATCCTGCCTGGGGCTTTTGCTTTATAGACCACCTGGCCCTCTTGGCTCCTTTACTGAGGATTTGCTATCGATCATTTCCACACTGAGTCTTAGAACAAAACACTGCCTAATACTCGGGGACTTTAACATCCACATGGATAAGGGCGAGGATCCTGAAGTGCAAAAATTTCTGGATATGACATCGTCGGTGGGACTTCATATGTACCTACAGTCCCCTACACATGAGAAGGGGCATATTTTAGATCAAATTTTTTTGATCGTTCCGGTGGTCCTTTCCTCCCTTGCCCCAGTTCTTTGGTCGGATCATTTCCTAGCGGATTTCACGCTAGTACATCAGCCTGTGGGCGCCCGCATTTCGCAGCGGCTCGCTGCTCGTAGTTCTAGAGCCTTCCACAAAGTCACCCCGGCCATGATCACCCAGGCTTTAGATACCCATCCTTGTGTTCTTACGGGCAGTCTGGAGGATGATGTGGTGTGCTTTCAGAATTGGCTCACTGCACGTTTGGAAGCCTTGGCACCATCTTGCCAGGTTAGATCTGAACTGGCACGAGCATCAGCCCCGTGGTTCTCTGCTGCCTTGGCGGCCAAGAGAAGGCACTGCAAGAGGCTGGAGAGAATTTGGAGGAGGCACTATGATACATCGGCTAAGCAGTCTTACAGAGCAGCAGTGAAAGAATATCACAGGGAGCTTGTTGCAGAGAAAAAATCCTTTTTGGCCAGAAGGATCGAGGAAGCAGATAGCTCCTGCAAAGAGATCTTTAATGTTGTTAAAGAATTCACCTCTCCCTCCTGCTGCACTTCTGCATCTGCTTTCTCGGAACCTTGGATCATGGAGCTTGCAGTATTTTTCACTAATAAAATACGTACTATCCAGTCAGCGTTGCAAGGAACCCAGATCATCTTGAGCACAGGTTCAGAGGTCGATGGCCTTTCCAACCCCTGGTTATGCCCACCAGCTATGCATATGGATTCTGTGGGCCCTACCCTGCACTGTTTTCCCTCTTTAGAGCCTCAGGCCTCGCTTGACCTTTTGTCTAGCCTGAAATCTGGCTCTCCTTTAGACCCTTGTCCCGCCAAGTGTCTTGCGACCCTGGCACCTGCCCTTAATCCGATCATCAACCCTCTCATTAATGCATCTTTGAAGTCGGGCAAAGTCCCCTCCTCCTGGAAACAGGCCTTAGTTCTTCCCCTTATTAAAAAACCAAATGCAGATGCTAAACTGCATTCTAATTATAGGCCAATCTCGCTGCTTCCTGCCCTGGCCAAGATCACTGAAAAGTGTGTTCATACCACCCTTACCAACTTTGTAGAGGGCAACTCCCTTTTACATCAGTCACAGTCTGGATTTAGATCTAACCTGAGCACTGAGACCGCTCTTCTTGAGGTTACTGAGACTGTGAAGGAGACCCTCGATAGGGGTGGAAAGGCCCTGCTTATCATGCTTGATTTGTCGGCGGCCTTCGACACCGTCCCCCACGACCTCCTCCTAATTAGACTCTGGGAGATTGGGCTGCGGGGTACGGTGTTCGCATGGTTTCAGTCTTTTTTGGCCGATCGGACACAAACGATCTGGGCTCCCCCTTTCTCCGCCCGGATGCCGCAGCTTAAGGTAGGGGTCCCGCAGGGCTCCATACTGAGTCCTTCCCTCTTTAATATCTTCCTTACACCTCTTGCGGCACGGGTGGAGGAGCTAGGGGCCCAGATCATATCCTATGCGGATGACACACAGCTCCTGTTCACTTGTGACAGGGGCTGTGACTTCGATGGAGCAGCCATTCGGAAGTGTTTGGAGTTTGTGTTTGACTGGTTTGGGAAAAATGGCCTCAAATGCAACTCCGACAAATCCGAGATATTGTTCTTTGGCTGTCCTGCAGACCCACGTTGGAAGCTATGGTGGCCTTCGGCCATGTCTCCCCCTGCCAGCGATTCGGTCACAGCGAAGAACCTGGGTATGATGGTCGATAACACTCTTTCCTTTAAAACCCAGGTTGCTGGCTTGACTGGGAAGTGCTTTGCCATCTTAAGGATGGTGCGCAAGTTTCTGCCCTATTTATCTTTGGAGCATAAGAAAATTACGGTGCAAGCATTAATTGGCTCGCGCCTAGACTACGCCAACATCCTTTACTTAGGTCTTCCTGAGTATCTGCTGACTCGTCTGCAGATAGTTCAAAATTCTGCAGCCAGGGCAATCTTCGGTTTAACTAGAAGATCTAGGGCCAGCAATCTCCTTGTCTCTCTGCATTGGTTGCCGATTCGTAAGCGTATCTTCTTCAAGACCCTAACTACAGCTTTTAGGGCGCTTCACAATTTCGGCGCTGAATATCTGCAGAAAAGGGTCAATTTCTATCTTCCATCTAGACCTCTGAGATCTGCTGCCCAGGCCAAGGCTATCGTTCCAACAGTGAAGCGTGCTCGCTGTGGAGGTCGCTCCTTTAGGTACCTTGCACCCCGCCTCTGGAACACATTGCCCTTGACGTTGCGGGTGTGCACCAATCTCTCGGTTTTTAGGAAAGGACTTAAAACCTATCTGTTTGCTTTGTAATGCTGTTATGGTTAATTCTGGTTATGTTTTCTGTTATGGCTGTTTGTTTGCTGCTGGTATTTGGTGTGATGATCTTTAGCGCCGGGACGCTCTTTGGAGCAGCTGAGCGCTCTACAAAACAAACAGTAACATAACATAACATTCTCTAAGAGAAATCTCGACCAGCGTGACCTCACTCTAATCATTCCAACTGTTCCCTGTGCACTGAGAACAATTGAAAGGATCATGATTCTACAACAACACTAATATAAGTTCCCTTCACTTAGTGGTACTGCCAATGACGTCTCACTCACAGTACCTTCAAGACCACAGCAGACAGTGTTACTCAGTATATGCCACACTGAGACCACCCGTGGCTGTATATCCCGGAATCTTAGTCCACTTCAGACCCAATAAAAACTTCAATTTTACCCACACAAAGCGCATCAATCAAACAAACTTTAAACACTTCGCATAGCCTCACACATCCACATTACTTCAATCTAAGCTTTAAGCAATAGCAACGCGCAACCCTATTAATACTCACACCACTGTCTCATTGCCTTCGTTGTACTCCTCTAAAATTGGCACTTGGTCATCTTCAACTGAACGTAGATGGAGCTTTGGATTTGGTCAAACTTTAATCATAGTCTCAATATGGGTCCCAGTAGCAATTCCCCCCCCTTTATACTTCATCAGAAAGGTAACCATCCGACACACTACCAGAATAACTGCGATAGCGTTGCTGGGCCCATAATTTTTCTCCTTTTTTAAATATTTATTTGTGCCACTCCCTTGGTCCTCCGATGAACCTTGTTTGTGCTAAGAGGAGTCGAACATAAAGGATCCCGACAGTCATCCAATGAGGACCAGGAATTGGATAACTGGACTACAAACTAGAAATCAGATTCTTGTAAATTACTCTCAGGACACTGCTATAAAGGTATAGGATTATCACTGCAAGCCCAAATGTCCTGAAGAAACGTAGGCGAGCCAAAATCAATCACACCAAGCGCTCAGTTAAAGATATTGTTGGGATTGGCATTTTTTGCAGGGTTATCCCCAGACTTTTTGCTTCTTCCTGCTATTTTTTCCTGACCTGTTGTTGTTGGCTATAGGATTCTGGGTACTATACCACTGCTGATCAGTACTAAAGTGCATATGCTCTCTGTGTAAATTGGTATTGTAATTGGTTATCCATGAGTGGCGTATTTGATTTACCAGTAGGTCCCTAGTAAAGTGCACTGCGTGTGCCAGTGCTTGTAAATCAAATGCTACTAGTGGGCTTGCAGCACTAATTGTGCCATCCACATGAGTAGCCCTGAAACGATGTTTCAGGCCTGCCACTGCAGTGCCTGCGCGCAGTTGAACTGCCATGTGGACTTGGCAAGTGCAACCACTTGCCAGGCCCTAACCTTCCCTTTTCTTACTCATAGGACACCCCTATGGCAGGCCCAAGGTACCCCCCTGGGCAGGGTGCAGTGTATGGGAAAGGTAGGACATGTACTGGTGTATGTAACATGTCCTGATAGTAAAATACAGCCAATTTCGTTTTTCACTATTGAAAGGCTATCTTGTCCCATAGGAAAGAATGGGGAATGCTTTGTAACATTTTACAAGGATATCTTCCCATATGGATAAGATAGAAAAATGGAGTTTAGTATCCTTGAACTCAGGATTTAATAACACCTCTTTTTAGTAAAGATGGTATTAAAATTATGTGTTTGACAATACCACTTTTTAGAAAGTGGTTATTTAATTGTTCAACCATCGTGTGTGCCTCTGCCTGGTTGTGGATTGACTGTCTGGCTATGGGGTGACAGGGACTGGGGAGGTGCAGTGGCGGCTCCAGGAGTCTGGATGAGTCAGCACTAGGCTGAATAGGCCTGATCTGCATTTGGAGTGGTGGGAGGAGTAGCACCTGTACCTGAATAGGGCTGTGCCTGCCTTCCACAATACTGGCTCTGCCCCCCTGTGGTGTGTCTGGAGCAAAGGCTCAGAGTGACAATGGATGTTGTTGTGCACTTGTTGAGTGCCCCCCAAAACTGGTTTGAACTGGACTCAGAGCCCCTTGAGCAAAGAGCACAAAGACATTGTGGGGTATAAGTATCAGACCCAAAACCCCAGACTTTAGATCATTCCTGGAATTTAAGAGGAACCTTTGCCAAGGAGAAGAGCCGAAGAGACTGAGGAGAAGTTCTGCCCTTGCTGTGTGTCTGGGCTTGGCCCGCAGTTGCTGTTTCTCCCAAGGAAAGGAGAAAGACTTTGCTGTGTGCTGTGTCCCCTGCTTGAAGGAGATCTCCAGGGGTCTGAAGTGTGCTGGCCTCCTATTCTGAAGTCTCGGTGACTCAAAAGACTTCCTGCAAATCTGCTGGTGCTGCTGGACTCTGCCGTCTGTGAGTCCTACCCTTGCCTGAGGTGCCTCCTTCCAGTTACAGGACCTCAGAGGTGGGTTTTGCAGCTAATCTCTGCACGAACCGACGTGAAGCATCGTAAAGCCGTGCAAAGTCTCTCAGAACCGGCGCCGGACGACAAGAAGCCTTGCTGAGTCTCGCCGGCCGACGCAACAAAGTCTCGCCGTGCAGCCCCCAGTACCAACGCCGGATGGCACGAAGCCTCGCAAAGCAACGCATCACCTCTGGTGTGCTATGCATCGTACGTGTGCACCAAGATTTTCCACACATCACCCGCAGACTAGAATCATCTTGGATTTTGATGCCTCACTTCCCCCTACAGTCCGGATTCGATGCATCACTTATCCTGTATGCAGCAGAACTGTCGCCTCGCCTCCCCAAGGACTCAGGAACTGACGCATTGCTGTGTTTTCCAAGGCTTCCTTTCTCTGCGGCTGTTTGGCCTAGTGAATTTTGACACATCTACAGGTACTTTGAGTAAAGGTCACGCATCAATAGATTTCTATGGTACAAGTTCATGAAACCTTTCTAAAGTGTTATTTTTAACTGTGTATGTTGGATTTTTGTCATTTTGGTCTTGTTTAGTTTAGATAAAGATACTTTAATTTTCTGAACTGGTGTGATGTCCTTTTTGGTGTTTTCACTGAGTTACGGTGAGTGTTGGTACAAATACTTTACACATTGCCTTTAGGATATGCATGTCTGCTCGTGCCATGCTACCAAGGAGGTGAGCAGGGGTTATCTAAAGTGTGTATCCCCCTTACACTGACTAGAAGCAAGGGTCCCTATTTCGACAAAGGTACCTACCTCTTCTAACAAGTGACCCCCATTTCTAAAAGGTATGCTAAATAATTCCATTAGTATTTAATACTCTGAGATCTCTCTGATATGATCCCTCCTCATCATTGGTAAACCCAAATTAAGAATGCACATTCAATTGGAAGGAAATAAATCATGACAGGTGAGTCAATATGGTCATTTTAGTTTGGCTTATCAAATTTTAAAGAGAAACAAATGCATCAGCAAATTTGCATCCGGTTATACGACACATTGGTCGAATTCTACTACTATACCAAAGCTCAAGAGTTCAAGCAGTCTCCCAAAAAGGAAGAGACCACTGGGCGCATGTGGGTCAGTTTGGAAAGAAAGCCATACGAGTCTGCATTGGGCAAGTCAAGATTGCCAAGGAAGTTCTGCAGAATCTCCACCACGCGATATGTTTGTGTCAGCAGAAATTTTAGAATAAGGACATGGGCAGCAGCCTATCCATCAGAATCCAGACAGTCCCACGGTCTGTTAAATTGGCAACAAAAAAATTCTTAAAGTTCCGGAAGTAACAACGTCTGGATCACCTCATTGGATCAGACCACTCAGTTCATTGGTCAGTTCGTATAGGACGAGTTTCAGGTGACATAAAGAAGACACAACATGTAGAGAAATAGGTGGGGCATTATGAAGAATGCTCATTTAGCAAGAGCACATAAGTTCAAGAGGACAGCTTCCCAGGCATATGTCCCGAACTGTAATGAAAAATGTAGCAAAGTATCTTGTAGAGCAGTGTTTCCCAAACTGTGATCTCCAGGGGTCCGTGACACATTCCCAGGGAGTCCGCAGGCAGCAGTTTTAAAAGCACTGCATAGTTCCTTCTGTAATTAAGAGTTTTCGAGCAACAATAAACGTGTCAAGATAATACCAGTGATTAATGTACTTGCTGGAGAGAGATGAGAGCTTTGTCCAGTGGCAACTTTGAGTTATCTAATGTAGCACAGAGGGTTAATATGCCTACCGCAAAGAACGTGTACCATGCATTTTAAAAAACAGTATTTTATGTGCATAGGTGAGTGGGTTACTGCTTTTGTCGCTTAGATTATTTTGTTACTGTGCAGGTCATAAGTGACAACTGTAACCTAGCACAGTGACCTATGAACTTTCATCAAAGAGCTGCTTGCAAACTGCATGGTACAAGTTAGTATCTTATGTTTTTTCCCAGTCTTTCATTATCCTGATGCTGCTAAAAAGGTTTATTTGGGTGAAAATACATTTTAATTGTTAAAGTCAATGCTAACCACCGTGTTATGTTATGAATCCCGAGTTTGTGCTTCTCCAGACCAACCACTCTTTGAAAATTCCTACCAGTATGAATGACATGTGAATCCTACACCTTGTAGTCCCCTTTGCCTTATGTAACATTTTCTATACACTGATTTTCACGTATGATTCATTGTCTCTATATGTGTGTCTGATGTAAAGTGCTCTGACATTCTACAATGGGACGAAAGATGCTATAAAAAAAGGAAATACATGTGACACCCGGGGCTATGGAGAGATGAGAGTCACTGTTGGAGGGTGATAATAAGGGAACCCTTGAAGAACCCCAACAAAGACTGTGGTGTCCTGGTGCATAGTAAGGTCTTCATTTACTATTCGTTAACAGCTAATACAATTCAATATATAATGATTCATGTGTTTTAGACTGCACCATTGTTTCCGAACTTTCTTGGGGGGAGAGCCTCCAGGAGCTCCAATCGGTTCACCCAGTCCGCAACAGTCAAACAGCCATTAAAGTGCGTGGGCGTGTGCCTCTCCATGTTCTTCAGAGTCAGTCAAACTTGCGTGTGAGGACTGTTCAGGTGAATGTCGCGTATCCCATGCCTGCACAATGTCTGCCCATGGCTCTACTAGTGGCTTATGCCACTTTGTGATTTTATCCTCTTTTATCTGAGCCTTCTCCTCAGCTCTTGCACAGCAGGAAACATCTTCTTCCCGTGTAACCACTAAAGGGGCCTGCTGCTCCTTCCACCGAAGAGCTATTCTCCTCTTAGCCAGGAGAAAGGCCAAGTCAATGAATCTATGACCCATTCTTTTGGATTTAGGCCTCGGAAATAAGCCTAGGAGACAAACCTCCGGAACGCAGGCCAGATTCTGAGACAGCACCCTATTAACCGTGTCCACGATCGTAGTCCAATAAGCCATAAACCCCGGACAAGACCAAACCATATGATCAAAATCCGCATCTCTTTGCGAGCATTGGGCACAGGCCTGGTCGTCACCCCCATATACCACGTTCAGCCGGTGCAGGGTAAGATAAGTCCTGTGAAGCATATTAAATTACAAAAATTTGAAAGCTTCATTCCTGGACACTTTTTTCGGTCCACCCAAAGCCTACTTCCATTCCTTCTCAGTCAATTACCTATTCAGCGTACCTTCCCACCTCTCTTGTAGGCGAGGCAATAGACGAAATGTCATTTCCATTAACGGCAGGTAGAGCCATTTCACCAGATGACCCGCCGAGCCCAAAGTCACCATTGCCTGTAGAGTCGCATGGGTATCTGGCTCTTTCATATCTATCCCCCATAGTTCTGCCATTGCCCCCGTATCTTGTGGTAGTTCAAGAACTGCCCCGGTGCCAACCCATGGTGTTCCAGGAATTCGTCCAGAGGAAGCAGTGCGCCATTTCTATTACAATCACCAACTGTCTGCACTCCTGCATCTTCCCAGCCCTGCAGCTGCCGCTGCGTAAGGGGAGGACCCCGTCCCACTTGGGGGGAGCCCCACAAGGGGAACACTTGGTGCATAGAGCGGTGCATCTTTGGATCGTGCCATGCATCTATCCCAGCATGTCACTACCACTGAGAGTAACACCCCCATGTGTTTGATCTTCTGACGACGGTTAAGCATCCTGGGAAACAAACCCATTTGTGCAGTGTCATCCGGTAGCGGTAAGGTATCCAGTCCTCTCCCGTTCAACCACCCATTGTAGTTGAGCTGCCAGATAGTAGGCTTCAAAATCAGGGACCCTCAATCCACCACCCGCGAGCGGGAGCCGCAAAGTCTGCAGTGATACTCTGTTGCGTCCACCATCCCACACCCAATCCCGTAATATCGCGTCCAAGGTCTGAAACCACCGCTTAGGTATTACCACCGGTAGGTTGAAAAAATAATATAAAAGACGAGGCAATACTACCATCTTGGACAGAGCAACTCTAGCCATGACTGGCAATTTGAGCGTATGCCAAAAAGCCACATTTGCCCGAAGCGCCCGGAGAGCACCTCTAAGATTCCCTTCAAACAGATCAGTCTGAGTGTGATAGATCCGAATCCCCAGTTATTTAAAGGAAATTGGCACCCATTCCAGGTCCAGCGGGAGGGTCAAATGTCTAGGGAGATTAGGGTGCAACGGGAACACATAAGTCTTCCTCTTATTGATACGCAAGCCTGAGAGCTCAGCAAATTCCTCTAATATGTGTAAGACTGTCTGGACTCCACTAGCCCCATCTCGTAAATATATTAGCACATCGTCCGCATATAATGATATTATATGACGAGACCCATGAAGCGCCACCCCCAATCTCTCACCTTCTTGTCGGACTCGTTCAGCCATTGGTTCCATCACCAGAGCAAAAAGCAGTGGCGATAGGGGACATCCCTGTCGGGTTCCTCTGTAGATGGTATAAGGTGCAGAAATCATACTACCCGTGCGTACTCTAGCTCTAGGATTTGCATACAGGAGGCGGACCCAGTTTGACCACCCGGTTCCTATCCGCATCATCCCCATCACTGCTAGTAAAACAAGCAGTGAAAATGCAATAGGTCTCGCCTTTGATTAAGTTAAAGCCATTTGCTAATGGTATTGTATAGCAAAGCAAAGGGCTTTAACTTAATAAAAGGCGAGACCTATTGCATTTTTAAAGCGTGTTTTAATTTCTTGTCACGTGCTCCAATAGGCATGTTTCCTGTTCAGTCATTTCTTGTAACTGCTTTGTTACTTTGACCCTATAAACAGCAGCAACAAGTCCTGCCCATACTTTATGGTTAAAATCCACTCCCCCATCATACTGTCATGGTGGCCGGATATATTCTACTTAGCCTATAAGGGATCAAGGAACTTCTGTGCAGAAAACTGTATGGAAAAGCTTCAGGCTATAGTTCCGTAAGACCCTCAAACGGTGTCTAGCTGCTAAGCTCCCGTCTAGGTCTTATAGCTTTCTGCCTACATTGGCCTCCCGTTTTCTTCTAAGATCTTCTATGTCCCAGTGCAACAACTGTAAAATGGTCTGATGTAGTATGACGACTAGTTTCTTCCCACCACCGATGGTGAGCACATGGTGCAACATTTAATGGGTAGGCATTTCATCCAGCAGTACGCCTCCGGTGCAGTGTATTGCTCCTACCACAGCACCGTATTACAAGAACTACTCTACTTACTCCTTAAAGCCCCTCAATATTGTGCTGAAACATATGTCATTCATCCCAGTTATCCCAGCCCTCCGCCATACTTTAGATTCCACCCAGGTAGCCTCTTCTTTCAAAGTGTGGTATACACCACAATGGGAGTTCCTCTGCGTATGGCAACTTTGTTGATGCCTGTTTTAGACATCTGTCCCAAAAGTATCTAGCTGTATGTATCATTCCAAGGACATCATTATCCAGTTTCCTGTCTCCCCAGGTCATGTATGGTGTGCACACTGAATATCGAAACCAGAATATTGATGGCACAGAATATCAAGGTAAAATATCAAAACCGAAATAGTGACAGCTAAGTAAGTATAGATCGTTATACCTAACTCCACACCTGTGCACCTTGACTATATATATATCTTCAAGGTACGTAGATGTGGAGTTAGGAACAGTAAATCTATACGTCCCTGTATACAATTACCTTTCAATATTTTGTCCCTCAATATTCTGCCACATTATTCGTGTAGGTCGATATTCTGTGGGTTGATATTCAGTAGTGCAACCTCATATGCTGGCCCGTTTTCTGGTACTTAAACTCCTCCCAAACATTATGATTTCACTAGAGCCCTCAACATCAAACCCCCTAGCCATACAATAAAGCTGGGCTACTAACTAATATAGCTCAGTCTGGGGCTTTACAACACTGGTTAAGATTCGCAGGGCTGATTCGGCGTTGTGCCCCAGTGGGTGTGGACACGACAGCTCATTCTTTCATATGCTGTGGGATTGCCCATTGCTCCAAAAATACTGGGAGGCGGTGACGTCCTGTGTTATGAATGTGTGTGGTGGAGACATGTCGAAATGGGCAAAGTGGTGCCTTTTGAATATATTGGAGGCTACAATTCTGAATAGCAATGATTGCCTCTGGGAGACCATTGGGCTCTATAGTGGCGAGCACAACACAGCCAAGATGTGGAGGGCTGTATCCGCCCCTGCCCTGAGGGAGTGGAAGGAGGATATGGATTGGTGTGTGCAGGCAGAGAGGGTGGTCTGAAAGTAGAGGCTACCCGAACAAATGGACCACAATTTGGAGAAAGTCATGGAACGAACCTAATGGGTTGTTATGCATGCCAGTTCCTCGAGTTGATCCATTGAGGATGTCGGGAGAAACTGTGTTTGAAGGGGCAGGAAACCTCTGAAAAGTCAGTGAGTTGGAGATACGTTCACTGTCTAGACACTGATACAGTTCGCCCACTGTTGGACTATGTCTCAATATACTGTACCATGATTCCTGATGTCATCGCAATGTTATCTTTTATTATTACAACTAAAAAAATTATTAAACAAAAAATCTGGGTCTCTGAGCTCTCCATTATTAGTCGACAGTGTGGGCTTATGTAACGCACCTCTACTCCTTACAGTGCCCCATAAAAATTCAGAAAGCAGTGAATCAAGATTGTCCACCCCTCAACGGAGCTGCACTAAACATGACATACTAAAACAAAACTACATTCATCAAATGAGTGGCAACTTTCGTGCTGAGTCATCAAAATAAGGCTGAGCTATTAGCAAGAAGGAAAAAATTGCCTTTCAGTGGAAATTGCATTGTCCTCCTCTATTGGAAGACTGTGGTTTTGGGCAAGGGAAATTTGTATGCTGTGTTCGTGGACCTAAGGGCCGCCTTTGATTTAGTCCCCCGTTCTAAACTTTGGTCGACGTTGGAAGATCTGGGGCTTCATGGCGGTTTGTTGTCCTTAATCCAGAGGCTCCACGACTACAATTCTGCTAGAATTAGATGGGGAGGCCAGGGCAAGACGACTGAGGACTTCCCGGTACAGAGGGGGGTTAGACAAGGTTGTGCAATGGCCCCAACCCTATTTTCATTATATATCAACGATATAGCCGAACGTCTCCTGAAAGCGAATGTTGATGCCCCCACCATTGGTGACACTAAAATCCCAATTTTAATGTTCGCGGATGACACGCTTTTAATTGCTAAGACACCTGGCGGTCTCCAGCGTTCATTAGATACTTTTGAGAACATCTGTGTGGACCGTGGCCTTGAGGTAAATATTAAAAAAAACAAGTTCATGGCATTTAGGCCTCATAGATCGTTCAAAAACAAACTTGTATTGTTTAACAATCCTTTGGAGCAAGTGCAGACTTTTAATTATTTAGGGGTTAACATCCAAAATAATTTTATGTGGAAACAGCAGAGGGAATTGTCTACTTTAAAACATAGGCAGCTGGTAGGAGCCATATTTGGTGAATTTAAAAAATCTTTAACTAAACCGATTAGACCCGTGCTTCAGGTCTATAGTGCTAAAGCTGTAAGTACAGCTCTTTATGGTGCTGAACTGTGGGGATACGAGAACTTGTCTTCCTTAACTACTTCGGAAAACAAGTTTCTGCGTAGTATAACTTCCCTCCCTCAGAGCACGCCTATAGTTCCTTTAAGGCACGATCTGGGTAAGAATTCCATTGCCGATGTAGCTAGACTACGACCTATTCTTTATTGGCGTAGATTGTGGACAACCCCGGCTTTAGCTCAGTATGCTGAAGGCTTCCTTGATGTAATGTCTTTGGTTGGCTCCCGTAATATTGGTTGGTTCAAAGAACTCAGAAAATCCCTTGTGGCTCTGGGGATGAGTGATCTCTGGGAGAACCCCTCGGGTGCCTCCTTTCCATCTAAAGCACTCTTGAAGGAGAAATATTGGGAGCTGGTTAATGCCAAGGTACTTTTTGATAGCAAACCCCTTTCGCTATCTGATGGCTTTTTGAGCATAAAACCTGCTCCAAGGCTAGAATTTTTCTGGGATCTTGTTACAAAAGTGCTAGATAGGAAACTATATTTCCAGATGCGGGTGGGATCGTTGCCTTTAAAATCATTCACTGCTCGGTGGGATACTAACCGCAATAATTTATGTTTTTTGTGTAACTCCCACGAAGAAACAATTGCCCACATGTTTTTTTCATGCCCTGCCTATATGGCTCCGAGGTGTGTCTGGCTGAGACCCATTTGTAAATTATTGGGTACGAGACTGAGTGGTGAAGCAGGAAGAATTCTTCGTACTAGTACTGATCAAGCCATTGTTGTGGCTGTCGCTAAATTCTTGGGGTGGGCATGGATTATAAGAAACCAGAGTATTTGCCAGTAAAGTGTTAGCTGTCCTAGATGTCTCCCACTGCGATCCACTTTGTAATTGTATGTATTTTAATCTTGTATATATTTTAAAAGGTATCCGATTTTAAAGTTTTTTGTCTTGGTTTATTACCTTTGTATTGTGTATCTGTACGTGTTTGTATTGCTTTTATGACTTTTGTCGAATAAAGCTGTTTTGGATTGGATTGGAAATTGCATTTGAGCAGAACTACATGGTTGCTATGGATGCCTGTGTAATATATGGTATAAATGCTGGTGCGCAGAGTGGAATATACTGTTTATTACTATTGCTGGGTGTAGGAGAGTGGCATCGACTGCATAGTTGCCCCCAACGTTTTGCTGATGTTTTGACTGTTTTCTGACTCTAGCCAGGCTGTGGCCCTGCTATCCAGGACCCCAGCCTATCTGCTTCCTCTCTAAACTAATGTGAGTACCCTAGGTACATACCAATTGGATACTGAGGACACCCTATCAGCCCCTTGTAGATGGTACCCAGGGCATGGGTCCCTCAGAAGACTACCAGGGGCTGCAGCACTTATTGTGCCACCCCTGGGACAGCCATACAAACTGACACCACCAGACCACTACTGTAGTCTGGGTAAGGTGGTGCTTGCACCCCTTACAGGGATATAGATATCCTGCATCCCACTTAAATACAACACATATATCCTCATAGGTCACCCCTAAGGCAGGCCTTGGTAATCCTATAAGGCAGGGTGCTGAGATGTGTGAGGGGGAACCCCTACCTGAGTAGGACCCCTCTGCAACCTTCGTTAAAACTATTGCTGGGTTGTTTGTAGTGCAGCCATACCATATACTCTTAACCGCATTATAAGTAATCGCGATAGCGTGATAACTTGAGAGTGGCTGCACAGAACCATGTCATGTTTGGTGTCAAACATCGTGGAATCATACCCCCAATTCAGCCATGGGAGTGAGGGCATGATTCCCCCCTGCTAGAAGGGTGATATGGTAAAAGCGGCAGATTTTAGACACCAATTTAAAAGTGCACACGTAGTACAAAATGGATGCTACCCGCCACCCACATGACTCTGGCTGCCTGTTGCTGCGCAGAACTCCAGCCACGGCAGCTGGACAATAGGGATCTTGTTGCAGGGAGGTGTTCCCACCTCCCCAGACAGACTATGTGGATTGGAACTGGGTGGGTGCACCAAAGGATGTCTTTCAGACTTGCACGTAGGTTTCTCCAGTGCCTACTTCTGCATACACCGCCTCAAACCGGTTCAGGGGCATCCTGTCCCCTGCCCAGGCAGGAAAACACACAAAGGGGAGAGGGTGTAGCCACCCTTTCCCGCCTGAACTCTCATTGGTGGGCTCTGATTCAGACACTCCCCTAATCTCTGGATAAAGGTGGGTGCAGGTTCCCAGAGCCTCAGATTAATCTTAGACTTCCAAGACTTGAACCTTTGACGAGCTGCCGCACAGCTGAATGAAGAAATCTCCCTTGGGGTAAAGGAGTTACCCCCCTGCTTGGCAGGCACCTGAAACACTGCAAGTGACCTGGTTGGAACTCTGCTGCTCCTACGGACATCGAAGTCTCCTGCCTACCCTGAGGTGGGTTTCCAAGTATCCCAGAGGCCAGTGAGTGTGCACAGCAAAGCTCAGCACCGTGGACCCCGTGGGTGCCGAGATCCCCAATACCCTAGGACACCGGCCACCTCTTGCACAGCACACGACCCCGACCAAGGGAAGTTGTGCTTTGGCCTATCATTGAGCCAACCTCTCAGCATTACTTGTGCCAAAGGACGACGCTCCAGCCCGCTCCGGCGACCCGTGGGCTCATCTTTACGCACTCCAAATTGCCGCCTCCCACGGTCCCTTGTCTCTCGACTGGTGGGCCCTAGCGGAGGTCAATCTTTACTTTAAAGGGCTCCCCTGGTTGCTTCAGGCCTGCTCTACAGTCTCCTCACTGGAGAACTCGCTCAGACCTCGTGGGTCTGCACCGTAGCTGTTTTGTGATCCTTACGTGGGTTGCGGTTGCCAAGGCTTAGTGGATCCAATCCGGACACTAACACCGCAGCGGCCTTCATCCTTCGTGGGCCAGTCGCCCTCCAGAAGCTGGCCTTCCTTGAAGCCCCCTGGACCCCGTAGCTGCTGATCCAAGCTACCCGTCTTCAACCTGGAAGCACCCGACATTGAAGGGCTCTTTCTCCTGAGCTCCCTGGTCACTGGCTAGTGACCCAGACTCGGTCCCCTCTGCTTTCAGGTCCTTACCTTCAAGATCTACATCTTCAATCTGCACAACATCGACAACGCTTCACGCCAGCAGCAGTTCTTCACCTTTTTCCATTGAAAACGAGAACGCGACCAGACATCGAAAACGACCTATGCACCTGGCATCCCTGGGGCAGGTAACAGTGGTACCTCGGTACTGTCGTGGGTGTGGGCCCTCCAAAAGCTTAACTCTAAGCTCCTGAACTTGAACTCCTGCTAGAAGTGTCCAGATACTTGTAATTTCCAACCACGACATTTCCCATAGGGTTTAATAGAGATCCCGACTGTAGTTTAAACACTGCACCCGTCTCCTGTGGGTCCCCTTCCTCACTACCTTGGGTGGTTTCGTAAGGGGCCAGCGACCCTAAGTGCCCTAGGCACTGTCTGCAGAACTGTCGTGGTACTTATACCACTTTTTTAATATATGGTTTGGTCCCCCCCCCCCGGGGCCCTGTGCTATTTATTGTTGTTTAAATGCTTTATTGAATTGTATCTTTACCTCCAGCCTCACAAGAGACTAGTGGGATTTGTTCTTAGAATAAATACATATATTTTGAATATATACCTGTGTGGACTACTCTTTCATTTGGACATTCAAGAGGTTATCCATGGTAAAACAATAAGCTTAACACTCCTTCAAGACTTAGCCTGAAGGCTGCTCTCCACAGCTACCACTAGGATAGCTTTCTTTAAAGGTTGTCTTTTAACCTATCACCTTAAGAGTCGAATTGGACTGGTGCAAGGTGTCCCCTATAACTAGTGGACAGCATATGCCAGGCCAACTTCTCACATTGGTGTGCAGCGGTTGAATTCAAGCTTGCCATTGTTTTACCAGATAACAAATTGAATTTCTAAAGTGAAAGCCACTTTGGTACTAAAGGTACATATAAATTCAGCTTAAAATACAATAAGTTCTACTGAACTTAGGAGTTGTGTGTAGAGGGCTTAGCACACCTTGACTACAACTCAAGAAAAGGTTCAGTAGGCCACCCCTAGTGTAGGTAGATGCAACAATCCACTACACTAGAAATGTCTTCAGGATCAGGAGCCCATAAGGCCCTGGAGGGACCGTCAAAGGTCCCAGTCGACAGGTATGACAATCTCACTTTTGCTGAGCTTAGGGAGATGTGCACTGCTAGACATTTGAAGACAACCAAAGGTGCCAACACACAATGTCTCATAGAAATTCTGCTCATTGCAGACTTCAAGCAGACTTTAGTGTCTGATGGGGTAGACAGGTTGGGTGGGCATCCCACAGAAGAGGACACCCAGGTGGTGGACTCTGCTGAGGACCAGGAAGAGGATAATGAACTTGACCTGGAAGAAACTGACCACTTTATACATGGAGGTGGAGGCCCAAGGGGTACCCCCTCCATCCCTAATGGGAGAGTGGTGGATCCAAACAGAAGGAACAGATCCCCCTCAGAGGAGTCTGCCCATTCTGGGAGATCCAAAAGGATCTCTGCCTCTTCTCAGAGAAGAGACTCCTCCCAAGAGATGAAATGCAGACTGATCCAGTTTGGGCAAGCTACGCTTCAGCTCAGGAGAGAACAGCTAGCATTCGACAGTGAGTCCCTGGAGCTTCAGAAAGCTTCAAGAAAGTGGGGTCTAAAGACCCCTGGTGACAGTAATAATACCCCTAGAGTTAGAGAGAAAGCTCCCGACCATAGGAACCTGCATAAGATTGTTCCCCCCTATCAGTCAGGGGATGACCTCCATAAATGGATCACTGCACTTGAAAGGGCCTGTAAAGTTCAAAGGGTCCCAGTAGATCAGTGGGCAGCAATCTTATGGCTCTCCTTTGCTGACAAAGGAAGAGATAAGCTAATCTCTGTTAGGGAAGAGGATGCAGATGATTATTATATCTTGAAAAATGCTTTGATAGTTGGGTTTGGTCTAACCACTGATCAATACAGGTTAAAGTTCAGAGATACCCAGAAAGCACAAAATCAAGATTGGGTAGACTTTGTAGATTGTGCTACCAAGGCTCTGGAAGGTTGGTTAAATGGCAGTAAAGTAAATGATTATCAAGGATTGTACAATCTCATCATGAGGGAGCAGATTCTTAATAACTGTCAGAATCATTTATTGCATCAGCACCTGGTGGACTCAGATCTGACCTCTCCCCAAGAATTGGGAAAGAAGGCAGACAAATGGGTCAGAACCAGGATCAAGCAAAAGGTCCAGCCCTTGGGGGGTGCAACTAAAAAGGAAGATGCCAAAAACTCTGAGAAGGGTGGGGAAAAGGGAAAAGACCAGCAGTCTTCAACAGGCCCCCAAACAGCTGCATCTGAAAATTCCCAATCTAACAAAGCTAAACAGCCTGGAAGCCATGGTGTTAAAACTGTAAGCAGAAAACCCATTGGACTTCAGACTCTAACAAGGCCAAAGACTCCACCAGTACCACTACACCTGCCCCTAAGGCACCTGTTCCCCCTAGTCCAGCTATAGGTGGCGGTACACAGAACAAGGGTATAGTAGGGTTGAGCCTGGGATCTGGAGAGGACTCTGGCCTAGTCAGAACACCTACTCAGGCTGTGCTAGTTTGTGATGGGGACCTGTCCCTATTTGTGAGTCCCAGTGGTCTGGGCAAATACAAACAGCCTAGGATAAATGGAAGGGAGTCTCTAGCATACAGGGACACAGGGGCTAGTGTCACCATGGTGACTAAGGACCTTGTGGATCCTAACCAAATCATACTTGGGGAAACTTACCAAGTGACCAATGCGAGCAATGTCAGTACTAACCATGCTCTGGCAGTTGTTAACTTCTCTTGGGGAGGGGTAACTGGCCTAAAGAAGGTTGTGGTGAGTGCAGACCTACCAGTAGAATGTTTGCTAGGAAATGATTTGGAGACCTCAGATGGGCTGAGGGGGGGGCTGACTACCCATGCAGCAATGCTGGGTATTCCTGCAGAAGTGTTTTCCCTGACAAGGTCAAAAGCTAAGCTGACAGAAACTGAACAGGCCTTGGATCCTGGAAAAATGAACCAAGGACCTTCCAAGAGGAGGAGTAGCAGGGGTAAGGCAGTGCCTTCCCCACAGGGTCAGTCTGAAGAGACTCTTGTAGCAGAAGAGGATCTGACACCTGAAGAAGGAACTGTCCCAGATGAACTTGAAACTGATCAGGTTGAGTTCTTGGGGACAGGGGAACCTTCTAGGGCAGACTTGAGCCTGAAGCAGCAGAGCTGCCCCACTCTTGAACCCCTCAGACAGCAGGCTGCTGCTGAGGCTGCTGGAACCCATAAGATATATTGGGATAATGGACTCCTTTACTCTGAGGGTGGAGACCCCAAGCCTGGTGCAGCCAGGAGGTTGGTCATACCTCAGAGGTTTAGGGGCTTCCTACTCACACTAGCCCATGATATTCCCTTAGCAGGATACCTAGGCCAAAATAAGACTTGGGACAGAATTGTCCCTCACTTTCATTGGCCTCAAATGAGTGAGGACTGTAAGAGTTGTTGTAGCTCTGGCATTACCTGCCAGGCCAGTGGCAAGGCAGGTAAGCCCGCAAAGGCCCCCCTGATACCACTACCTGTGGTGGGGGTTCCCTTTGAACAGGTAGGGATTGACATTGTTGGTCCCGTTGACCCAACAACAGCATCTGGGCACAGGTTCATACTGGTTGTCGTAGATCATGCCACCAGGTACCCAGAAGCTATTCCCCTTAGAACCATCACAGCACCTGTGGTGGCAAGAGCCCTCCTGGGAATCTTTTCCAGGGTAGGGTTCCCTAAGGAGGTATTGTCTGACAGAGGTACAAACTTTATGAGTAGTTACCTCAAGGCAATGTGGAAGGAGTGTGGTGTTAACTACAGGTTCACCACCCCTTATCATCCTCAATGCAATGGGCTTATTGAAAGATTTAACAAGACCCTAGAGGGTATGATCAAAGGACTCCCAGAAAAGCTCAGGCGAAAATTAGATGTTTTTCTGCCCTGCCTTCCCATTGCATACAGGGAGGTGCCACAGAAGGGGGTTGGTTACAGCCCTTTTGACCTTTTGTTTGGCCACCCTGTCAGAGGGCCACTCTGTCTAGTGAAGAAGGGATGGGAGTTACCTCTCAAACTCCCTAAACAGGATATTGTGGACTATGTACTTGGTCTCCGCTCCCGGATGGCTGAGTGCATGAAGAAGGCGACAAAAAACCTTGAGGCAAGTCAGGATTTGCAAAAAGCCTGGCATGACCAAAAGGCTGTACTGGTGGTGTACCAGCCAGGACAGAAGGTATGGGTGTTGGAGCCAGTGGCCCCAGCAGCCCTCAAAGACAAATTGAGTGGACCCCATACCATATTGGAACAAAAGGGTGAGGTCACCTACTTGGTGGACCTTGGCACTCCCAGAAGTCCCCACAGGGTAATTCATGTAAACCGACTGAAACCATATGTGGAAAGGGCTGACATGGGCTTGCTCATGGCAACTGATGAGGGACAGGAGGAGGAGAGTGACCCTCTCCCAGACCTGCTCTCTCACAACCCTGATTATGGGTCAGTAGATGGTGTAGCCTTGTCAGGCAGCCTCACTGCCCAGCAACAGTCTGACTGCAGACAAGTGCTCCAGTCATTCAGACATATGTTTTCACTGACTCCAAGTCAGACCACCTGGTGCACTCATGAAGTGGACACTGGGGACAGTCTGCCTGTGAAGAATAGGATCTACAGGCAACCTGACCATGTCAGGGACTGCATAAGGACAGAAGTCCAGAAGATGTTGGAATTGGAAGTTATTGAGCCCTCAGATAGCCCTTGTGCTAGCCCAGCAGTCATGGTACCCAAACCTCACACCCAGGGTGGCAAGAAAGAGATGAGATTCTGTGTAGACTACAGGGGACTCAATGCAGTTACTAGGACTGATGCACATCCCATTCCCAGAGCAGATGAGCTCATAGATAAGTTGGCCTCAGCCAAATATCTGAGTACATTTGATCTTACAGCTGGCTACTGGCAGATAAGGCTAGCTGAATCTGCAAAAGTCAAAACAGCATTTTCAACCCCTGGTGGGCACTATCAATTTATTGTAATGCCCTTTGGTTTGAAAAATGCACCTGCCACTTTTCAAAGGTTGGTGAACCAAGTCCTCACAGGCCTGGATGACTTTAGTGCAGCATATCTAGATGATATTGCTGTCTTCAGCTCCACCTGGGAGGATCACCTGATCCACCTAAGGAAAGTTTTGGAAGCCCTGCAAAAGGCAGGACTCACTATCAAGGCTTCCAAATGCCAGATAGGGCAGAGTCAGGTTGTGTACCTGGGCCACCTTGTAGGTGGAGGCCAGGTTCAACCACTACACAGCAAGATCCAGACCATCATGGACTGGGTTGCTCCAACCACCCAGACTCAGGTCCGAGCTTTCTTAGGCCTGACTGCTTACTACAGAAGATTTGTAAAGTGATATGGATCCATTGTGACCCCCTTAAATGACTTAACCTCTAAGAGGATGCCCAAAAGGTTCAGTGGACTGTCAGCTGTCAGAAAGCTTTTGATGACCTAAAACAGGCCATGTGCTCTGCTCCAGTGCTCCAAAGCCCCAACTACACCAAAGAATTCATAGTTCAAACTGATGCATCTGAGGTGAGGGTAGGTGCTGTATTATCACAACTGAATGAAGAGGGCCAGGCTCTCCCTTCATTGTTCAAACCGACCACAAGCCCCTCCTATGGCTAAAACAGATGAAGGGTGAAAACCCCAAACTACTCAGGTGGTCCATTTCCCTACAGGGGATGGACTATACAGTGGAACATAGACCTGCGAGCAACCATGCCAATGCAGATGGCCTCTCCAGATATTTCCACTTAGAACATGAAGACTCAACTGGTCAAGGTTAGTTTAATGTCCCTGTGTTTGGGAGGGGGGTTATGTAGGAGAGTGGCATCGACTGCATAGTTGCCCCCAACTTTTTGCTGATGTTTTGACTGTTTTCTGACTCTAGCCAGGCTGTGGCCCTGCTATCCAGGACCCCAGCCTATCTGCTTCCTCTCTAAACTAATGTGAGTACCCTAGGTACACACCAATTGAATACTGAGGACACCCTATCAGCCCCTTGTAGATGGTACCCTAGGTACCCAGGGCATGGGTCCCTCAGAGGCCTACCAGGGGCTGCAGCATTTATTGTGCCACCCCTGGGACAGCCATACAAACTGACACCACCAGACCACTACTGTAGTCTGGGTAAGGTGGTACTTGCACCCCTTACAGGGATATAGGTATCCTGTATCCCACTTAAATACAACACATATATCCTCATAGGTCACCCCTAAGGCAGGCCTTGGTAATCCTACAAGGCAGGGTGCTGAGATGTGTGAGGGGGAACCCCTACCTGAGTAGGGCCCCTCTTCAACCTTCGTTAAAACTATTGCTGGGTTGTTTGTAGTGCAGCCATACCATATACTCTTAACCGCATTATAAGTAATCGGAATAGCGTGATAACTTGAGAGTGGCTGCACAGAACCATGTCATGTTTGGTGTCAAACATCGTGGAATCATACCCCCAATCCAGCCGTGGGAGTGAGGGCATGATTCCCCCCTGCTAGAGGGGTGATATGGTAAAAGTGGCAGATTTTAGACACCAATTTAAAAGTGCACACGTCGTACAAAATGGATGCTACCCGCCACCCACACGACTCTGGCTGCCTGTTGCTGGACAGAACTCCAGCCACGGCAGCTGGACAATAGGGATCTTGTTGCAGGGAGGTGTTCCCACCTCCCCAGACAGACTATGTGGATTGGAACTGGGTGGGTGCACCATAGGATGGCTTTCAAACTTGCACGTAGGCTTCTCCAGTGCCTACTTCTGCATACACCGCCTCAAACCGGTTCAGGGGCATCCTGTCCCCTGCCCAGGCGGGAAAACACACAAAGGGGAGAGGGTGTAGCTACCCTTCCCCGCCTGAACTCTCATTGGTGGGCTCTGATTCAGACACTCCCCTAATCTCTGGATAAAGGTGGGTGCAGGGTCCCCAGAGCCTCAGATTAATCTTTGACTTCAAAGACTTGAACCTTCGACGAGCTGCCGCACAGCTGAATGAAGAAATCTCCCTTGGGGTAAAGGAGTTACCCCCCTGCTTGGCAGGCACCTGAAACACTGCAAGTGACCCGGTTTGAACTCCGCTGCTCCTACGGACATCGAAGCCTTCTGCCTACCCTGAGGTGGGTTTCCAAGCATCTCAGAGGCCAGTGAGTGTGCACAGCAAAGCTCAGCACCGTGGACCCCATGGGTGCCGAGATCCCCAATACCCCAGGACGCCGGCCACCTCTTGCACAGCACACGACCCCGACCAGTGGGGAAGTTGTGCTTTGGCCCATCATTGAGCCAACCTCTCAGCATTACTTGTGCCAAAGGACGACGCACCAGCCCGCTCCGGCGACCCGTGGGCTCATCTTTACGCACTCCAAATTGCCGCCTCCCGCGGTCCCTTGTCTCTCGACTGGTGGGCCCTAGCGGAAGTCAATCTTTACTTTAAAGGGCTCCCCTGGTTGCTCCAGGCCTGTTCTCCAGTCTCCTCGCTGGAGACCTCGCTCAGACCTAGTGGGTCTGCACCGTAGCTGTTTTGAGATCCTTGCGTGGGTTGCGGTTGCCAAGGCTTGGTGGATCCAATCCGGACACTAACACCGCAGCGGCCTTCATCCTTCGTGGGACAGTCACCCTCCAGAAGCTGGCCTTCCTTGAAGCCTCCTGGACCCCGTGGCTGCTGATCCAAGCTACCCGTCTTCAACCTGGAAGCACCCGACATTGAAGGGCTCTTTCTCCTGAGCTCCCTGGTCACTGGCTAGTGATCCAGACTCTGTCCCCTCTGCTTTCAGGTCCTTACCTTCAAGATCTACATCTTCAATCTGCACGACATTGACAACGCCTCACGCCAGCAGCAGTTCTTCACCTTTTTCCATTGAAAACGAGATCGCGACCCGACATTGAAAACGACCTATGCACCCGGCTTCCCTGGGGCAGGTAACAGTGGTACCTCGGTACTGTCGTGGGTGTGGGCCCTCCAAAAGCTTAACTCTAAGCTCCTGAACTTGAACTCCTGCTACAAGTGTCCAGATTCTTGTAATTTCCAAACGCAACATTTCCCATAGGGTTTAATAGAGTTCCCGACTGTAGTTTAAACACTGCACCCGTCTCCCGTGGGTCCCCTTCCTCACTACCTTGGGTGGTTTCGTAAGGGGCCAGCGACCCTAAGTGCCCTAGGCACTGTCTGCAGAAGTGTCGTGGTTCTTATACCACTTTTTTAATATATGGTTTGGTCCCCCCCCCGGGGCCATGTGATTCCAGTGCTATTTATTGTTGTTTAAATGCTTTATTGAATTGCATCTTTACCTTCAGCCTCACAAGAGACTAGTGGGATTTGTTCTTAGAATAAATACATATATTTTGAATATATACCTGTGTGGACTACTCTTTCATTTGGACATTCAAGAGGTTATCCATGGTAAAACAATAAGCTTAACACTCCTTCAAGACTTAGCCTGAAGGATGCTCTCCACAGCTACCACTAGGATAGCTTTCTTTAAAGGTTGCATTTTAACCTATCACCTTAAGAGTCGAATTGGACTGGTGCAAGGTGTCCACTATAACTAGTGGACAGCATATGCCAGGCCAACTTCTCACACTGGGTGTGGAGAGAGCCCACGACTTAGGAGAGACAAAGTCTCCTGATGGGTCATATTTCCCCTCCCCCTCCTCCAATAATGGTAATAAATAGCACATTACACTGGTGTCCTCATGTATAATTTATGGAACACCGTTTTTTTCATGTTATTCATTTAAAAAAGATATTTAACAAAAAGCAGAATGCATGGGCTTAAATTTGCACTGTAAATTGATACTATATTGAAGAAGCCTTGTGACTATAAGCAGAGTTGTTCCCTAAATACAGTAATTGTAGCTTACAGTTAATGAGACATTAAACGTGTTTTTTTCTCATCAGACTCGCTGTACTGTAGTGAATAAATGCGAATGTGCGTTTATTAGTGCAGTGCCCCGAAGCAATATATAATATACAGAATGTCGGGTTGAACGTTCTTTTCTGAGTTAAATTGCACTTGTCTGCTCTTCTGCACAGGATCAGAGAGAGAGTAATCCGAGGTAACGCTGTGATATGCTTTAAGGGTAAGCTGAGGACCAATGCACAGTCTACCTTAATAGACCTGCTGGTCCTTACCTGACCTGACCCCACATTCCGCGTCTCGTGCTCATTGCCAAAGCTGTGTCTGAGGCAGCTCCAGGCAGGATGCCAGCACAGTACACCCGCAGGCTGCACGCTGAGCTGTGTATCCTTCAGTCATGGGGTGCCCTGAGAAGAACACATTTCCGAAACGGAGCAGCTTGTATTCCCAGTGCAAAGGCCAGTACGTTTTATGAGTGTATCTGGAGTCAGCAGGATAGCTCAACGGGTTATGTGCTTGCCGTGATATTAAGATTCAAATCACAGCACGGTTGAATGGTCGTTTCAGCTTTCTGAAGTCGAACAAAGGCGCACCCGTTTTTGGCTGGATAACAGCTCAGTTCCAAGTGTGCAGATCAATAATTGTAAATCTTACAGATGTCAAATCCCCCTTCCACCCGCGGTTATCAGAGATTTGAAGTCCTGTTTATTTTATTATAAAATCCGGCTTACATGTCTCGGGACGGACAGAAAACCTGGACTGGATAGATGACCGTCTCATGCTTACACCTTGAAAACTCGACGACTTTGTGGAGTCTAACTCCTTCAGAGCACCGTTTACTCCTGGTGTGTCACTGGCTGACACTTTTATACCACAGACTTCTCAATGGGATAAAGAGCTGCGAGGGGGTGTACTTTTTTGTATTGTAATTGCTTTTATATAGCGCTTACTACCCTGACGAGGGCTCAAAGCACTTTTTCGGCTAGTAGCACCTATTCCGGAACCCATAAAGGATTAGTGTTGATTTAGTATAGTAAAATATGAAAGTGATTTATGTGATGGATAGGTTAGTCAATTATTTGGATTCAGAGGTTAGTGGGAGGATAGAATAAAAAAAAAAGGTTTGTATTTATATAGCGCTTGTTAGTTTATGCTGTTGGCTAGCGCTTAGAGGCCTCACTCTACCCTTCATCTAGTACTGCCAGCTACGCAGTTCGGAGGCATCACACACAGCGGAAACGGTGTAACAATAAGAGCCACCTACACACAAAATACGTTTTTCTGCTGATGTCTGACTGCACTGGTCAGTGAAGCGACGGCACACACGGCAGCATAGCGCTGCAAAGGCTATAGCGGTTTGTAGCTATAGTTCGAACGTGCACGAGAGGCCATTTGTTTTCGTAACAAAGGGGAGTAAAGGAGCAGAGTAAAGGAAAAACAGGAAGCTGGCCCGCAGTCATCATTTCTAAGAACATTAGGACAAATTTCGAAACGCTACTCTTGGCTAGATGCCAGGAGGAGGTGAGGTGGGGGCAGAGGGGGGGCGGGGACGCCGCGTTATCCTAAACAGTCATAGCGGCAATGTCTGCCATTGCAACCGAGGCAAGACTGCTCAGATATAAGCGGGAAGCTGCAATTCTTCAGCTTGCTCACGGGACTCCCCACAACGCCCCCTACAGCCAAAACGTATTCTGGTCAGTTCCAAAACTTGCTTCCCTTAAATATACTGCATTAGCCAACCGGCTTCCACCCTGTTTCTCACGTCGACGTCAGAGAATTAATACATGACATAGCTGCCGACTGGACCCATGCCCCTGAGGATGACTCTGGGCCGCTCCTGCAGTTCTAAGTTACAGCACTAAGCATGCTGGGGCTTGTAGTTCAATTGTGCACGTGTCAAATATGTGCCTACAATGTCCAGCGTGCTCCTTCTGCTGACTGAGAAATGAGGGCTGTTTCAAAGTCAGTCTCATGGCATGGCAACAGTTTACGAGTAATGAGTCGGCTTGGGTTCCCAATGGGGACTGCTTTCTGGTGCATCCTCCCTCCTTGGCAGTCGCCTTATGCTGGGATTGCTTAGCGCGTACTTCGCAGTATACACGAGTCCTTAGGCGCAGGGTTATTATGCGGCAAAGTGTACCTGGTTTTGCGTCATTATGCTGCAGCAAAAAGAGGCACGTTATGTACTAGAATACGTCACATTCTCTGGCAGTATTATTTGCTTATTTTGTCGCAGGTTAATACCATCTAAGCGCCTAACAATAATGAATGTGTCCTCTTGTAATGCAACTGGTGCAATGTAAAGCGCTCTGATACCCGATACCTTCGGGTCAAGTTTGCGCTATATAAAACTCCGTAAAA
This sequence comes from Triturus cristatus, assembly GCF_964204655.1. Lineage (NCBI taxonomy): Eukaryota > Metazoa > Chordata > Amphibia > Caudata > Salamandridae > Triturus > Triturus cristatus. The sequence continues at coordinate 1,163,798,103 of NC_140583.1, forward strand.
TTAAACAAACAAAAAATAATAAGTAAACGTTTTGGCTCAACAATACAAGGTTAACGCTTACATACAGCAACTGACCATTAAATCCTTGCAAAGAGCCTGCCTCTGTGCGGCCCATCCCCCGCGAGTGGTGTGCGCTCGCTATAAGGACCAACAAAAACAAGCATACAAAAGAAAGTGCGGCAAGCTAATACTACAACCTTCTGTGCCACTCCGCTGTAAGAGATCCAATCCCGCTGGGCGTGGCTAAAAGGAGACAGGGTGGCAACAAGCAGCGATTGACATACCTTGCATGCAATCATTGCACTGCCTTCGGCATAATTTGTGAAGCCAAACGACGCACACTAATCAAAACTGAAAGCGGAGCTGGGACGAGGCTTCTGGAATCGTATCGATTCCAAAAAGGCTCGTAAGACGAGTGCAGCGCATGCGCTGCTTACGTCAGGGCGAGACCTAAAAATCCCAGCGCAGGTTGTCGAAAGCCTTTTCCAGGTCTATCGCCATCACCACTGCATCAGGGTAGTTACCCAGATCTGTGTGGAACAGGGCATTATATAGTCTCCTCAGGTTATTAGATGTGGAGCGTGAGGGGATAAAGCTGTTTTGGTCGGTGTGGACCAACCTCCGCATATGCGGAAGGAGCCTAGTAGCCAACATTTTGCTTAAGATTTTAAAATCCTTGTTGAGAATGGACAAGGGCCTAAATTCCGTTACCGCTGCATGGTCCTTCATGGTTTTTGGTAAGGGGATCACCAGTGCTTCTCTAACTGAGGGCGGCAGTAGTCCCTCTTGAAGCAGACGTAAAAACCTGTTCCAACTCTGGGGCTAATATGTCCACAAAGGCAACATAGAATTTGTCTGGAAGGCCATCAGGCCCAAGCGTCTTCCCCCGTGCCATATCCTTAATCGCCGTTCTGAGTTTGCCTGCTTTAACCGGCAATGCTAACGAGTCTCAGGCGTTTCGCTCCATGCTGGCGCTACACTTAGCAGTGTAGCTGCGACGCAGGCACCCTTGCACCATAGTGCAAGGATGTCTGCGTGCAGGGGAAGGTTGTTTATCTACAGAAAGGTCCCCCTTCCTGCACATAAACAATCATGAAATGCAGTTTTGTCACTTCTATGTGTGCTGCTTAATGCAGCACACATGGAAGTTACAAAATGCAATTTTTAAAAAAGAGTGTTTATGCGCAGGAAGGGTCACCTTCCTGAACATAAACAATCCAACGCGTTTTGCTTTTTCCATGTGTGCTGCACAAGGCAGCACACATTGAAAAAGCAAAAACAAGGAGAAACAAAGCATTTCTCCTTGTTTAGCCAAGTTAAGACCTGGTTTTCCCTGGTCTTAATTTTGGCGCTGCCTCCTATTTACGCTGCCCCTGTAAATAGAGGGGAAGCGTCAAAATCAATGTGTGTTGCAGTGGAACACCCACCCCAACTCCCACTGCCCACCCCATCACGCTAAGCATTGCTAAGCCCCTATCGCCACTGGGTCGTCAAAAAAAGTGACGTTCCCATGGCGATAGGGGCTTGTAAATATGCCCTTAAAATCCTAAGTAATTTGAGTATTTGTTTTGTGTGCACATGTGTGTTTATCTTTTTTCAAATTACTGTTTTAATGTTTAAAATGTAAATAATACAAATTGCTTGGGGGTCCCTGGCTTCCAGTGGTGATTCAGTGGGGGTCCTCAAGAGTCAAAAGTTTGGGAACCACTGTTGTAGAGTACATGAGAACTCAGGAAAGAAAACCCTGTTTCTCGTTATTGGTTATATTGGGAAATTCTCTCATGAGTAGTGGATTCAGCAAGTCAAGAAACTTCACGTATGCAGTCAAGCCTACATTAATTTGAGCTAATATAACGTAATACATAAAATTATTAAACATGTATTCATAGGCAATGTACAGATGTCATGATTCTAGTATAACTCTGATGCACTTGAAATTATTTAGTACGGTTACAAATAACATATGTCAGTATGGTACACTACTGCTTTTTGAATGTACCAACATGTAAATATATTTCAAAACATATATTCAGAATGTCGTTTTAGCTGTATAACATAGGCACACATGTGAAGTACAATCTCTTAAAGTTTCACAGATGCATCGTTAATTTGGAATGTGTAACACCTACTTTAGTTTTTGTCATTTCGGTGCACACTTTACCCACACAAAAGATACATTTTATTTAAATTCAACATCATAATCGGGTTTAATCATAATATTGGATTCATTCTCATTAGTTAGGCATACATATAGATGATAATAAAGAATGATTAGAGGTAAACTCCATACCGTGAGAGTTCACCATTTACACATTGCTAGAATGCGTTGATGAAATAGTAATTGTGATTCTCCTATTAACATGACTAGAGAATCTGGATTTCATTAAAGACACGGAGGCTAACATTATGCATTATTCCTTTAATGCGTCCCCAAGCAGCCGCATACATCATAAAGCACAAGTTCCAGAGTAGAACGTTAACATAAGATAAAATGCATGAGACCATAACAATCAGCCTCTTTTAAATGCAATGTAGAGCAGGATAAGATCCAACGATTAACAGTCCAAACAGCAGAGAAATCCATGAGGTTATGAACAAACAAAGAGAGGAAGGGCGATGGAAGAGCCAGAGTTCCAATCTCCTGAGGTTCAGATTAAGATTGATTATCTGAAAAGCAAAAAAAGATGCAAGTAACTCCAGAATAAGAAATGCTAAAATGAGGAGGCAAAATATGTGGTTAGACAAGGTATAACAATTTCATCATGCCAAAAATCTAAAATGCAAATTACATAAGATATGTAAGACTAAACAGTAAACATAAGTACTGTAACATTTTTTTACAACCAAGGGAAAGGGAGGGTGGGATAATGTTAGCCTCCGTGTCTTTAATGAAATCGAGATTCTCTAGTCATGTTAATAGGAGAATCGCAATTTCATTACAAGACCGGAAGCTACATTATGCATGTTGGTAGCTTTGTAAGACCACATCAGACATATGTGAAATTGGTTTACAATAATGCATAGCGAAGGTACTAGCATTAGACCAGTCGGCAGCTTTAAGGATGTCATCCAACTTACCTCCAGACCAGAAGGACTTACTGGCCATAGTGCCTCTGATTCAATGAGCCTTAAAGATATTTAAATCAACACCAGCCAATTTCATAGCAATTTTAACCCACCTAGTGATGGAAGCAGAGGTAATAGCTTTGTGAGGTTTAACGAAGGAGATAAGTAGCTGATTTACATTAGGGGAACGAAGAGGGTTCATCCTGCAGTCATATTCTTTCATACACTCCACAACACAAAGTTTTTTGCAAAGGTCAAAGCGAGGGTAAAAAATAGAATCAGACATAGTCTTGGTTCTTCTAAATAAATCGAAATTGACTCCAAACATGTTGTAGGATCTATTGGAGATTTCAAGAGCTTTAACGTCGGAAACTCTACGACAGGAAATAAGACAAAGTAAAGTGGCAAGTTTGATGGATAGGTTTTTCCTATTCAAAAGAGAGTTATCAGGCCAGTTAGAAAAGAGATCAAGAATCAAATTAACATCCCAAAGAGACTGATATCTCAGTTTGGGAGGTCTCCTGAGTCTAATACTTTTAAGCACCCTGCAAATAATTGGGTTTTTACCAATAGTTTTACCATTGATGAGAGAGTGTCCAGCAGAGATAGCTGATCTATAACAATTGATCGATCTATAGCTAAGACCCCTTTCGAATTGCTCTACAAGGAAGTTAACTATGTCAACGATAGGTGCTTCCACGGAATCCAGATTCCTTTCCAAGCACCAACGTACCCATAATTTCAAAATGTTGTTATATCGGTAGTGTGTGCCTGGGGCCCAAGATTCTCCCAGGAGAGTTGAAGCTGTTGACGAAAGGCCTGTGAGATCATTGGCTCTCATGACACTCTCCAGGCAAGAAGGTTCAAATTCCCTGAATGAACTAGAGGGTGAATTCCTCCGTCTACGTCTGTAAGAAGATTTACTAGGCGGGGGATCAAGAATGGCAGATGGTAAGCCAGTTCCAGGGTGGTTGGAAACCAAGCTTGAGATGGTCAGAAGGGAGTGACTAGGACGATTGAGCAATGTTGATGTCTCACTTTCTGAAGAACTCTCTGAATCATAGCGAATGGGGGAAAGGCGTAAGCTTTGCTCCCTGACCAGCACGGAAGGAAGGAGTTTACTGCTAGAGCACCCGGGTCTGGCATCCAGCTGTAATAATTTTCTAGTTGGAAAGTTAGTCTGCTGGCAAAAAGATCTATTTCCAGTGGACCCCAAACATTGTTGAGAGAGTTGAAGACAGAAACGTTGAGTTTCCAATCGCAGTGGTCTGAGAGGAACCTTGAGTTCCAGTCTGCCGAAATATTTGATTTCCCTGGAAGATATTCGGCTTTTAGTGAAATCTTGTGTTCCAGACAGAACATCCAGAGTTTTCTGGCTAGATTGGAGAGGTCTGCAGATTTGGTTCCACCTAGGCGATTTATATATGCAACTGCGGACATATTGTCCATTTTCAGAAAGACAGATCTGCCTTGAAGGGAGTGTTTGAAGTTCATTAGAGCATATAGCCCGACGGTCAGTTCTAAGAAGTTTATGTGGTGTTCCGACTCTTCCTGAGACCAAACACCCCCTGTGTTCTGATCTAGGAGACAGGCTCCCCACCCATGAAGGCTCGCATCGGATTCCAACACGAATTCTGGTACTGAACCAAAAATTGCTTTTCCGTTCCAAGCATCTAAGTTCTCCAACCACCAGGTCAGTTCTATTCTTGCTTCGGGGTCCAGGGAAATGCGATCCCCGTACCAGAGGCCCGAACGAAGGGCTCTTGCTTTTACTCTCTGAAGAGCACGATAATTTAGGGGACCAGGAAAGATAGCTTGGATGGAGGAAGAAAGTAGGCCTAGTAGCCTTGCTAGTTCCCTCAGGGATAAGTTCTCTTGTTTCAACACATGCCTTATCTCCTTCCTGATTTTTGTTATTTTCTTTGGGGGAAGGAGAAGAAGACATTTCGTGGTTTCTACGTTGAATCCCAAAAATTCCATGGTTCTGGAAGGGGATAGTATGGACTTCTCTTTGTTTATGATAAAGCCAAGATTCTCTAGGAGGTTTATTACAGTCTCCAGGTCTTGGATTATCTGAGTGATCTTGTGAAAGAATAAGGATGTCGTCTAGATAAATGATCATGCGGATGCCTTTTTCCCTCAAAGAAGATGCTACTGATCTCATTATTTTGGTGAAACACCATGGTGCGGAGGAGAGGCCGAAGGGAAGAGCCTGGAATTGGAAAAGATGATTTTTCCATATACTTTGGAGAAAGGGTTGGTGGGCTTGGGCCATAGGGATGGTAAAATAGGCGTCCTTTAGGTCTAGTTTGACTAGCCAGTCTCTTTCTATTAGTAAATCTCTGAGAAGATGGATGCCCTCCATCTTGAAGTGTCTGTAAACAAGATATTTGTTGAGGTCCCTTAGATTTATTACGGGTCTCCAACCCTTGTCTTTTTTCTCTACGAGAAAGAGAGCACTTATGAACCTTAGAGTCTCTATCGGAACCTCTATGATAGCACCTTTCTGAAGCATTGAGGATATCTCTTCCACTATTATTTTTTCTTGATCTAAGGTGAGCGGAATATCTCTGGGGAAAGAAGTTTGATAGGGGGTATCTATAAAGTCTATCATAAATCCCCTTACTGTGTTCAGAACCCAAGGGTCTTGAGTAATCAATTTCCAATTGTGAAAAAAGAATCTTAGTCTGCCTCCTACTTTCAGGGAAAAGGAAAGGGGGGAGAGGGAAGAATTGTACTTACTTTGGGGAAAGTTGGCGTTGGATGCTCCACGTGATCTGAAGTTTCGAGAGCGAAATCCTCTTCCTCTTTGTGGGTAGAAGTCAGGGGTATTAGAGAGTTGGAAACCTCTTCCGCTGAATCCTCTTTATCTGGAGTAGGGCCTGCGATTGAAGCGGCCGGAAGAAAGGCCCCTTCTTCCGGCCCTGCCAAAAAGGTTATTGGTGTTTGTCAGAATGGGCAGGAATAGCGCGACACAGACTTAGGGTTTTCCTTATAGTTTTAATGGGGAGTCGTAGGTTCACTGGTACAGAGAGAACAAAGGAAGTAATTAGGGTGAGTCTTTGGCGTCGTCTTCCAGGGTGATGGCTTCTCCCTCCTCGGTTCACGTCGTCTCGTCTCCCTCGTCAGGATATGAAGGATGGCCAGCGGTATAAATGGGGAGCACACCAAAACAAAGAAAGAAAAGCACCGATTAGGGCTTTAGGCGGTGGCGCTGCGGAGGGAAAGGGTGTGGGGGATGTCACCCAGCTCTAGGATGCTGCGGGCCGTTTAGGGAGGGATTCCTTCACCAGGGGAGCGTTAGAGGTCAGAGAGTGCGCTGCTATTCGGACTCCCCGCCTGGCAGCCCCACTCCTCCCTCGGTTCCTGGCTCCACCCGCCTCCCGGTACCCAGCAAGCGCTGACGTACCTGCTCAAGCCACGTTCCTCCGGGAGCGTGGCGGGGCGCTTCGAGGGGACGATGGCCTCCAGGCTTCTCCTTAGTGGGATCCTCCGAGGTCTTCGACACTCCGGAATTGCTGGACTCTTCTTGGCTCCGTCGTCGTCTCTTTCGGCTTCGTCCTCCTTCCGGGTTGCGCCGCCTCCTCCATTGGTTGTTGGGTCTTTTACAGCCGGTGATGCGGTGTGGGTCCACCCCCAGAGGCGGGAGCAGGGGTCGTCAGCCTCTTCCTTAAAGGGCCAGACCCATGGGGTGGGAGAGCTGGATGACGTGGTCCAGGCGGCATCTGAGTCCGGCGCCTGCAAGGGGGAAACAGTGGTGATCGGGTCAGGTGAGGGCAAAACCGGTACCCCAGAACCCGGCCTCTGACAGTGTTGAAAACCTTTTTCATGTTTTGATGTGCTTTGTCCAGAGCGGTAAAAGTAGATACATATTTGCCAAGCATCTTGGTAAGGTCCTCGCCAAAGAGGAGTCCTTTGGGGTTGGTAGAGGGCTCTTTGTCAGCTAGATCGCTCAATTTAGGAGAGATTTTTGTGAGAACTACTCTTCTCCTTTCCGAATTGAGGCTAGAATTGGCATTGCCCAAAAGAATCAAGTCTCTCTGACTGAGACCCCTAATAACCTCAGTATTGAGGGGTATTCCGTTTATATGGCTATGTTCGGCTGTATCAATGATCCTGGCTAGTGGGCCAAGGATATCAAGGACGCGGTCTTGGCAACTCTTAAGTGACCTTTCCATACCTTTTCTCGGGTCTCTCCCGAGTTTAAAGAGATATTTGATAAGTTCAGGGTCAAGGTTTGGGGTTTGGCATACTTTCTCATCTATAGAAGGTCTGGAGCATTCAGATCTTAGAAGATTTCGAGTATCTCTCTCTAGAGGGTACCTTAACCATTTTTTAATGAATTTGCTGACGTGTTCGTGGGGAAACCACTCCGAGCTCCTAGGGTGTTTTAGATTCAATGGTGAGAACATCTCCTCACCTAGTGGATCTACGATAATATCATTAGAAGGAGAAGAGGGAAGCTCACTTTCAAAAGGATGAGAATCGAATTCCTGTTCATCTTCATCCAGATCTAAGACATATTCATCTGGAAGATCAGAGGCTTTATCATCTTGAAAAACATTGTCTTCGAATTGAAGATTAGTGTCATGAGCACTTCGATATTTTGTGCCGCTAGGGACACCCTGATAGTTCGTGCCGCTAAGGACACCCATAGTGTTTGAGGTGCGATGACCTCCCGTAAAACTTGAGGTGCTAGGACCTCCCGTGCTCTTGGGTGATGATTGAATAATATTCTTTGTTTTTTTTTAAGTCTTTTCCCCCTGATTTCAATGAGATCTTCATTACATGGGTTATGTTGGTTTTCGCTAAAATCATAATGATCAGAGGGAAGTGATCTCTTAGAAGATGCGACCTTTGACAAAGTCTCCAACATACAGGATCTCATTTCTTTATGTATTAGATTTTTAAATGCCTCATTATCCATGTTAGGTATAGGCGCGCTAGCCTCATCCGATTCAATGTCAGACATAGTGAGATATCTGTCAGACTTAAATATGATCTATGTCCCCTTTTTTAAATTTTTTTATATATATGTTTAGGTTATAAAAATTTGTAAAAATGTTAAGCTCCCTCTTATCCTTTTTAAAAAAATGTTTTTAAGGTGTGGTGTCTAGTTAAAAAACCCGGTAAGAAAATATATATATGTATCAATAAATATATCAAATTATAATTAAATCGCTATGCTAAGCGAAATTATTATTTTATATTATTATATTCTTGCAGAAGGTGGTTTTGGAGAGAGACTCGAGGGGAAGCAGGAGAAATCAGCTGATCGGCAGTCGAGCAACTGTCAGATTGCTCGGCAGTCGAGCAACTGTCCGATTGCTCGAGCGACCGATTCAGCCAGGTTTCGTTGTACAAAGGAGAGGAAAGCACCTTGGCAACACGGGAGCGCTACGAGCTCGTTGCCAAGGCCCATTCCTCTAGGCGGTCGAAAAACGGAGGCATTTCATGTCCGCTACGATCGCAGACGAAGCGGAAGAGTACCACGCATCAAAGGCACAAAATCACGCCACTGCAAGTGTGTTTGTCGAAAGGGAGCCACAGACGGAAGGTAAGGGGGAGAGCTGTCTAATAAAGACAGGCCTCTTCCCCCCTATTTTAAAACTTTGGGCACCAAAAAAAACGAAGCGCTTAGTGTAATAAAGAGGGTAGGCGGGGAAGAAAGAGCAATCTCCATAAATTGGAGATTGTGGTGATAAGAGAAGGTGGGGGGTGGGGTGAAGCCCAATTAGCGAAATAGAAGGCCAATGATAAAGCCTAAAAACAATTATTAGCAGAGATAATATACAATATTATAACAAAACGTTATTACACAATATCTAGTAAAGAATATACAGTGTCAAAGAAGGAGTAAAATAAATCAACTTATCTGCTTGGAGCCGCATTTAAAAGAGGCTGATTATTATGGCCTCATGCATTTTATCTTATGTTAACGTTCTACTCTGGAACTTGTGCTTTATGATGTATGCGGCTGCTTGGGGACGCATTAAAGGAATAATGCATAATGTAGCCGCCGGTCTTGTAATGAAATCTGCTATTTAGTAAATCACAATCTATATTATTTACACGAATTATATCATCTAGGCTACATCTTTTCTGCATGCTTTTACCATGCAGTAACTAAAAATTCTCTAGTCTTGTCATGTTTTCTCGAACATGTAGTTGGTGTGCGTTGTTATTTTTCTCTCAGAAGTGCCATAATTGGTTTCTCATGTCATTAAAAGTTTAAATCTCTCCAACATTAGTCTCAGAGGTTTTCAATTTAAAGTCAGCAAATGTGTGCTAATTCTGAAACAGGAAATGTGTAGATTCCACTGATGAACCTAAAGGCTCCTTTAGAAAAGAGGCACTTGGCTTTCAATGGGTAAGGTCGACTATACGTTCAAAGTATAAAAGATACTAAAATGAAACACTGCTGGACATGCTTTCAAGTTTGGCAAACTTTGAGTACTCGAATTCTTCCAGTACTTCAGTCGGTCCTATGGAAGCTGTAGTTTATGTCGCGTTCTCGGTGGTGGCCCGGGCAATCCCCCGGTGCGCCGCACGGGTGGGGGCTGGTTTAGCCGAAAACCGGCCCTGGCAAAGAGCTCGGCGGCACCCCCAAGCCCCGGGGTGCCGGCTGAGCACTTTGTCAGGGACAGTTTTGGTTCCCAGTCCGGCCCTGCCGCCCACCTATAAATTATTGTTAATTGCACCTTAGAATTCAGCACCTGCTCCTTCCTATGGTACAGTAGTACCTACCTGTGTGCAGCACAGCGGCCGCACGCGCTTAGAACGAAGGTACATATCAGTTCAATAGAAGTGGAGCAGATTTCTTCATTGATGAGGTGCGTGAGTTTACGAGGTGTGGTGGGGGTGCCCGTATAAAAAGGTAGGTAGTGAGGCCAGGTGGGGCACATTAGCTAGACATAGGCAGGTCTTGTGAGCTCCTATCGCATTCCTTCTTAAAAAGAGTTTGATAGGACCTGCCTGTTGTGTGTTTTGTACACATGGAATTGTTCCAGGAAGCCTGAAGAAACGCTTCATTTGTAGAAGCCAGCGGCTGTGAAAATCGCATCTGACTCTTGACACCTGAAACTTGCACGAACTGCTCGCTGAAGGAACCGTGTAAACAAAACGAGGTTCCCCCGAAAAGTAAATGTTTGAAGATAGCGATTATCCCAAGGTCTGTTTCAATCCGCTGTATGTAGGTCGCTAGACTGAACTAATGATCTCATTTGGTATGAATAGTAACTGAATTTTCTCTTGATACTACTAGCCCCTGCTTTTTGGAAATGCGTGAGATACCTGAAGACCGCATTGTAGGCATTCAAGCATGCATTTAAAAGCGTTACTGACGCATGGACCGAACATTTCACTGTCTTGTTTCATTCACTGTAGCCAGCACTAGGAAGTGGCCACAAACGTTGCTGTGAAACCGCTTAGAAAAACCTCGGCAGAGCCTATAGGTCTGACCTTGGCAAGCTAGTTTATCGGTCATTTTGTTTCTTTTATTGCAAGCACATGCCACAAAAACAAAGGAAATCAAAAAACATGCCCCCAACTAAACGAAATGTAAGAAAAGTACATTAACTGCCTCGTGCGTTTTTAGATTTCAATATTATTTATTGTGCCAATAAAAAACAGGAAAAGTTCAATCTGCAAATCGATATCAGGCATGTTCAATAAAGGAACGCTGCTGATCCCTCATAGGGTCAATTGATTTTTCCATAGCTCGAATAGTATTTGTGATGTTTTGATATCCTAAGTATAAACACCCACCCGCTTATTCTACAGTCCCTTTAAGGCCAACAGGCCAGAGAGTGGGGACGGCGTAGCTGTCAATTGTCCCTTTTTTGCCGGGACAGTCCTGGCAAGTTGGAGACTGTTCCGGTTAATTCACCATCCCGGGACAGTCCTGGCAATTGCACTTCCAGCCCTGCCAAGTGTTGCGCTCGCCTTTACATGACTAATTAACTACATCTAACGCGGCTGCTCGATTCCATAGTATGTGGCCTAATGTTTACACACAGGGCACGAGTGGGGGAGGGGGAGGTACACGCGGGTGGACGGCGTCCGCCCACTTTTTTCACTGGGTGGACGCCATCCACCCTGCCAAGAAGTTGTGCCCACTGAAAAAGATGCTGAATTCGTCCCCCATGTAATTTCCAAACACCGAGACACTCCGCAGCGCCTGCACCTTGTTGTCTGCCTTCGATCCACAACAACGTGCAGGCGGGAACAGGGCTTTCTTAGTTCAGACTCCTGCTGGACCCATAAACAAGCATTAAAAATGCAATAGGTCTCGCCTTGATTAAGTTAAAGCCATTTGCTTTGCTATACAATACCACTGCATTTTCAATTTTTTTTATTTTTTATATATGCTTTTTAAGTGGCAAGCGCTGGACAGCTGGAACTTTACGTCTTTGTGCATACCCCTGTTTCTGAACATTTAGCATATTATTCACGTGCTTTTGCATCACCAGGACTTGAATCAAATGAAAATGTGTAAACAGTTCAATGTTATTGTTAACAGGAGCCCCAAAAATATTGCTTGCCCAAAGCCCCAAAAATTCTTAGCAACTCTTAGCAGACACATACAGGATTTCACTAAGAAATAAGAACCAAATGCACCATCCATGTACCTTCTGCTTTCTTCCTTTATGCTTTCCCCTAATATGTCCCTTTTATTTTGCAGCTTCAATAATGTAATGGGGCGGTGAAGTATCCTACCTCCTCTGTTCCTTGCACCAGCCCCGTTCGCCTTCAAACCACCATTCACTGTGGGCAGAGGCAACCTCACCGGCAAACGTGCAATCCGCTTTCCTCCTTTGACATGGCTTTAAACTTTTCCCAACTCTAGCGCACCTCCCGTACCTCTTATCACTTTCATCGTCCAGAACTCTCATTCCATCGTACATTTTCCCTTCAGCCCCTCCTTTGCCATTTTCACCTTGCCTGCTGGGAAACATTTTGCTGTAACCATCGTAGAGCGTGGCGGCAATCTTTTAGTGTAGATGTTCTGCATTTTACAATGTGTTAATTACCAATGTAAATGTCCTGAGATTTACATTTTCATAATGAACAGCTCTTTACATTTGTTGACACCACGACCTTTCACTACACTAGCCTGTCGATTTTCGAGGAACGATTCTTTGTATAATGATTTTATTGTTCCAGTTGGCACTGTCCGCGGTCCATCAGCCTCTATCCCAAGCCCTGTAGGTCTACCTCTTAACTCTGCTAACACGACATTGTCCCTACTTTATAACTTGCCCACCCTGCTCCTGTCGCCTCTCTGCCCCTCCTGCTCACTACCTGTCCTGCACCTCTACACTTCTGTCTCTTCCTGTTTCTGCCCCTCTCTGACGCCTGTCCACTACCTTTAATCACTTTCCACCCCGTTTGCCCTCACCGTCCTCGCTGCCTGCCCTTTACCTCTGCCCTGTTTCTGCCCTTGCTCCTCGTGCCCTGTCTTGCTTCTCCCTGCCCCCAAGTGCCCCGACCTGCACTTTTCACAAACAAAAGTGACACTCGGGAGGGCGAGCGCGGCGGAGGGGGCGGGGTTTAGTAAAGGCCTAAGTGAGAGCAGAGTCACCAGCAGCCCAGGCGCCCTCCATATCTCCACAGAGATCATGGTGCCCCCAGCCCACCCCTCCGTAGAAAAAAACACACACACAACATGCACCAGGTCTGACCCGCAAGGGGCTGCTTTCCAACCCCCCAGAGCAGGGACCACCAGGGGGGCTGCCTGGGAAAACAAGCACGCTAAATGGGAAGACGTCTGAAAAAACAGGCTGTAGTGTGGGAGAGGGGCCCCTTCAAATCATGGAGCGGACAGGGAGTCCTCACGAGCTAGAGCGAGTAGTTACTGGGTACTGAAGGCAGATGTGGGGGGCCCCGCCAGGTGAGGTGTACTGTAAGGAAGTTCCTCCGTGTGACTGCCCTCCCCAGGGAATAGTGTCTCTGGCTTCAGAAATGACTTGAAACCCAGCGGGAGGGGCGGGCAATGCACCCCATTCACTAGACTGAGCGGGCCAACCAAGGTGAGATTACCACGGCACAAAGGAAGCCACCGCCAGGCAAGAGGCGCTATACTCCCTAAATAGCACAAGCAGTTCATCAAATTGGGGAAAAGGTGCCTGGAGTACACACCAAAGTAGGATCCAGTACACATCCCGAGAATGGTGCACCCTGGGGAGGGAGGAGGTGGGAGGTAGGAGGAAATCAAAGGGGTTGAGTACAAATAAAGGGAGTAAAGCACTTCTTTTGCAGTGTTATGTAGCGGCAGTTACATTACACAAAGTCACATTCATTTTTTGCGGAGGTGAGATTACGACGGCACAAAGGAAGCCCCCACCTGGCAAGAGGCGCTATACTCCCTAAATAGCACACGCAGTTTAGCAAATTAGGGAAAAGATGCGTGGAGTACACCCCAAAGTAGGATCTGGTACACATCTTGAGGATGGTGCAGGGGGGGAGGTGGGAGGTAGGAGGAAATCAAAGGGATTGAGTACAAATAAAGAGAGTAAAGCACTTCTTTTGCAGTGTTATGTAGCGGCAGTTACATTACACAAAGTCACATTCATTTTTTGCGGCACGGGGAGATTAAGTGATTTGCCCAGAATAACAGGATGTTGAGCTGACGCCGAGACTCGAATCAGAGGGGTAAAACACATTCTGAGGTTAAAGCACAGTAAGAGGGTTAAAGCAATGGAGAAGTAAAGAAGAAATGGTGGAGGTAAAGGACAAGCAGAGTGGTAAAGCATGCATTAAAGAGTGAAGGAGAAACTAGAATAATAAAACACAAGTCACACAGGTAAAGCAAATGTCAGGGCGAAAAACTACAAGCCACCGAGGCAAATCACTGATCAGAGGAGCTCGATACGTATCGGAAGGGATGGCTCCACCCAGAGGAGGATGTTTGGGCACACGCCGAGGGGTAAAGCACAAGTCAGAGACAGGATACAGCACACATCAGAGTGGTAAAGCCCAACTCGCCCCACCTCCCCTACCGCGCAGCCACAAGTCCTCAAGGAAAACAAGCATGACGCGGTCCCGAAAGTGAAAGAGGATCTCTTGTCTTTATGGGGCCATGTGTTTAAACACATGGCCCCATAAAGATAAGAATCCTTTCACGACGCACGAAAGGCAGATGAGCCCGTCCAAATGGGACGGCGCAAAAAGCCAAACAAAAATGTCACGAACAGCTCTTTTCCAATGGCTGGCCACTGTTTAGCGTAAACGGTGACGCCTGCCAATGGAAAAGAGGGGCGGGGCTTAATGCCCTTTACAGAAAATACCCAAAATCATTAAATCCCGCCAGCGAGACTGCGCGTGTGCGCAGCCCACGCCAGGCGAGACCTAAAAAGGCCAAATCTGAGGGGTCATCAGGCCTCCTTTTGTTGGAGTCTCCTGGCTGGCAGCTGTCAGGAGCTTCACGCCTAGAAGCAAATGCAGCAGAGGGGAAACAAAGGCTCACACCTTGTTAACACTTCACACATACTTAAGAGAGGCAGCTTTTCACTTTTTTCAGGCTCTGTTTAGGAGATATGCATGCACTGTAAAAGTCAGATGTGTCTATCTTTACCAGTAATTGCACAAAATAAATAGCATTTATATAGCGCTTACTACCCCTGAGGAGGCGTTGTAATAATTTAAATATCACAGTTTTTTTCTTTTAAAGCACTATGGCTAAAGGAAGCTTTACGCTGACAAAATGCACCATTGTGTTATGTGTAGCGTATAAAAGTGTGAATATTCTGCCTAAATCAGGAGGGTTTGCAAGTATACTTAAAATGTGCTCAAATGTACTCATCACAGACCTTCCAAACATATATGTGAGGGCTTAAGATCTGATGTCACTTCTTGTGATGCCACTTCCTGTGATGTCAGGTGCCTCACAAGCCATGATGTCACGCGATATGATATCACACGCTGTGATGTCACACACTGATGTCACGTGCTGTAATACCACTTGCATACTGATAAACTAGGTTAGTCCCCCCCCATTTCTTTTTTTAGGACTTGTGCACTGTTTACACAAGACAACAGAATCATTCCACATGCATGATATGGGCGGGTTGCTCAGTTGTGGTTTGAATCCTCCTGTAGTAACTGCCACGTGGTGTGAGGTACGGTGTTCGGGCGTCTTCGGATGGGCTTGGCCGGCTTGGAGCGGTGCTGGGCGGGGGAGCAGGCTGGGCTTGGCTGGCTAGGGAGCTGGACAGGGTTAGGGAGTTCTGCTGTGATGTGCTGCTGTCAGTTAGCCGAGGACTACCTCCAGGACGGAGCGCATGGATGGCAGGCGTGCTTATTGGTACTACCGTGATGGAGGTGGAGTTTGACATGAGGGAGGATGATTCACCCGCGGGATCTGCATCAGGGTGAGTGCAGGAAGAAGAGGAGAGTGCAAGCTACTGATCGTCATTTGTGCGGACCCATGGGGAGGATGAAACAAATGGGATCCGAGTCCTTTCCATGAAAGATGGAAGAAGAATCAGGACGCAGAGCTAGGGAGAAGTCGAAGGTTCCAGTCCTTCTGCACCATGTGATGGTTAGGAAGAGTTAAGAGCAGACTTTTTTCACAACTTTTGAAGAAATCTGCATGATAACTGATCATGTACGTCACTGATACTCAACTCGCCTAAAAGTGATAAAATGCACCTGCAAATTTATCTATCGCATACCAAGGATGCATGGTAGTGTTGATGGGAACTTGGTGACATAAGGGCCTACACAATAAAGAGAGAATTGCAGGGGAAGGTGATGAGAATTTTAAACTGTAGCCCAAAGTAGCTGAGTTGGAAACATTCTCCAATGCAGCTGAATAGGAGAATTGTCCCCACTTGGTTACCTTGGCCTTAAGTTTGAAATTCCTGTCTCAATTCCGTGCAATTCCCTCTATATCAAGTAGACCCAATAATTTGTACTATGATAAGTAGACCGAGTTAAAATATGCTAATTATGTGGGTTGGGTGGAGCTTTGGGGCAGTGTGTGTGGTCAATTTTCAAGTAAGTAATTGATAGCTGTGCTGCAAAGTGTCCCTGGGAATTTTTTTCACATGTTGACATCTATGGACTGCAGCGAGACAAACGTTTCATAGGAAGTATGTCTCAAGATAACTATCACCATTCCATCTTCCCAGCTGGGGGTAATCTCCACCAGAAATGGCCCTGGAATGACCTGGGCCTGTTCAACCAAAGGCGTCTAACTCGGGCTGCAGGAGAAACTGCGCTCCAATTATTTCTCGCCCCCTCCAGGTTTGCAAAGCGTAACTGTGCCCACTTAACCTGCTAGGAAATACATTTTGTACCCTCTAGCGTCAGTTTTAGTTTTACAGGGCAAGCAATGGAATTGTCATTTCCCCTCCATCCAAATTTTTTCTCCACAAGCATTAAACTATTTTTTGTGATCATGGTGCTGGAACATGGACCACAAGTCCAGAAAGAGTATTTGGTTGCCTTCAAGTTTTTTTTTCACAACACAATTTTATTGGTTTTATGTCCAGGAACAATACAATCAATTATGGCAGAATTGCACACTACAATAGTCATCCACCAATACATATGTTACCCTCTAGCTTTACAGCCGTGCTTTAACAAATTTTCATTTTATTTACTAGTAGGGTCTGACATTCGTGCGCACATTTCTTTCAATTCTTATTATGGTTGTGCCAATATACAGTTTTGGGGTGACTTTTCAGTAAGGTAGTCTATCGCAGACTTTAAACATCTACCCCAACTCTCTTTTAAGTCCTCCCTCCTCCCCCCGAACTGGCACACTCTTTTATATACTGTCTAGGGATCTAGTTGCACAATATTCGTGTGGGGTATTTCATCTTGTCTGGTATGTACTTTAAGTATGTTTTTCTTGGGCACTATTACAGCGGTGGACTCAGTGTCTTGCAGGGGAAGGGCCTACACACTCTGGGGACCAGCAGGCTCTGCCAGGTCTATAGCCTGGTTGCCTTCACGTTGTGCTAATCTCTAGTGAGCTGCAGCTACCAGCCCCCTCTCACAAACCCCTGCTAACTAAAGACACATCATCACAGTTCCAGCCCCTTTGTCGTCGTCTAGTCAGACTGTAGAAGGGCAGTCTGTATCCCTTTGTCAAAATCTTAATTTCCGGCCCTTCTTATAACTGGGTTCTCGCTGCCCTTTTGTTTGCACTGTTACAATTGATTTTCCAGTAATTGATGAGGTGATGCTGAGTACTCTCACCTGTGTACCCCTCCACACATTGTCGAGTGCCTCATACTGGGCATCTCGTGCTCAGCTGGTGATATAATAGTTCTTGTAGTCTTTGAGGTCATTTACGGCCGATTTGGTTTCTTTGGTGTGTCTCACCAGTTACTGTAGTTTGGTCCACAAAACTTAAAGGACGAATCGTATGCACTCAGCAGTTTGGGCAATGTCCGCTTCCAAATTATGCGTCATATATTTTACTGTTTCTTTATTTGGTTCTTTATTACTACACAATGGTTTCCAAGTCATCCCAAGGTGTTGATTCAGCAAGAGATGGTTTGTAAATCATGTTGTTGCTCCTTAGTTGCCAACACGTTGTTGTGTGATCTTTGTACATTGCTTCATCATGGTATTCTATTTGTACATAGACATTTTACATTAAAAAAGTGTTTATCCACAATGTATAAATAAAAGCAAAAGAAAAGTGCTCTGAGACAGGAAAATAACAGTGCTGGAAAGCCCAAGAATTGCTTTGTAGCAGTTACTATACCTGACGCATATTTGATAACGAAACTGCAAGTTAGCCTTCCAAATAATACATCTGATATTGAGCTTCGCATAAAGGCAGCATGGCATTGGTACCTCTCCCTCCAGATAACTCGTTTTATCAATCAATCAATCAATCAATCAATCATGACATTTGTATAGCGCGCTACTCACCCGGTAGGGTCTCAAGGCGCTGGGGGAAGGGGTCCGCTACTGCTCGAAAAGCCAGGTCTTGAGTAGCTTCCTGAAGGAGAGATGGTCCTGGGTTCGCCAAAGCTGCATGGGGAGGGAGTTCCAAGTCTTGGCTGCCAGGTACGAGAAGTATCTTCCTCCGGCGGTGGCTCTGTGGATGCGTGGGATGGCGGCGAGGGAGTGGCTGGTCCACCGCAGCTGGCGGGTGGGCGGGTAGAAAGTCAGGCGGTTGTTGAGGTACTTGGGGCCTTGGTCGTGGAGGGCCTTGTGTGCGTGGGTGAGGAGTCTGAACGTGATCCTCTTGCTGACGGGGAGCCAGTGCAGGTCTCTCAGGTGGCCGGAGATGTGGTTGTGTCGGGGGATGTCCAGGATGAGTTGTGCGGAGGCGTTCTGGATGTGTTGGAGTCTTTTCTGGAGTTTGGCTGGGGTTCCGGCGTAGAGGGAGTTGCCGTAGTCCAGTCGGCTGGTGACGAGTGCCTGGGTGACCGTCTTCCTGGTTTCGGTAGGGATCTATCGGAAGATCTTTCGGAGCATGCGCAGGGTGTTGAAGCACGATGATGAGACGGCGTTGACTTGTCTGGTCATCGTGAGGGAGGAGTCCAGGATGAAGCCCAGGTTGCGTGCATGGTCCGTTGGCCTGGGTGCGGTGCCCAGGGCCGGAGGCCACCAGGAGTCGTCCCAGGTGGAAGGCGATGATCCCAGGATGAGGACTTCCGTCTTGTCTGAGTTCAGTTTCAGGCAGCTGTTCTTCATCCACTCGGCGACGTCTTTCATCCCTTCGTGTAGGCTGGTTCTGGCGGTGTATGGGTCGTTGGTGAGGGAGTGGATCAGCTGGGTGTCGTCGGCGTAGGAGATGATGTTGAGGTTGTGTTGGCGTGCGATGGCTGCGAGGGGGCTCATGTAGACGTTGAAGAGGGTGGGGCTGAGTGATGATCCCTGTGGTACGCTGCAGATGACTTGTGTGGCCTTGGATCTGAACGGGGGGAGGCGGACTCTCTGGGTTCTTCCGGCGAGGAACGAGATGATCCACTCCAGTGCCTTCTCTTGGATTCCGATGTTGCTGACGCGCTGCACTAGGGTGCGGTGGCAGACAGTGTCGAATGCTGCGGAGAGGTCCAGGAGGATGAGGGCCGCTGTTTCCCCGTTGTCGAGCAGGGATCTGATGTCGTCAGTGGCTGCGATGAGGGCGGTCTTGGTCCTGTGGTTGGCTCGGAAGCCGGACTGCGAGTGGTCGAGGGATCCATTCGTCTCGAGGAAGGCGGCCAGCTGTCTGTTGACGGTCTTCTCGATGACTTTGGCAGGAAAAGGGAGGAGCGAGATGGGGCGGAAGTTCTTGAGGTCGGTGGGATCCGCTGTGGGTTTCTTCAGGAGGGCGCTGATCTCGGCGTGCTTCCAGCTTTCCGGGAAGGTGGCGGTGTTGAAGGAGGCGTCGATGATGTCCCGGAGTTGGGGTGCGATGATGGAGTCGGCCTTGTTGAAGACGTGGTGGGGGCAGGGGTCGGTTGGGGATCCGGAGTGGATGGTGTTCATCGTGCGGGTGGTGTCTTCGGTGCTGACTGGAGTCCAGGCGCAGAGGGTGGTGGTGGGGGGCAGTGGTTGGGTGCGTGGTTGGTGCGCCGAAACTGTTGTGTATCTCGGCGATCTTGCGGTGGACTAACGAGGCAAGTGAGTCGCAGAGGTCTTGCGAGGGAGTGATGTCGTTGTTCCCGGCGCTGGGGTTGGAGAGCTCTTTGACGATGCCGAAGAGTTCCTTGCTGTTGTGGGCGTTGTTGTCCAGTCGTTCTTTGAATGCGGTCTTCTTGGTGGTGCGGATCAGCTGGTGGTGTTTGCGGGTGGCGTGCTTCAGGGCTGTCATGTTGTCTGTGGTCTGGTTGTTGCGCCAGGCTTTCTCGAGGGTGCGGCAGTTCTTCTTGGAGTTTGTAAGTTCGTCGGTGAACCAGGAGGCTTTCTTGCTGCCGGGTCTGCTGTGAGGGGTCTTCAGTGGTGCGAGGTCGTCTGCGCAGTTGGTGATCCACTGTGTGAGGTTGCTGGCTGCTTCGTTGGGGTCCGTTGTGCTGGCGGGCGGGTTCTGGCTGAGGAAGGTAGTGAGCTGGTCGGTGGTGATCTTGTTCCAGCTCCTGCGAGGAGCCTGTTGCGGGTGGTGGTGGGTCGTGGTCCTTCTGAAGCTGAAGTGGACGCAGCTGTGGTCAGTCCAGTGAAGTCCGGTGGAGTGGCTGAAGGCGATGTGGTTGCTGGAGGAGAAGACTGGGTCAAGCGTGTGGCCGGCGTAGTGGGTGGGGGTGTTCACCAGTTGCTTGAGTCCGAGGTTGGCGAGGTTGTCCAGCAGGGTAGTGGTGTTGCTGTCGTTGTTGTTCTCCAGGTGGAAGTTGAGGTCCCCTAGGAGGATGTAATCCGAGGAGGCGAGGGCGTGCGGGCTGATGAAGTCTGCGATGTTTTCGCTGAATTGTGTGCGCGGTCCCGGGGGTCTGTAGATGAGGGTGCCTCTGAGGGTCGTCTTTGGGTCGGTGTGTATCTGGAAGTGGAGGTGTTCGGCGGCTGTCAGGGTGTTGTTGTAGTTGGTCGTGATGCGGATGGTGTTCTTGTGTACGATGGCGATGCCTCCTCCGGTCTGGTTGACGCGGTCCCTCCGGGTGATCTTGTATCTGTCCAGGATGGCGATGGCGATGTCGGGCGCTGATGAGGCGTTTTATCGATGCTGTTTCGCTTTCTCTACACAAGCAGTCAACCCATATGTTTGTTCTCCACTGCTTTCAACGCTGTTTCTATTTTATTATATTTCCATTTGAAATGTTCTTGTTGCATGTTAATTGAGCGATCCGGACCATTTATGCCCCTAATTAGATCTGCATCATCCAGGGGTGCTTCATCTTTTTTTAATGCAGTTTATAGAGCACAAACTCGACCCAATGGTATTGGAGGCTTTACATGAACACCAGTAACATTACACAAGGACACATTCATTTTTGGTAGGCACCGAGAGATTGTGATTTGACCAGAATCACAGGATGTTGAGCGGATGCCATGATTCCAACGTGGTTCCCCAGCTTCAAAGTCGGCAGCTCTGGCCATTACGCAACCTCCGATACCACGTGCGTGCCTTTGAAAAGTCTCATTATTTCCATTTCCTTCGGTCATCTCAACGTGCTTAAACCCCAGAGGTAGGTTATCTGGCTCGACAACTGCGAATGAGCCAATTGTTTTACCCTGCTGCTAGTGGGAGAGAGGGACTCACTCATTTTACTGATTTGCTCTTCTGCATAGGTGCCCCAAAAGGAGCGAAAAAAAGCTGTGCAGTGGGGAAGTGCAGCCCTGAGGCAGTCCAAGAGCCTCGTTGCGCGGCAGCTGTCTAGCCAATGCCTCCACTCTCCTCACCTGCATGTGTTGAGGCCAGAACCTTCATGTCACTCTTACAGGGCACAACCTCTTCACAGCTTAGTGCACCTTTAGACTTACCACCTAACCACCCTGCACACCCTGGTTGCCACTGTGATGCCCTCCTTACTTAAGGCATGCTTATCACTGTCTAACCTCGGTGCGTGCAGGGGTGGAAAGGAAAGGTGCCTTTAATTCCTGCTCTGCCAGTTTAAGGTAGTTCATGGATATACTGCCCCATCTTCGGACCAACATCTCACTGGAGCCCAAGGCAGTCTGATTCTGTTGGCAATGGATTTAGGCCCAGATCCCAGCACTGGGGTGTATGTATGACATTGTTCTACATTCTGTCCATCAATAATTCTTTTTGCATTTGTTACCCCGAGTGGGACGGGTATGCCCAGACGTGTGTCCTGTGCTCTCCATGCCACTGAAGTCAAGCTATCCTGGCTGAGGAGGGGTGAAACCCCGAAACCAGTCGTAGGATGCTAGTTCCCAGTCCAGGAAGGACCTGGCCTAGCAGTTCGGGCTGGACTGTTCCCATTGGGTTCAACGTCAAGACTGATTTGCATATGGCTGGGTTCAAAGTGGAATGGCATGGGGAGCAAAAAACAATGGATTTAGGCCCAGATCTCTGTACTGGGGTGAATATATAAAGGAAGAGGTGTGGTGCCGCGGCCAGGGCGACTGACGCCGGAATCTTGGGATCACGGTTCGATCCCCGGCGCCGGCGGCAGATTAGCCGAGCACCATGTGACTCTGGGCAATAGCTTGCTTAATCTTCCTGACGGCCCCCAGCGCCTAGAGACCCTTACGGGTGATTGT
Source organism: Triturus cristatus (assembly GCF_964204655.1). Lineage (NCBI taxonomy): Eukaryota > Metazoa > Chordata > Amphibia > Caudata > Salamandridae > Triturus > Triturus cristatus. The sequence goes on from NC_140583.1 coordinate 1,163,820,276, forward strand.
TCGCGCTTTACAAATGTGGATTATTATTATTAATATATGACATTGTTCTGCATTCTGTCCATCAATTGTTCTTCTTGCAGTAGAGGATTCGCACATCAACCATGTCAATGAAGTGTACTTCTGAATGTAAACATGTGATCAGAAATTTTTTTGTCACTCAATGCTAAAGAACCAATGGCTAAGTTGGGCGTCAGTGACCTATTATCTATATCGTATATTGTAAAGGGCAGAAGTAAAAGGAAAATTGCAGCTAGAACTGATCAATGGATGAAGACAGTTGACCTAAAGTCCCTCTATGTATAAATGCATCTATTTTATTATTTATGATTTATTTTTTTTATTGCATTTGACTGCGAGAATCTAAAGCCATCCCTAGGCCAAACCTAAAGACGTGTTATTAAATTGTTTGTTGTGCATTGTGTGCTAGTGTATCTGCTGTTAAGTTTTCAGCTGATCTTGACTGCCTGCAGTTGTTACTCAAAGTGCATCCTACATGGCTAAACCCTATCTACCCCCCAAGAACTAGGTTGCACATACCAAGAACTAGGGTGCGCATACCAAAAACTAGGGTGCACAGCCCTGTAGGGTTCATTTCATGAACATTACATCTATTGATTGTACCTTCCTGAATGAATGAATTATGTTCTACCTCTATGACCACTTCCAACTCTTAAAGAAAGCAATAAATGCAAAAAGGGAAACTTTTTCAAAGACCGTGCTTAATTCTATTTTAAAAAGTCATCAAGTATTTTCATCAACAGTATTAGCATAAGAGCAGACAGCACTAAGCTCAAAACAGGTGAGTATATTTACAAACCTACTTAAAAATGTCAATGAATATCATGGGTTGTCCCTCTAGTCTCAGAGAAAAGGGGTATATTCAATCCCTATATCCAAACAACCTTCTGTGCTATAAATCACAATACCGTCACTAATGTTACATCGACATTTCAACACAAACGTGATTCTGCTGGTCTCATCCGAACTATGCCATCTGTCTCAGTCTTGTAAATTCTAGAGTTGCATATCAATCAATCAGTACATTTGTAGAGCGCGCTACTCACCCGTGAGGGTCTCAAGGCGCTGAGGGGATAGGGGGGGGGGCTGCTGTTGCTCGAATAACCAGGTCTTGAGGTGTTTCCTAAAGGTGAGATGGTCCTGGGTCAGTCGTAGGTGTGCGGGGAGGGAGTTCCATGTCTTGGCTGCCAGGTAGGAGAACTATCTTCCTCCGGTGGTGGTTCTGCGAATCCGTGGGACGGTGGCGAGGGCGAGGCTGGTGGAGCGGAGCTGGCGGGTGGGTGTGTAGAGCGAGAGGCGGTTGTTGAGGTATTCGGGGCCCATGTTGTGAAGCGCTTTGTGTGCGTGGGTGAGCAGCCTGAACGTGATCTTCATGTTGACGGGGAGCCAGTGCAGGTTTCTCAGGTGGGCGGATATGTGGCTGTGGCGAGGGATGTCTAGGATGAGTCGTGCGGAGGCGTTCTGTATGCGCTGAAGACGTTTCTGAAGTTTGGCTGTGGTTCCTGCGTATAGGGCGTTCCCATAGTCCAGTCGGCTGGTGACGGGGGCCTGGGTGACCGTCTTTCTGGTTTCGGTGGGGATCCACCGGAAAATCTTTTGGAGCATGCGCATGGTGTTGAAACATGAGGATGAGACTGCGTTGACTTGCTTGGTCATCGTGAGGGAGGAGTCCAGGATGAATCCCAAGTTGCTCGCGTGGTCCGTGGGTGTCGGTGCGGTGCCCAGCGTCGCGGGCCACCAGGAGTCGTCCCAGGCGGATGGGGATTATCCGAGGATGACGACCTCCGTCTTGTCCGAGTTGAGTTTCAGACGGCTGTGCTTCATCCATTCTGCGACATCTTTCATTTAGTCCTGGAGGTTGGTTTTGGCGGTGGATGGGTCTTTGGTGAGGGAGAGTATCAGTTGGGTGTCGTCGGCGTAGGAAATGATGTTGATGTTGTTTGTGTACGATGGTGGCGAGGGGGCTCATGTACATATTGAAGAGGGTTGGGCTGAGTGATGAGCCTTGGGGTACGCCGCAGATGATCTTGGTGGCCTCTGAGCGGAAGGGAGGGAGGCGGACTCCCTGGGTTCTGTTGGAGAGGAACGATGTGATCCAATCCAGGGCCTTTCCTCGGATTCCAGTGTTGTAGAGGCGGGTTATTAGGGTGCGGTGGCAGACGGTATCAAAGGCTGCTGAGAGGTCCAGGAGGATGAGGGCGGCTCTCTCTCCATTGTCCATCAGGGTTCTGATGTCATCGGTGGCTGCGATGAGGGCGGTCTCGGTGCTGTGGTGATATCTGTAATATCCAGTTACTAGCCCTGTTGTGCTTTTAGGCTTCACCTGTACAGCGCTTGCGCTTAGCTTGTGAAATCTATTGTTTTTAATATATATAAATCTTAAAGGGACTTACATCCCACCCCTTGCTGTCCTGGCTATTCTTTGGTTCTTGTGCTTGCCACTTACTTTTCCTCCATTTTTGTTGGCTGTAGCATATTTTACTGCAATGTTTGTTCCTCCTCTGCTTCTCTTATCAGTTTCCCATCGCCAAAACACTGTTAACATCCGCTTTGGTGGAACAATTTTTTCATAAAATGTTGCCTCTTTCAGCTTTTTTGTCTTGGGCTCTACTTTAAATTAAATTAGCAGATTTATATAGGTTGATTTGCCCAGAATCACAGGATCTTGCGCCGCTGAGACTCGAACCAGCATGCCCAGCTCTTGAATCAGCAGCTCTGGCCGCTGCTCCACATCCTCTCCTCTGTAATACTTGTTTTCCTTGTGTCGTTTACTTGCATGTCATAAAGCAGTTCCCCTCCCTCCAGGGCCGAAGTGTGCTAGATGATTCTTACACTAGGCTGTTGCAGTAAGAGCACACGCTATTGTAAGATACCTTATTGCAATAAAATAGCTTCATGCTTGATTAGGTCGCGTGCTGTCACTGTGGGGCATAGTTCTACATCTGCTTGACATTCATATTTATAGTTGAGCATAGTACTATTTTAGTTTTCATAAACTGCACAGAGCTCTCCCTTGTATTTTTATCATCATATTAGCTGGCTACAAAGGGAAATATTTGTTGCAGCATATTGTGGGTGTGCTGGCCTGTCCAGCTTGTGTATCTTCACTTTCAACAGTAAAATAAAACCATGTGTCACCGTTAGTATATCCTGCCCCCTTGCCGATTCAAATGCATGTGTCTGGCACTTCACAGCAGAGGCTGATGAAGGCAAGATATGCCACAATTCTGGCTCTGCTGTGGCTAGCAGGCGTCCCCATACCCTTCCCCCTAACATTCAAAAGCATTTTATAAGGTAATGTATTTTCCTTCATTTATCCTGCAGAGACCAGCGCTGTGTCCAGTGGTGCATGGCAGCGCTGCCAATATTGATGTTCTTTAACGCTGGCACACAGGACATGTACTGTCCAGTAGTAAAACCTCTTCATGTGTGCAGAGCTCTGGCTGCTGACCGCCCAAAGCCACAGAGCCAATCCTTTCAATCTGCGGATAGATAACACCACAGCTGTCTACCTACGAATATCCTACCTAATTTTTATCCTGTTTGGTGGAATTCGGTATTATATGCTGCTAGTGTAAATGGAAGGCGTGTACAATGTAATTCCATGAACACACTGTTTACTCTTTTAAATTTAAATAGTGGTTTCTTTCAAAGCGTAAAAATGTGCCCTTTTCAACTAAGTTTTTTGTAAATATTTTTTGTCTTTTGCTAATTTGTTTTTTTGTAACCTCTTGCTCCGTTGTTCTTGTTCTCTATTCCCCAGAGTGCACGAAACAAATAAATTAATTATTGTGAGGGCGCTTCATGCGTATCATACTGCAGACGACCAAACAGGCTAATATGATTGGAAATAACATAAACCTTTTTTGTGGGCTTCATCTGCTTCTGTTTTGTGTCTTCAACTACCTCCAGTTGTAAATGAGTCACTGAGCGGGATACAAATTAGCAGAAAAGCAATAAATTAAAGCAAGCAGCTGATAACGCGGAAATCTCAGAGTAATCTCTTTTTGGAAAATGTAGTAATTGTGGCCTGATTTTACCCTTGTTTCCGCTTGAGGTGATGAATCTTTTCCACCGTGTTTTGACCAAAAGAGCTCCTTCATAAACATGGGCAAATAATTAAATGCAAATAAACATTTCAGTCAGTAATAAAAGCTGTGAGTAGTTTTAAAGGGATTTATTTTCTAATTGATATTTAAGATTCTCTGACTTTTCATTCATTTGTCAGGTAGCAATCAGGTTACAGGATTGATAAGACAAATATAAAGTTAGTTCAGAGCATATTGTAATTTCCATACAGCGAGTTCCATTATGGAAAGAATCCCTATTTTAAGAAAATGAGGAACAAATTATGTCAGTCAGAACTCATGAAGAATTCACTTAAAGCAAGAGTGAAATTAGCATGAAGCTAATTCAATAATTAAAACTTGCAGAATTTCCCATAAAGAGCAATAAAGCATAGAGCAAAAATGCCTTGGCAAAGCCAGTTAGTCAAAGCACAAAGGTTGGGGATTTTAATAAAAGTCAGAATGTAACAAAATCTGCATCTAATTCTGCTCTCCATCAAGGTCTGCCCTCTCCTTACCTTCATCTGCAAATCCCATCTGCTCTGCTCCCTTCAGTTCTGCAGCGCAGTCTGAAACTCCCCTGCATCCTCCTGTCTCTAAATCTGTCTGAGTCTGCCTCTCACAAAGGCCTCTGCAAGGGTTCTGAAACTCCTAAACTAGTAACACGTTTATATCAAAATAATGTTACAAAGCATGCAGTGTGATTTTCGTTCTGCATCCAACTGGAATCCAGCATTCTCCAAAAGGACACCTCCACCCCTCGGCAGTCTGCATACGTCATCCATCAGACAGACGAAAATCCTTCCCATTACATATTCTGCATCTCATTTGATATAACTTCATCTCCTAATCTTCCTTTAAAGAAACATTTTCTTTTTAACTACAAAATATAACATTAGCTGTAAAAGAATTTATTATTTAAACAAGAAGCATTAAACATAACATGATAATGCACTTTTAAAATACATGTGTTTTTCTATTCTCTCTAAAGCAAAGAATTAAATGAGGCTTTCTTTAAACATTTCCAGCAACTAAATAGATAAGGCTCCGAGGTTACTTGCAGTAAATTATGCCAAGCGTTTCCCCTTTCACAAGGAAAGGGAAAAATTGCTTTGCTTATTTCGAAGGTCAACTGAAGCTTTCGGAGCAAGACCTGAATCACGAGCTGTTTGTGTTACTGCATTTTAAAATGGTGTGTTAATTCTAATACAGTTTATATTCTACTACTGCACACATTTAACATTTTTACAAATTAAAATCGCATTTCCATAGTGAGGACAAAAATCTAAACTAAAGTCATTTAAGTCAAGGTATGAATTACTTGTACATGATTTACATAATTTATTAAGTGGAAAGCGTCTGACTAAAGTCTGTGAATATCAAAACCTCATGTTTTCACTTTGCAGCACCAAATGTCTGTGTGTCACTTTTTAAATGAAGTTTCATTTCTGAAGCTCAAGGCAGGTTTGTCATGAGTAATGCTATATTCTTAAGGAAATGTTTATGCTCTTTCACGGCGATTTAGAAAATTAATCAGAAAACAAAACTACAAGTCGCAGAATGCCTAGCACTGTTAGTTTACATGTCAGGCTTTCGTGTAGATAAATCCATCCGCCTCACCCCTCACTTGCACCTCCCCTTCCAGAAGTGACAGCGTGTTGAAAGCAATGTTAAAGATTTTGAGATCACCTTTCCATTTATTTTCAATTGAATAATGCCTGCCTCTTGAGAACAATACAATTGCATACAGCAAGCAAAGCTGCCAAAGCCACCTCATGTCATGTTTGACTCTTTCAGTTCAGACTTCTTCGCAACCAGCACACTGCATTCTGGGACATGTGGTGTTTATTTAACATTGTGAGCATGAGCTCCTAATTTCCTTATATGTGCGTGGCTGATGGATAAAAAGCTTAATGGAGTTAAGCGGTGTTCGCATGTGCATCCGTCTTAATTGATTTTGGGATCTGTAGGATACCAATGGGCATGCGGGCAAAACACATTTATCCACTTCCATGGAAAAAAGCTTAGTCTCTAAGGCGCTACATATTCACTGTTATGGTTAGCTACCAATGATTCGGAATGTAGTGATCCCAAGTGATTCATCAATACTTAGAAGGCTTTTCGACCTAAAGAGTCTAAACTACAATATTTTCCATGATCTTTTTAAAATCGTTTTACTGAGCTTTTATTTCAGCTTATGTTCTAAATACCACCAATTCATGCTTGTGGTGCCCTTTTTCCCCCAGAGGTGGGTCTGTGGAAATCTCTGATGTGAATGTGTTCTTAAAATTTACATGTCATTTAAGACAGTTCTGATGCGGTGTTATTACATAGCGCAGCTACTTCTGCCTTGATGCACGTTCACTATGTATGTACAACATGCAGGAACCCTACACACCGTATTTGATATAGTTTCATTAAGAAGGCATTACAAAGATAGCAGATTATTTATTGATTTATTGAGCAAACCCCTTAAAATGCTAAATTGTCAGAATAAATAATAATTTTGAAGGTCTAAGACTGATTTAAGTGGCTTGCTTCTATGTTGTATTCTAAAAGTATATATCGACAAGCTTTGCCAAAGCCAATTAGATTTGCCAATGCGAGAGCTATTGGCTTGGCAATAACTCCTAGCCATGTGGTGCAGCACTGCGACTACTGTGCAGCATGGCTGGAAGTAAATATAAAAGAGTGCTAACTCATCGATCGCCGGACTCATCATAGCATTTGTTTTCCTTTCAGTTAGGCTGCATAGCTTTACGATATAGATTAAGAAAAGCCGTAGCTCAGTGTAGGTGAGAGCTATTGGCTTTGCTAATGCTTGTTTCTTATGTAGTCTTGTATAATGGCTATTCTAGCACTTTGCAGAGGGCAGGAGCACAAATATACAATTAATGCTGACATAAATACAAATATATTAGGAAGATTACAAACATTAAAATATTACAGAAAATATAAGTTCATCCAAAATGTACTCGGATACAGTCCTGCAGGTGAACTTGAAGTTCATTTTTTGGCCATGCAGTACGTTTTGTTACCACTCCAAACTATTCCATGCTCTGCTTGACTGGGCTTTTTTCTATGTTGTATATCACTTTAGGTTCTGTGTGATGATCTCAGAAGAACGGTGGGTCTATAAAACCAGCTGATTAAAGCCAATTGTCCGTCTTGTGATTTTATTTTATTCCCATATCCTTAATTTTTCTTCCTCGTGGGACTAGTTCATGCTCTTTTTCTTCTGTTTTGGGAACATTGAGTTTCTGGATGTTACCTACAGAAGTGCCTCAAATAGTGAGTGTGTTGTCAAAAAGATAGGTGTAAAAGCCTGCATTTTATTGTCTTGGAAATGGTAGTTATAATTCCAGTTAATGTTAGTTTGGAAAGATTCCCTTTTGACCTGTGACTGTTTCATATTCCTTTAGCAATGACATGAGGCCAAATCTCTTCTTTCAAAACATAACTGGTCTTGGGTGCCGTAGCTAAATTGTCCTAGTTGCAGTGAGGGTCTGAAGGACTCATTTCATTTAGCCAATCTGCCAACATCTTTATAACATGTAATTATTTAAACCCCAAAGCATGGATGTATTCATTAACTGTTTATACCAGTAAAAGACTGAAATGTTGCTTTGCACTTTGTTTTGAATTCGATCATATGGAAAATGGTACAGATTGGTATTACAGCTAGTGTATTGAGAAATAATGCTGACATGAACATTAGAAATGGATTATTCATGTACTCTAAATGCAGTTATCAAGTTTGTGGGTGAGATATTTTAACAATGTGTTTTCCATTGGCATTTTCAGAAAATTCTAACTACAAGGAACTCTTTGGTGCTCTAGACAATGCTTTCCTTGTTGCTTACGCCATCGGCATGTTTATCAGGTAAGAGTTCAAATAGCAAGGAAAGTTGACTCCAAAGTGAATCTTTGACATAGCTCACACCAACCCACTGTTTTACAATTTACCTTTTTATAGTGTATTTTCACTAAATAATCCTATTTTTCTGGCAAAATTCAATACCTGGGCCATTGAAAGTAGGTGGCACTAAGTGTTGATTTATGCATCGTGGAAGGAGGTGTAGGGATAGAAGAGGGACCTGATAATGCTGTTGTCAAACTAGGTAGCGCACATTTGAGAACGTTATCACTGTCTACTTTTTTATTTTATATCACTCTATGAAAGGATTGAATGACATTGGTTCTTTGAGGTGAGTCGGTACATGCATTTTGCCGTCACCATTTACCTAAATCCTTTAATTACTTTGGTTGCAACAAAGTGAATCATGAACCCATTGGCCCTTTGCTAGTCAGTGTTGTGAAATTTACAGCATTTTCATTTCAGGAACACCTTCCCTATTTGTTGCTGCCTGTCTTACCTTGTCTTAAAAACAGTATTGATCACACATAATTTCACAACTATAGGCTGTATAGATGTAACATCTGTGCACAACTGCAAATAGGTGTTCTATAGACGCAGTTACATGAGTGATGCAACTTGTCTTCACCACATCATTTTTTTTTTTAACTTTAATTTATGCATGCCAGAAACCCTTTCAGAGGAATGCGAGACAAGCAGAAGTTACTGAGCTTCTCTTCAGGTGGAGTGGTAGATACAGCGGAGTGAACACTGGCTCACTACTTAAAGTACATTTAATAGCACCAATAAATGATTGTCCAGTCAGATACTTGCTTTTATGATAAAAGGAGTATTTATATACAATCATAAAGTGAAATACAGCATCCACAAGCAAAACACAGACCCCTCTGGTAAGGGCTCTAGTGTTCGACAGGCATGCCCCACTTCCCTTTCCCATACTGACAGGGGTAAATCCTCATTCTCTATAGGTGACATTCAGGTTAGGCACCACAAGTAGTCTGAGTGGTTGGAGTCCTACTCCGATTCTTTTGAAAAGTCAAAAGTGTTCGAGTGCTTGAGGCGCTATATGGCAGGACAAGTTCCACCAAGGCGTTCCAGCCCTATGATCAGTCTTATTCAGGAATCACGCAACTGGAGTCAATAGGAGCACTTCACTCATTGGGCAGCCTGGAGAGCTTCAGCGATTGCTGTTGGTGAGTGGCAATCGTGGCTCAGCAGGGTGCACAACGCTTCCTCTGACAAGACAGTAAGTTAACTGATCCTTCTGACAGGTGTGGGGTTTGGTCTACTGCAGTTCCAATCCTCAGCTGGGGACTCAGTCCTGCACTGGCCACCACAGAAGCCTCTTCTCTCAGCTATAGCTTGAATTAGGCAACAGTACCTGTCCCTTCCTGTCTTCCCCGCTGGCATATGGGGGTCCCGATGTTGTTCTGTACACTGCAACGACATGACAGCATCTTCCTATTCACGGCGGTCCCCCTTGACTTATGGATTGTAGACTTTACTCCACACACAGGCTATGGCCTGGCCCGATTGGCAGAACAGTGATGCCAACCACAGCTACTTCACACGCCCAATGGCAAATGGGGTCGCTGACTTGAACCTGCACATGGGCCATGCAGCAGCCATCTCTTCACACCTCGCTGCAGGGATCCACTCACCAAGATCCCCCACTAGATCTCGCTACCTCCAGTGACCTCCTCTCTCTCACAGGGTGCACTTGGTAAGTAAACAGTCAGGCGCTGGCGCTCTAGGTTGCAGGTGGTCTTGGATTTTCCTGGGTGATGTCCCCTCACCCAACTGGGAGACTGACAGGCCTTAGGCCCCTGCCCTGGTCACATGCGGAAGTCTTACAGATTTTCTCCTCCTTGCACAGCCTGACTGGCTGCTTGGCAGTTAACAATTTTGAGGGCCTCAAGCTCCTCTTCTATTCAACTTCCAGACATAAAATGTGATTTATGATCTGAGTCATTGAAGTTTGAGTTGAGGGTCTGCTTCCATTTGAAGTGCCCACTCCTCTGCCCTGCGGTTCCTCCAGAGAGCAATCTGTCACAGCAGGAGTGACTCCAAATCCACAACACCAGCCATGGGAGTGACTAGAGGTTCACAGCGGGTTGTCAGCCATAGTGAAGTGTATCAAAAGGTTAACGCAGTCCCCCAGTCCTACTCTATTTGATTCTCTTATGAGCCCCCATCTCCTTTCCGAGATGTGCCCAGGCCCCTTTCCAGTGACCTTTCCATGAATCAAAGAGCACCTTTTGAAGAGTACTGAAGAGCCTGACTCTTCTTCCTCCTTTGTGTGTGTCCCACCCAGCTCTCAAGAATGCAGCCATCCACAAATCTGTCTAGGGGGATTCATCTGCCTCCATATGCTCCTCCCGTGAACCCTGGGTTTCCCAAAAGGGATCTCCGAGACCTCAATATATTGTACCTTTCACATGCACACATACATCCAGCACATCCTCAGAAATCCAAGGTTTCTCGAGCCTGTTATTTTAAATGCTGTATGTTTTTAAAAAATATTATTTAATACGAGGTGAAAAGAACTGTGATATTTACTGTTGATATTTATTGCTTTGCAGGGAACTTAGTGGAGGGAATATTTCATTTTGTGGACCACTTTTGCTCAGACGCTACCTCAATGCAGTTAGCGCTCTAGCACGCCCCATCCTCCTTTCTGCTCTACACCAGCATATTTAAACAGCTTTGGTGCAGATATATCAGCTCTCCTGAGAAATCACAGATCTGTCGAGCCTGGTTTTTTAAACGCTGTATGTTTAAAAAAATTAAGAAAAATAATACGTGGTGAAGAGTACTGTGAACGGTGATTTTTACTGTTGCTCTAGTGTGCCATATCTTCATATCTGCCCCGTGGCATGGACGCGCTGCTGACGTGCTAAAGTTAGTCCCATCTGGTCTCAACTGCGCCCGAGCTGGACCTGAGTCCATGAATGCTGCCTTTGTCACCACAGATAGCCTTTCCTACTCTGTCGCACAATTGTGCTCTCTGTGACCCCCCCCCCCTTTACTAAAACTTGTCACCTTTTCCCAGACCTAGATCGAGCTGTAACTACTAGAAAGTGGCCCACAATGCAACTTTTTGACCACCTGCCCTTCAAGGCTAATTCCACCCAGTATTTTAGCGGCTGCAAGGTTTTTAATCTCAATTGCCGCTCGCTAGTGAGGCATCATTGGGATATTTTCAATGTAATCACAAATCATGGGCCAGTCTTCCTACAGAGACTTGGCAAACGTCTGCCTCAGGACCTGATTTGATTATAGCTTTGCCTCCTTTCTTATCGTAGCCTGAGAATAGATTGTGAAAACAAAAAAAGACTGTGGTATTGTTTTGGACTTGGCCCTTTCTTCAGGGTCATCCCTGAACTTTTTGCCTTCCTCCTAGCCTTTTTTCTGACCTGGTGTTGGTGGTTTTAGGACTCTGGGCACTTTAGCACTGCTGTCCAGTGTAAAGTGTGTGTGCTCTTTGTGGTAAACATGGTAGGATTGGTCTACACCTGTTTGGTGTATTTAATTTACCTGTCAGTCCCCAGTAATGTGGTATCTCATATACCCGGGGCCAGTAAATTAAATGCTACTGGTGGGCTTGCAGTGCTGCTTGCATCACCCTCCAAAGTAGCCTTTCAAACCTGTCTCAGGCCTCTGCCATTGCAGGGCCTGTGTGCGCAGTGTTACTGCCACGTCTGTGACCCCCCCTTTTACTCCATGTCCGTCACCCCTAAGGTAGGCCCTGGCTACCCCTATGGGCAGGGTGCATTGTAGGTAAAAGGTAGTACATGTATGTGTGACATGTTCTGGTAGTGACAAACAGCCATTTTGGTTTCTCACCGCTGTGAGGCTGCCCTCTCATAGGAATGCATTGGGGAGTCCCTGATAAGTGTTTCAGTGGTAATTCCTGATATGAGAGGAGCAGCGTGGTCAATTTTGGTATGTTTGGAATAGTGATAATAAATGCTGTGTAATGGTGTGCGCAAATTTATTATCACTATTTTGGAAATGCCACTTTTAGAAGTTGGCATTTCTGTGTGCTATGTGTCTGCCTGCCTGATGTGTATTGCATGTCTGGCGCTGGAGTGACGGGCTGGTGAGGTGTGTGGTTCCAGGGAGGAATGGGTGAGTCAGCGCTAGGTGGAGTAGGAGATCTGCATTTTGAGTAGTGGGAGGAGTAGTCCCCTGACTCTGAATAGGTCTGTACCTGCCTAGGTGAATGCTGGCTCCGCCTCCCTATGGTGTGTCTAATGACGGAGCCCCCACCTGACAAAGGGGAGAAGAAGCACTATATACAAAGTGCTCCAGTACCCCCAGAACCAGTTGAGACTGGTTCCCCAAGCCATATACCAGGGCAGAACAAAGGGAAAATGTACTATAAATATTGGGGCTGTGACCCCATGTTTTTGTGCTTGAACTGCTGGGTCTCAGGAGGAACCGCCACAAGGGACTGCCCCTCTGCTGGAGGGCCCTGTGAGCTGGTCTGCCTGGGACCAGCTCTGCTTTCTGGACTTTAGCGCCTTGTGAGCGCTATACCTTTATACCTGGAGCCCCAGAGAGGGGGAGTCCAACCTTGCCTGGACAGGAGGAGTGCTTGTGGCCTGCAGCGCTGGGCTGCGAAGTATCCTGGAGGTTATCCCGGTGTGGTGACTCCCCCGTGGTCCTTGGAAGCGGAGCGGAAGCCTACCCCGCGCTTTCGGTGCCCGGAGACGAAGCGGGAGCCCACCCCGCATTCCTGTGCCCTTGAGCCCCTTAGGTGGGCTTGTGTTCGCAGTGCAGAAGTGAAGCGGGAGCCAACCCCGCACTTCTGGGTCGCATAGAGGAGCCGCCGAGCTGTGAAAACCAGAAGTCAGGCGGGCCACCTGACCAAGGACAGAGCTTAGCCCCGAGAAAGCCTTGTGGTGGGTTGCTGAACGCTGTGGTGGACGTCAGACATTGTGGATGCCTGATCGTGGGAGGAGTCACGGACTGGGAGCCTCGCGGGCTCTGGTGGCCGTAGGAGAGACCGGGGCAGATCTGGAGTGGTCCCGTGAGGAGGGCCTACCGAGGCACATTGTCGGTGCCTTCCCCCTTTCCAAACAGACCGGAGGAGTCAAGAAGAGACCCGATGAGTGGGGGCTGAGCGTGGAGCTGTGTCGATGCTCCCAAAGCACAGTTGGTGCCAAGTGAACGGTAACGGGAGGAGCCCAGTGAACGGGGCTCCCTAAGGCACTATTAGTGCTAGTTTGATCTTCACAGCTGCCCCGTGTGAGCGCGGGCAGCTGCAACGGCGGGGTGATTCCTTTTCGAGACAGTTGGGAAGCCTCATTTGCTAAGGGAGCCGTCTGCGAGAGGAGCCCCGGGAAGGAGGGGCTCCCAAGGCACTTCTCGTGCCGGTCTTCCCAGCTGCACTGCGAGAGCGCGGGCAGCTGCAACGTGGAGGCCGTTGTTATTTTCATGATGTGGAAGGGGTGAGATGCACACCCGTCTTGTGCATTGCGCACATTTTCTGCTGCATTGGCAGCCGGAGGGCCTGGTGTAAGATCCAGTGATTATCGCACCCTGACTTTTGGGACAGAGGGCATTTGGGCCCCAGAGGAAGGCCAGTTGGCCTGGGGTCATTTTTATGGTGTTGGCAGGGCGCAAGGCCCCAAGGTGATGCCTAATGCTATTGCATAATGTGTTTATGCCAAATGTAATGCATAATGTGTTTATGCCTATGGTGATGCATAATGTGGTTATGCATAACATGATGCTGAGTACAGTATTTCGCCAGCAGTCACTGGTTGTGTTTTATATTTGCTACTTGTGCTTTCTAATGGTTCTGACAGTGACCCGATCGTCCCTGTCATGTACATAATCCCCTGTAAATTACTACCTGGTGCCAGTTGGCACAGTGTATATGTGTGGTTATGATCTAATATGTTTATGATAATACAAAGGCTATTTTTCATATAACCTTGTGTGAAGTTTCTTTTGTGGTGTGCCTAGTGTGTAGCTGTTGTGTGTGTGTTGGGCAAACGCTTAATGTGTTGCCTCTGGGATAAGCCTGACTGCGCGTGCCAAGCTACCAGTAAGCCTGACTACTCGTGCCAAGCTACCAAGGGGGTGAGCAGGGGTTATCTTCAGTGTGGAACTCCCTTGCCCTGACTAGAGTGGTGGTTTCGGCCTGGCTTAGGCGCAAGCCTTGGACAACAAGAAATCCCATTTCTAACATATTGCCATTATTTTTTTAAGAACATTTTATGTGTAAAATGGATACATTGTTAATCCCTGACTAAGAAGTTCTTCTTTTTCCTCACTATCGCTAGCCTACAACTTGCCCTTGTTCTGAGCCTTTGTATATCTCCAAGCTGGCAATGCGGCTAACTTTTACTATCTTGGGTGACCTCAACATCCATTTTCATAATGCTGCCTGTAAATGGGCTACATCTGTGATAGAGGATCTTGCTGTGCTTTACATTAAGCTTATTTCCAAGTCTTCCACTCACGTTGACGGTCATTTGTTGGATCCTATTTCCATGAACCTCAGTAATATTCAGACTGACCCACCTCTTCCCCTGCCATGGTCTGGCCACTTCGCAGTTCCGTTTCTTTCTCCTTGCCCTTACAGGTGCTTGTACTTGAGACTGCCAGATGAGTTCCACTGGCAGGAACTGGTAGAAGCTGCATCTCCCTGCCTTTAACTCATCACTTTAAGTTAATCTCCCTTTACTGAGTCACTCTGTTGAAGTGGACTCTTGCAGCTTAGATGTGTGGATCAGATCTTCATTGGAGGTTTTAGACCCTACTACATGTAGGAAACATCATAGAATCCTCCTCCCTGCCCAGTGGTACAATGACTCACTGCATCAATTGAAAAAACTATGTAAAGGCCTGGGAAAAAACATGCCATAAACCTTCAATATTGAGGATAAACAGTTATTGAATGGCCTTTAGGAACTATCAGTAAAAATATTGCACTATTAGAGCTAATTATTATTCGGATGAAATTGCTGTGGCAAATAACTGCCCTAAAACTCTTATTTTGGCTATGATCCTTTCTGTATAATCGCACTTTTCAGGTGCATTCACATCAGTACAGGTCTGTTAGATCTGGGGGTCTCTAGTTGGCAGGGTAGGTACCACTGTCCAAGTAGGGACCCTTGCTTCTAGTCAGGGAAAGGGGGATACACTGTTAAGATAACCCCTGCTCACCCTCTAGGTAGCTTGGCCTGAGCAGTCTAGGCTATCAAAGGCAATGTGTAAAGTATTTGTACCAACACTCACAGTAACACAGTGAAAACACCACAGATTTACTCCACACCAGTTTTAGAAAAATAATGTATCTTTACTAAAAACTTCACAAGACCAAATATTACAGACAAACCAACATATAATTCAAAAAGGTTACTTTAAGGATAGTTCAAGAGTTTGCAGAAAGTACTCCAGGATGTCAAAGTCAGTGTCCTGCACAATGCGACTCTCAATGCACAAAATGCGACACTTTCGTGCCCAACAGTACCTGTAGTTGCGATAAGGTTCCCAAAAGCTATAACAAGGAAGATGGCAAAGGCGATGCGATGCTCCTGAGATCCTGGGGAGGCTTTGCAGCAGCCCTGCTTCACGCAGCAGAGGTGGATGCGCCGGCTCCGATCTGTAGGGGGAGGATGCGATACCTTTGGCTTTCGTTGCGTAGGTTTCTTAGGGGGAAGCTTCACGCACAGG
Source organism: Triturus cristatus (assembly GCF_964204655.1). NCBI lineage: Eukaryota > Metazoa > Chordata > Amphibia > Caudata > Salamandridae > Triturus > Triturus cristatus. The sequence goes on from NC_140583.1 coordinate 1,163,835,930, forward strand.
TTCGATGCGACACTCTTCGATGTGGTGCGATGCGTGGCGCAGCGTTGCCTTCCGGCGCCGCAACTCTCGATGCGCCACGGAACGGGACTCTGCGTCGACGCACGCAGCGATTGGAGACTTTTCACGCACCGGCAGTGGTGCGGCCCGCAAACTGGTTCTGCGACAACCCTCGCAATGGCAGGAAGCTTCACGCTTCGGGACGATGCTCGACGCACTCGGCGATGCGGAGGCCCTGCGTGTTGCGATGGTGCCGCGATGAAATTTTCCACGCACTCTCGTCTTGCGACACGCAATCGGATGATGCGCTGGGTACCAGTCACTCTTGTTCACGCTTCTGCTTCCCAGCTCCCTCAACACAGCAAAACGACCTCCTGAAGCCCCAAGACTGGGCAAGCACTCCAAGGCAGGTCAGAACTCTCTCAGCAGAGTTCCAGGGGAGCTGGTGGTGAAGTCCTTTTGTTCCTGGGACTTCTTAACAGGGAGCCAGCTCTTCTCAGGCCCTTGGAGATCAGAATCAAAAGAAGGGGACACAGCAAAGTCCTTCCCCTCTCCTTGGCAGCAAAGCAAAACAGCAAGCAGGCAGTCTTCTCCTCTTCAGTTTCTTCCAGCTTTCTCCTTGGCAGAGGTTTCTTCTTAGTTCCAAAGTGATCTAAAGTTTAGGTGTCTGGGGTCCTCTTCTTATACCCCTCCAAGTCTTTGTCTCTTGTGTTTCAGTGGGGGGATTCCCCTGCTCAAACCGGTTCCTGGGTGTGCTCTGCTCTGGAGCACCTGGTTCCTTTCAGAGTGAGGGGCAGGGTCGTTAGACGCTCAGCAGGAGGTGGAGCCTTCTTTGTGCCAGCAGAGGCAGAGTCCTCAGCCTGGCCAGCAGGGGGTGGAGCCAGCTTTGTGTTTGTCAGGGGCAGCCCTATTCAGACCCAGGGACTACTCCTCCCACCCATCTAAAGTAGATCTCCCTATTCACCCTGCTGCTGACTCATCCAGGCTTCTGGAGCCACCTAGCACATCACCTGACACCAGTCAGCCAACCAGCACACAGGCACACAGGAAGGTTAAACAGGAGAATAGCTACTTTCTAAAAAGTGCTATTCTCACACAGTGAATTTAAAAACCATCTTGCTAAAAAGATGTAGGATTAAATTCTGAACACAGAGATACCAAACTTGGATTTTCTATCTCGCCCTTATGGGAAGATAGGCATGTAAACAGCCTTCCCCATTCTATCCTATGGGCAAGATAGCCTCTCAGCAGTGAAAAACGAAAATGGCTGTAATTCACTACCAGGGCATGTTACACACCTCAGTACATGCCCTACCTTTCAGATACACTGCACCCAGCCCAGGGGGGTACCTAGGGCCACCATAGGGATGCCTGACATGTACAGAAAGGGAAGGATAAGGCCTGGTCAGTGGGTGCACTGGCCAGGTCGACATGGCAGTCCTGGACTGCACATAGGCACTGCAAGCAGGCCTAAGACATCATTTTAGCGCTACTCCTGTGGGTGGCACAATCAGTGCTGCAGCCCACTAGTAGCATTTGAATCACCAGCCCTGGCACACGCAGTGCACTTTACTAGGGGCTAACAGGTGAACCAAATATCCCAATCATGGATAACCAATCAACACAATAATTTACCAAGGGAGCACTTGCACTTTGACACTGATCAGCAGTGGCAAAGTGCCCAAAGCATCTAAACCAGCAAAAACGAAATCCAGCATAGCATCAAAAATACAGGAGGTAGAGGCAAAAAGTCAGGGGTAACCACGCCAAAGATGCCAGGTCTAACAAGGTCCAAATCACAACTTCTAGCCTAGGGGGTGCCGCAGTGTTCTACCCTTAGTCCACTTCTGTTCGAGCTATATGTTAGGCCTTTTGCAGATATTGTGGAATCCCATTCTGCTTTCACTATACACGTGCACTGATGACACTCAAATTGTGATATCCTTATCACTCGAGTGTAGCTGCAATGCAGAAGCCCTGAATACCTGTGTTGCCCAAGTTTCAGCCTGATTGTACAAAATACGCTCAAACTTAATGGGGACAAAGCAGAGGTTCTGCTAGTGGGCAGTCAACCCCACCTTTGGGGTCCTAATCTTTGGCCATCTACTATGGGTATGACCCCTCCCCAGTACAGGTGGTAAAAAGTTTGAGAGTCTGGCTAGATGACAAGTGGTCCCATGAGTCACCAGATAAACAAAGTGGCTGACACTTGCTTCAGCATCCTTAAATGGCTAAAGACAATTTTGGCATGCTTCCCGGTCCCTGCTCAACGAACAGTGATCCAGGCTCTGGTGATTTCCAGACTGGGCTAAGGCAACGTTTTGCATCTAGTTATTGGAAAATCCTTTCTCAAATGTCCCCATGTTGTCCAAAACGCAGCAACTCTTCCACTTCACCCACCCTGGATCACCTCCTCAGCCAGTTTGCTACATATTCTGCAATGGTTGGTTATTGAGCAGCAAGTCCAATTTAAGACCTTATGCTACATGCACAAGTGCATTGCTAATATAGGGCCAGCATATCTGGGACCATTGGTGTTTGGAAACTTCCCAAATTGTGCACTCTGATCCAGCCATAAGGATCTGGCACTGGTTCCTAGGATTAAAAAGTCTCGCCTGGGTGGCCGGGCATTTGTGTATCATGACCCTAAGCTTTAGAATGATCTGTCACATTCGGTAAGAGCCTGCAAATTGCTAACAGTTTTTCAGAAGCAGCTCAAAACGTGGCTATTCCGACCTCTATAATTGCTAACTTAACTCTGCGATTGTTCTAGGTTTAGTGAGGAGGCTAACCCTGGGATACCTTTTCTAGGTAACCATGCGCTCTGCAAGTCACTAATAATAAGCATTTACACGTGCCATACACAGCGCTACATAGTAACTTGATGTAAGCTAAGGGTGAGTTAAGGAAACAGCAACGGAACTTTACATGAGTGAGCCTGTAAGCCTCACTCCAGTGAAACGGGTAGAAAGGCCTCTTCACTGCTACTGATCACTGCACTGTATGCTGCCACCACTGCGCCTATACTATTTAACTCCTGGTAAAGGCAGTAAGTAACCTTTCACCATCATGAGGATTGCGCTTTGTGCGCCCCTCCCGGTCCAAAAAGACCACAATCTCTGAGACAGGACTAAGTTGTATAATACATGCATGATCCATGTTCGCTCATGACACCTAAAATCATCACTAGGGATCCAGACATTATTGCAGCTGGGGAACTCATGACAGGGTTGCATGTCCATCACCATACAAGGGACTTTTCCATCCCAACAATGCATTAACTACATGGGTTGAGAGGCTTTATGGAACAGATGGCAAATGAGACCCACTAGGCATTGAACACAGTAGCCTGAAAAGAGAAATTTCCTGAATAGGTGATTGTTCGGTCGAGGTTGAGATTACTCCAACTAGAATATCCACAAAGTTCAAATTGGTAATGTAACTAGCTGACAAGTAGGCGCATAAGGGATTATAAATACCAAGATGGCCCCAGCGTTTTTGTTGCCCTAGGCAAACTTGCAGGAAGTGCCACTTTTGACATGGTCACCACCACTTTTCACTCACTAGTACTGATGTTGATTGGTAGTGCACTGGGTCCCTTCTATCCAGGCCCCAGTGCCAATGTTCTTTCACTAAAAACAACACAAATACTCAATTGAAACCCAATTGGCAAGGGCTTCAGTACCCTTGTAAGTCCCTTGTAAATGGTACCGCTGGTACCCAGGGCATGGTTACCAAAGAGGGTCTCTAAGGGCTGCAGCATGTATTATGCCAGGCAAAGGGAACCACTCACAAACTGCATTCGGATTGCCATTGCAGGTCGCATGAAATGATGCAGGCCATTCCGAAAACACGACATTTCCCCATGTGCAATGCCCAAGTACACTGCACGTACTATGTGTGTGTGTGTGTGTGTGTGTGTGTGTATATATATGTGTATGTGTATATATATATATATATATATATATATATATATATATATATATATATATATATATATATATATATATACACACACACACACACACACACACATAGTACGTGCAGTGTACTTGGGCATTGCACATGGGGAAATGTCGTGTTTTCGGAATGGCCTGCATCATTTCACGCGACCTGCAATGGCAATCCGAATGCAGTTTGTGAGTGGTTCCCTTTGCCTGGCATAATATATATAATATGTGTCACCCCTAAATCAAAATTCATTTTCCACAAAATCATTGGATTTTGTGGAAAAATGAAGCTGAAATAGTATATTTCCACATTTATTTAATCGATAAATATGCACTCATACTTGAATGTCTGCCAGGTTTCAGAGCTGTGAACACCAGCAGAAGATAAATCAGTGCACTTATATGAAAATATTCAAATTTCAGCATCAACCTTGTGCATATCTACTGCTGTTAAAGCCTCTTTACTAAAATTACTTTCTTTTTTAACCCCTTATCTATCAATTCACTCACCTATTGGCCTGGAAGTCATGGCAGACAGTATTTAGAATTACTCAAAAAGCAACCCAATTTCTGTTATTATCCACATTTAAAAATGAATATGGGCAAGAAAATTAATGTTTTTTGTCTGTATTTATCTGTAAAAACCAGTAAAAATGGGAAACCGGGAGCCTTAATTATATTACATGTGAGTGCACATCTCCATGAACAGATATGATCCTGTTATGTCGAGTTCCATTGCTAAGACATTGGAATGGATCAGGAAGCCATGTTAAAGATCTGCACTCGGCACTGGTCATTACGAGTTACCCAGCTATATCACGTCTTCACTGGAAATAATGATGTTTGGTATCAAACATCTTTTCATCCGTACTGATGCCAGTATCGGATTTATGAAGACCTGCATCCAGAGGACACCTTAGAGTTGCCCCCTGTATCCCTACTAGTCATTTAGTATGCTGGCTGACTAGTATAGTCCAGCCTGCCATCAAAGACTAGTTTTTGACCCCCTGCAGGTGAGAGCTCACGCTCTGAGGGCAGGAACAAATCCTGCCTGGCAGAAGGTGATCATACCTCCTCCAGCAGGATGGCTAGTGATTTTAGCATATCAAGGCCAGAAGCTTCAAATCCTCTGCTGCCTTTGATATGTGAGCACAGCTTCCCCCCGAGGCCTGGGGAACACCACCCCCTTCCCTGAGGCTCATTTGGCACCAGAGCAGGTGGAAAATTTAGATATTCAGGAGGCGTGGTTCACTTGCATGCTAGTCACGCCCTCCTAAGTTGGGCTACCTGAAGTGAGCAGCCAGAGAAGGGCTTCACCATCTTGTTTTTGGTGAAAATATAGTTCTGGGTCAGGATTATGCCCACTTGCGACAGGAAGTAGGCAATAGGGGGTGTAGTCACCCCAGGGGTAGGTAGCCCATTGGCTACTTTCATATACTCCTCTAAAGACCCCTAAAGTGTGTATTTAGCGGTTCCTTCGACAGCAGAGCTGCAGATTTGTCTACCTGGGAACAGAAGGACCAAGGAGCCATCACAGCAAGAACCGAGGACCTACACCGAACTTAGGTCAAAACTCTGCCTGGCTGCTGGTACTTCGACTCTTCCAAAAGCTGTGCATCCTCCCCAACACTTGGAGGACTGTCTGGCACTTTGTCAATCATCTAGCATCTTTCTGGGGCTGGGGGAGCCATCCCTCTGCATCCGCAGGCACCAACCGCACTTGTCCGGTACACCTTGTTGTTGGCCATTGAGCCCACGAGGGAGCTGCATGTCAGGAGGAAGTCTTTGTGGGTCTAGGAGGTCAACCCTGCCAAGTTTCGAGACCCTAGACCCTCGAGGAGGACCCCAGCACCAATAACTCCCCAAGCCCACCCCCTTGCAGCCTCTTTGTTTCAGGTACCATTAACTATACAGAGGGACCTTTAAAAATCCTAAAAAATGTTACTAGACCTGCAGGTCTAGTGACTTAAATAATCTACTCGACCTAATTATAATGCTCTTGACCCATAAACTGGTTTCAAATTATGTGATCCTGGGCAAGTATTTTAATTCACTGAGACGCCATTTTCTTCTTTATCACATATGAGAGCGCATTTAAATACACGAGTTCAGCACGTCTGCTGTACAGAAAACTATTTTGTTTGATTTAATGAACTAAACATTAATGCCATATAGAATGTAAATCTAGCCTCATAAAGGATACACATTACCATTGAGTAGCCTCTTAGTTCATTAACTGCATTTTCATCATAGCGGGGGCAGGAATAGTGCTCAAATCATGTGTAAAAATAATCATTTTAATAAATACCTAACTAAAGCATAAAGTAGCAGCACACTGTAATTTGCATTCAACAGATTTTACAATGACTTGGCCACAATTTGTGACTGACATGTGGTTTTAAAACTATATAGTGTACAATGTTTGAAAATAAAGTGTCTGCAAATATTTGTCATTTGCACATCACCAAGTAAAGTATTCTGATTCACTTTGCTCCTATTTAAATCTTTGTTTGCATCACACTTCTGAATTATAAAAAAAATATCATAAATTCAGTTATATTTTCAAATACTTGTACTATTCATTTACAAGCAGTTTAAATGTGGTTGGAGAGAAAAACCTGACCATTTACAACCTTTTGCATCACAATTCTTGTCAGCTCACTTAACAAAAACCATTAACTGTGATAATTAAGTGAAAGAAAGGTTCAACACATTTGCCAGCAATAGAAAGGCAACAATTAGTAAAAAGTCAAACTGACATTTGACCTCTGTCCTTAAGCAGTCAGTAAATGTGTCAAGATCAAAACATTATTTAGAGGCGTCTTAATTGATCATTCACTTTCTGAATGAACAGAACACCTGTTTCTTCTAGCTTAAGTTTACTGGCCAGCAAGGTCAAGTAAGTGCTAAAAATTGCTCGACCTGCTAGGATTTCACTGGCAATTGCAAGTGGATTTTTCAAGTCTTGTATACCAGTGTAGCGCTCAAGGCTACCATTCTAACCAGTACCTCTGCACCTGGGCACCCCAGGGCAGGCAAACACAAACGGCTGGTGTTTTTTTGGACCTTAGTCCCTAAGCACCTTAAGTCCTAAAGGGCACCTCCAGAACATCGCCTTCAAGTATGTTTGCTGTATATGTTTTTTTCCTCCCATAGGATAATATTACTCAGAAAATGTTATGTGATAATTTTTTCTGTTTTCTTTTCAAAACGATAGCTCTGAAAGTAATTACCTGATTCGGAAAATCTTTGTGTCGAAATTCATATAAAAATGTGTTATATTTCTAAATTGGTCTCCGATTTCTTTTTCAGTGTGTCTTATTTATAGACTCGGTGCGTAGAGCAAATGCTTAACAGGACTCTCTTCTGATAAGCCTAAACTGCTCGACCACACTACCACAAAATAGAGCACTTGGGATTATTAGAGGACTTTTTGCATGGTGTGCCCTTACATTGTCTCACTACATAAAACACCAGCCTTCTATAAAAATGTCTAAGTAATCCCTGTCATACCTCCCTTATATATTGTCTCTCCTTTCTCTCCACCATTAGCAAAATTTAAATTTTGCACAGTGCAGCTAGACCTCCTACCTCTTTACAGGTAAACAGGATAACTGTTTCCCCAGGACCCTAGCTATGTCTGCCTTGTAGCATGATACATACATTAGGGAATTTAGAGATTGATTTCAGTAGATATATACTTACATTAAAGTGTTACATAGTATATGATTTGCGGTTAGGTTTTGGTTTTATTTATTTATTTTGGTTTTATTGGTTATTAGTTTGACAGATCACAGCGAGATACATGATTAACACAGGAAATATGTAACTTTATGTATTCTCAAGGCAGCAAGTCAAACTAATATTGATGAAAATACAGATTATAGCTGATTTAGTCATCACATAACAGCTTTCAATATTAAGTACACATTTTAGATATTAGCTAAAGTGAGTCAGATCCCCCAACCTAATCTGGCATCTATCTAGTAGTCTAGACTGGTTTTGGCTTGATTAGTACTCTGAATCAGCCTTACAAATGCTTGAGCAGTACAGAAATTAATACTAAAACAAGAAACAATATTGTTCAATTAAATGGTAATAGCTGTTTAGCTGACATTTTCAGCTACTGTAAATTACATGTGCCCCATTAAATGATTCAAATTGAAAGGCTTTTAAAACAGACAGGATACTACCTTTGTCAGCACATTTTAAACATACACCTTTAATGGCTATTGAGTTAATAATTATATCACAATGGAGGGCTAGAGGAGGCTTAGAGACCTGCTAGGGTTGGCTTCCCTACTTAGTATATTAAAACACAGAAAGGAACCCTTGGGTCTATGTACATTAAAAGCTTTGCTGGAAGCTTAACCACCAAGGAGTGTCCCTTTTATAGGACAGTTTCCCTCACCCTCCATAGGTGGTATGTTTCAATATTGGGGAACCTCCTCATATCATGATGCCTAGTCACGGTAAGGGCTACAACCCTCTCACTTAGAGAGAGGAGATCAGGGATGTTTTTGTGCTAAGAGGTATATTCTTAATTCCCAAATGTGGAAGTAGGGGTGGCGAGGGCAGCAGAGCATATGCAAAATGTGATTAAATCTAACTGCAGAGTTTGCAAAAAAATCCTTATTAGGGCAACCCTGGGCTAGGAATAAAAACAGCATGACACTGCAGGAATGATTAAATCCGCTCGTGTGCCGCAGAGTTCGGCATGTTTCAGCCTATGACTGAAACGGTGTAAGGACTTTTTTAAGAACCTAGGTGTGCTGCTGCTCAAATGTGCTAAAAATAAAAAAGCATAAATCCTATTAGTAATGTATACAAAACCATCCAGTGATCTCATGGAGCATCAGAGAGTGAAGGATTCACTGGTGGTAATCATGGAAGACATATGCAGAAAGAGAATTTTCATCAGAGTGCCCCTAACAAACAGAATCCCACCTATTTGACCTGTTGGAAAGTCACATGGGTATAACCGGTTGTAGCTGGTGCTAAGGGTTTTGGGGATGAGTGGCTCATCTGATCTTATCTGCACAAAGTTGGAGCAAATTATGAAGCCTTGACTGGACCAACTCCTAGATATAAATAAAAACTTGAGTTTAGTAAGGGTGTTATTTATCTCTTGTTGCTTGATTTAAATCTGTGGGGCCTGGGAGGAGACCCATTTACCTGGGCTTTATCAATGTTGACACCCTACTGTACACCCTTTGATTTTATTCTGCTCCCGTCTCCACTTTGTTCTGGGTAAATTTGAACATTCAGAAAAGTTTCTAAAAGTAAGTGAACGAAAGGCAGCACATCTTGTCCCTCTTCCAAAACAGGCAGGAAGAAGCAGAAACTGCCTCATCAAATCAATGTTTTCTGTTGAGGGCTTTGAGGATGCTCACTGAAAAAGATTCCGAAGTGGAATAGTCTTACAGTTCATCCGTCCTGGAAAGCCTACAAACAAGCCCACGTGAGAGATCCTTCTCTGGTCTTGCTCCAAGAATATGGAACTCTCTTCCTCTCGAAATCAGAACTAACCCCTCGATCACCACATTCAAAAAAGAAGTCAAAGGGCTGTTCCTGAATAGCTACTTGCAATAATAGTCATGAAATCACCAAACAATCTGTACTTCCTGTTTTACTACACTGTTTTGTAATGTCCTACAATGCTTTTTATGCTGCTGTGTACCTCCTGGTTGAATTACTTGCTTTCATGTACAGCGCTCTGGTACCCTGAAAGGTCATGTTCGCGCTATATAAAACCTCTCAAATAAGAGATGCGTTGCTTTTTTTATAGGGGAGCAAGCAGGCCAATGTCCACTCAAATACTGAGAATTAGTTGATTGTGGTTTCCTCTTTTCCTAATTTAGCCTGTTGCAGATGCACTTGATTGACCAAGTTGAAAACAATAGGATCATCAAAACATACAAAAACTACAGGTTCAGCTTGAACCTATCTTGAATTATCAAGCATTCGGACTTTCATCAGTTGAGACAAATGTGTGCTAAATTCACTGAACCTTTGTGTCATTCAGACTTGTGAAAAAGTCTTTGTTTTGGTGATTTTCTTTCTTGCTGTGTGTCCTCCACTCAGCTCCAGTTCCCCTGCTGTTTGTGTTACCGTTTACTGGGGCATTGCTACTCCTGTCAAAGAATATTCCACTGCTTTATACACTGAGGACGAAGACACACTGCATCTGCAATTTCCCCAATCGGATGACACGTTTTTAGGTCTTGTATAGGCAGCGCTTGCACTGTCCCTTCAAGACATGCTGTATTCAGGTATGGACTTGAAGCTCCGCCCCCTCTCCACCCATCTTTATAATATGCTGCTGTGACAGTCCTTTGTAAATGTTGACTAATCATTTGTTAATAGGCGTATTAGCCCCTCCTTAGTACCTCCCTGTCTTCTATTGTTACCTCCCAGGAGGACTGGCCCTTTTACATTTGATGTTACTCAGTAACTTTTACGGTCTGTCAGCACTATTTTCTGAAACGAGATTCCCCTACCTGCTGATCCAGGCACACCTTTTGCTTCTAGTTAACATACAGCATTTTTATCCTGCTCATCATCAGAGGTGTTTGGAGGGCACCTGTTCTGTTTCCTGCACTTCCCTTCCGCCCCTTACCCTGCATGTTTTAATGATTGTTTACTTACTTTATCAGTGCTGTGCCCGTTTCACAAGTGCTGCACTGGTTTCACTTTTATTGTTATGTATTTCCCGGTTCCTCCGTCCCACTGTCTTTGCTCTCCTTCCCCCCCTCCCAATCAGTTAGCAGACCCCAGCCTGGTCTGCCTAACAGCATAGCCAGGCAGACGAGAGGGAGGGCTGTGCTGCAGCCTGCCTCAGAGCAGGGGGCACTGCGGTCTGTGCCTGCTGCTTGCTGTTGCCCCAGCCGTAGTCGGAATCTGGTCTCTGGAGAGAACTGCATGTCAGAGCTCTTTCTATGAGCTCTTAGTTTCTATCAGTGCGGCACTCTTTTCACGAGCACCTCACTGGTTTGCTTCCACTCTCCTGTTCCCCCTCCCCTTCTCCTCCATCCCACTTTCTCTGCTCTCCCTCACCCCTTACTTCCAATCAGTCACAGGGCTCCAGCTTGGACCTGTCTCACAGCGGAGCCAGGTGGACAGAGATGGAGGGTTGTGATGCTAGTTGAGCATTGTAAACAAGGCCTGGTTTCTGTCAAGTGCAGACACCTTTCTTTGACATTCTAAATATTCTGTTGCACTAATTGGAGGCACAGATGCACTTTGACATTCATACTGAGACTATAGTGGAAAATTCATATGGGAAGTACACACAGTTTTTTGGTCGAGCCTAGCAGCAGCGCACATGTGCTGCTCGCTCTGCGAGAATGCTGTACTAGAGTATGGGAGAGAAGCCACGCCCACTCTCCGCCCATATTTTTATTTGGCTTGTCATTGTCTTTTGTAAATGCTGCCTTCGGATTCGTTAATAGGCTTGTTAGTCCCTCCTTAGTACGGCATTGTCTTCATATGTAACCTCCCATGGCTTCTGGCCCATTTACTTTGGTTGTTACACAGGACCTATTATTTAGTAAGTGTTGGAAAGTGGATTATTGGTAGGGGCAAATGTAGGACTGCCACTAGCAATAAGGCTACTAACACAGTATAGGGCTCAGAATAGGTCTTAGGAAATTATTCCTATGCTCAACCCTTTGTAACGTGGCTGCGAGCAGGCAGGCTTAACTTCAAAGACAGGTATGTAAAGCATTTAAAAACACCAATTCAGTAAATAATTAAGACACAACACAAAATAAAAATCCAACAACAATTGATAAAAATAGGTAATATTTTTATCTTTTAAATGACACCAAAACGAAAAATATGCACTGTAGGGGACCAGAGATATGAATTTTTAGAGATAAGTCACTTTCCAGTGCTTAGAATCCAACAGTGCCTGTTTTAGTCATTTCGTTACTCTGACAGGGACACACCTTTAGAAATTGTTCTGGAGAATTTCTCACCACTCTTGGGCAGCCTTCTCCAGCAGGCTGGGTCCAGTTAGAACTCCTTCCTAAAGTTCTGCTTGCGGGTCCCAAAGTATTCGACACACAATCCAGTGTTGTGGAATCTCCAAGAGGGTCATTTAAAGTGTGAAACTTCAATTCCGCAATCCACTTGAAAAAAACCCTTACAAATCCACTGGTACTCCAGGCTGGGAATTCTTTGGGGATGTTCAGGTGAGCTTTGTTAACCTGTAGCTTGCAGGGATTCCACTCTATAGTTATTTTACAGCAAGGTAGTCCACAGGGCTGTAGTTTCAGATGGTATAGTCTTCAGAGGGCAGGCTTTAGAAATTGCACTTCAAAATTCTCAGCATGGCAACGTCTTGCTTTCTTAAGTTTCAAGCAGCAGATCTAAGAGGCTCTGCCCCTCTCAGATACTTATTCCCAGTTCTCTGGGTCAAGCAGGAGGTCACTGCTGACCAAGGGGGGCAGGCCAACTCCCCAAGAATATGACCACATCCTGTAGAGTGTGGCATTATTTTGTCCCAGAGTGCACCAAATCCTTCAAATTCATAACGGCTGATTTTCCAGCAGGAAAGTAAGAGCTGGCTAAACACACCCCTAGGATAGCTTACTTTCCATAAACACTCCCCCTTGCATCTGTGTATTCCTTCTATAAGCTTAGCTCTGGCTAAGGTAAAAAGTTTAGAGTTGTAAATGACACTAAGGCCTCCTCTTCTCTTTGAAAACCATGGTTTACGACTCCTCCCCCTGCTCTGGCATTCCTGTGTAGCAGCACACTGCCCTACCAGCAGAGCTAGTTAACCTCAGGGGCTCTTTATCACCTCTTCAAGGCAGCCTGGCTAATCCACTTAACTGACCAATCAGGACAGACCACTGGCAGGCTGAATATGGACAAACAAAGTCTTATAACTTCTTGTATGTACACTTTAGGAGAAATTCAACCATATCATATTCTTGAGTTTATTAATACCATTCGGGGAAGCCTTTGAATGGTATTTCTAACCCTCTCCTGTCAAGAGTTATTAATTAATAACTTCTTGCTATGTTAACCTATGTGGCAGGGGATTTCCAATGGGAAACAATAACTTGGGACATTTTTCCAGCACCAGGACTTACAAAAACATATTGTTCGAGGCATATGAGCTGCAGATTGTACACTTAGCATAGGTCGCCATCTGGTGTTGGGCCCGGATGTTTGCAGTTTGTTTTTCTTCTTGGACAGTCTTTGGAAGTCACGAGTTGGGTGACTCCTCCTTCGGTCCGTACTGCGCATGGGCTTCGGCTCCATCCTCAGATTGTTTTTTTCCGCCATCGGGCTCGGATGTGATACTTCGTGCTCCGGCTTCGAACTTCTACGGTTCCAGCCTCGACGGAAAATCCTCGATTCTTCGAGTTCCTTCATCATCTTCATCTCTCGAAGCGGCACTTTTTCCATCCCGTACATCGACACCGGCCTTCGGGCCCTCCGCGACTCCGGTCCCGGCCGATGGAAAGGACTCCGTTCAAAAAGTGCCCAAAATGTGGGTCTAAATTTCCCCACACCGACCTCCATCAGGTGTGTAACCTTTGCCTCTCTCCGGAACACGAGGCTAGAGACTGCCCCGCCTGCAAGTCTTTTCGATCGAAGAAGACCATCCGAGATCGAAGAGCTCGACGCACCATGGCGCACTCATCCTCTGCAGCTCCACCGGACATCTTCGGAGACGACGCCGAAGCTTCGGGGCAAACACACACCGAGCAGGAGGAAGACGTCGTCAGCGCTTCCGAGGCCGACGACTCCGACGTGGAGGACGTTACACCAGCGCAGCGGGCCGTGAGTACTATGCCCCCTCCCACCCCGCGCCGAAAACCAAAGAGACTCAGGTTACTCCCTCGCCTGCCGGCCTGGGCAAAACCAAAACCAAAACTTCGATCACCCCACCTTCGGGCCCGGTGTCGAAGCCCCCAAAGTCTCATGGCAGCTCGGGATCGAGCCAGCCGACACCCGGTGCCGAAAAACAGCATCCGGCACCGAAGACTGCAAAATCCAGCTCGACTCCGAAACCACCGGTGCCGAAGCCTGGACACTCGGTGCCGACCAAACACAAACACAAATCTGTCGGCACCGACGCTCCGGCGCCGAAACATCATTCCACGCCGAAACACCCGGAGACCTCAAAAAAGCATGGCGCACACAGACCATCGAAACCCCCGGTTCCGAAATCACCGGTGCCGACAGACGACTCGACACCATTGGCTCTGTTTACACCAGACCCTTTACAAAAGACTTTGTCCAAAGATCCAAAGACTGGGCTTTTGACTTTAACTACCAAGAAAAGACGCCTTGATGCTCCGGCTCCTCCTCCTCCACCCAAAAGGAAGGACTCTGCTACTTCTCCCCTCAGAGTGCCCTCCCCACCACCGCCTCCCCTACCCCCTCCACCTCCTCCACCGCCTCCACCTCACAGGTCTCCGCCACCTTTACCTCACTACGATCCGGCCCCATCCCCAGATCCGGATGATGGGGATCCGGACAATTACCCGGCGGACGCCCCAATGGATCCCACTCCACCAGGGACCCCAGATCCATGGGAGGATTACAATAACCCTGATATACCCAATGTACCTCAGGACGACCTATACCCTTCAAGGCCGTCTCCTCCAGAGGACTCCTTAGGGTTTCATCATTTAGTGCAGAGAGCAGCACACTACCATGGGGTGGACATGCACAGTGAACCAGTAGAAGAAGACTTCCTACTGGATACATTTGATATACAAGACAAATCTACTTCCATTTTACCCATGCTTAAGGGTGTCACCAAGCACGCTACAGAGGTGTTCAAAGACCCTGTCAGAGCCAGAGTACTGAACCCTAGAATAGAGAAGAAGTACAAGGCGGCACCCACAGACCCTGCTTACATCAAGGGCCCTGCTCCCCTAGATTCCCTAGTTGTCTCCACAGCTAGAAAGCGGGCTAACTCCCAATCCTCAGGAGATGCCCCACCGCCAGACAAAGAATCTAAACTTCTGGACGCGTCTGGTAAACGCACCGCCTCCCAAGCTGCAAACATGTGGCGCATTGCAAACACACAAGCACTGCTTGCGCGATATGATAGAGCACACTATGACGAACTAGAGGCTCTTATGCAGCACCTTCCAGAAAAATACAAGCACAAGGCTCATGACCTGATACAGGAGGGTAAACTAATTACAAACACCTCCATTAAGTGTGCCCTCGATGCAGCCGACACTGCTTCTAGGGCCATAAATACCAGTGTCCTGCTTCGTCGCCACGCCTGGCTCAGGATCTCAGGTTTCAAGCCTGAAGTCCAGGCATCCATACTCAATCACCCCTTTGACCAGGAAACACTCTTTGGGCCAAAGGTAGACGAAGCGCTCGAAAAGATGAAGAAAGACACAGACACAGCAAAGTCTATGGGGGCACTCCAAACACAAGCCTCCAAACGTTCCTTTCGACGCTCGTCCTTTCGTGGCACAGGCAGAGGCTCCTCCACCGATAACGCCTCTACCTCCTACAAGTCCCCTCCTCAAAATACCTTTTCAAAGGGCAATCAGAGAGGTGGTTACAGGGGTAACAACAATAAGGGCAGGGGCAAAACCAACAACACCCGTTCTGCCACCCCCCCGCACAATGACTCCCCTCCGCTCCCCCCAGACCATTCCACTCCGGTCGGGGGCAGACTACAAAACTTTATCCACGTATGGGAGTCCATAACATCGGACAAATGGGTGACCCAAATCATTCGGTCAGGGTACTGTCTAGAGCTAACATCTACCCCACCCAATATCCCACCAAGGCACCGTCCAATGTCTCAAGAACATTCCACACTGCTCAAACAAGAGGTACTCTCACTCCTGCAAAAACACGCTATAGAGCAGGTCCCCGTCAATCAACGAAATCTAGGGGTCTACTCTCTATATTTCTTAATACCAAAGAAAGACGAGACCCTCAGACCCATTCTGGACCTCCGGCCTCTAAATGCCTACATACATTCAGACCATTTTCACATGGTCACTCTACAACAAGTCCTCCCACTCCTCTGCCAGGGAGACTTTCTCACAACCTTGGATCTGAAAGACGCATACTTTCACATTCCAATACACCCCTCTCACAGGAAATACCTCAGGTTCGTGGTGGACGGGCAACATTACCAATTCACGGTTCTCCCCTTCGGGGTCACCACTGCACCACGAGTGTTTACCAAATGCCTAGCAGTAGTAGCAGCACACCTCAGACGTCAACACATTCACGTCTTCCCTTACTTAGACGACTGGCTGATAAAAGCCACGTCCTACCACCAATGTGTGCAACATACAAACAGCACCATCCAACTGCTCCACCAGCTAGGCTTCACGGTGAACTACCAAAAGTCCCACCTCATACCATCTCACACAAAGCAATATCTCGGGGCCACTATAGACACCTCCAAAGGTATTGCCTATCCAAACTCAGCCAGAATCACAAGCATTCAAGCCTTACGCAAAACATTCCTTCCCCAACACTCTCTTCCAGCAAGAGTGTTCATGAAGCTCATAGGAATGATGGCGTCTTGCATATTTATAGTGCCCCATGCAAGACTCCACATGCGTCCACTTCAAGAGTGCCTAGCACAACAGTGGAACCAGGCCCAGGGTCAGCTGACGGATCTGGTGTTGGTGGACGGCCGCACACATCACTCTCTGCAGTGGTGGAACACCACAAACCTTTCCAAAGGACGGCCGTTCCTGGACCCGGTTCCTCAGGTGATTCTAACAGCGGACGCATCGCTCTCCGGCTGGGGAGCGCACCTCCTACACCTCACAATGCAAGGTCTATGGACGCCACAGCAAAAATCGCTCCACATCAACCATCTGGAGCTCTTGGCGATCTTTCTAGCCCTAAAATCTTTCCAAAAACAAATTTCGGGCAAAGCAGTCCTCATTCCCACAGACAACATGACTGCGATGTATTATATACAAAAACAGGGGGGGACACACTCTCCCCAGCTCTCCCGCTTAGCCCAGAGCATATGGAGATGGGCAATTCCCCAAAACATCTTTCTCCTGGCACAGCACGTTCCAGGAGTACAAAACACCATAGCAGATCTGCTCAGCAGACAAACGCAACAACTACACGAATGGGAACTGCATCCACAAGTTCTTCACCCATTCTTCAAACAGTGGGGGCATCCTCAAATAGACCTCTTCGCCACCCACGAAAACAAAAAATGCCCAAGCTTCGCCGCCAGATACCCACACCCATTGTCCAAGGGCAATGCGATATGGATGAACTGGTCAGGCAGATTTGCATACGCCTTTCCACCTCTCCCACTAATTCCATTAGTGGTCAGGAAGCTACAACAGCACTCCCTCACACTCATTCTGGTAGCTCCAACGTGGGTCAGGCAGCCGTGGTACACCACGCTACTACAACTATCAGTGGTACCACATCAAAAACTGCACCTTTCCCCATGCCTCCTAACCCAGAACCATGGAGAAATCAGGCACCCGGACCCAGCTCAGCTCAACCTGGCGATCTGGCTCCTGAAATCTTAGAATTCGGATACCTTAACCTTCCCCCTGATTGCATGAACATCATCATGGAAGCCAGACGTCCTACCACTAGAGCATGCTATGCCGCAAAGTGGAAAAGATTTGTAATTTACTGCCGTAACAATACAATCAACCCCCTAGATGCATCCATACAGCACATCATATGCTATCTGCTCCATCTTCACAGGTGTAACCTGGCATATTCATCCATACGCCTACTCCTAGCAGCGATCGCTGCTTATCTACAAAACAGGCAGCATTTATCACTCTTCAGAGTGCCCGCTATTAAAGCCTTCATGGAAGGCCTTAAACGAGTAATTCCTCCCAGGGCACCACCTTCCCCTGTATGGAATCTAAATTTAGTTCTTACACGACTAATGGGTCCGCCCTTCGAACCAATGCACAAATGTGAGCTACAGTTTCTCACCTGGAAAACAGCTTTCCTTGTAGCTATCACTTCCCTTAGAAGGGTTGGTGAAATACAAGAGTTCACCATACAGGAACCCTACATACAAATGCATCACAGCAAGGTCATACTTCGCACAAATCCGAAGTTTCTGCCTAAAGTCATTTCCCCCTTCCACCTCAATCAATCAGTGGAATTACCTGTCTTCTTTTCGCAACCCCAATCTGTTGCAGAAAGGGCCTTACACACACTTGATGTAAAAAGGGCGTTACTATACTACATACAAAGAACGCAACCCTTCAGGAAGACTAAACAATTGTTCGTTTCCTTCTCTCCACCACATAAAGGCAACCCCATTTCAAAATCAGGGATAGCTAGGTGGATTGTAAAATGCATACAAATTTGCTATCAAAAGGCAAAGAGAACATTATCTGTTCCCCCTAAAGCCCACTCTACAAGAAAGTTAGGGGCTTCTATGGCTTTTCTAGGGAATATACCCTTAGATGACATCTGCAAGGCAGCCACATGGTCTACACCGCACACCTTCACAAAACACTACTGTGTAGATGTGCATTCCAAGCAGCAAGCTAGGGTGGGCCAGGCTGTACTAAAGACACTTTTTCAAACAGCTGCAACGGATACCGGTGGTCGCCGCTAAGGTTGGGTACTGCTATATAATCTATGCTAAGTGTACAATCTGCAGCTCATATGCCTCGAACGGAATATGCTACTTACCAGTATGCATCTGTTCTTGGCATGTAGAGCTGCAGAGTTGTACACGCCCACCCGCCTCCCCGGCTACCTGTATCCGTTCCAGTACATCTTATTTAGATACAACACATGGGTTTCTCACTGTTATTACTACGCTCCATCATTTCCCTGTTGGCGAAAAACAATCTGAGGATGGAGCCGAAGCCCATGCGCAGTACGGACCGAAGGAGGAGTCACCAAACTCGTGACTTCCAAAGACTGTCCAAGAAGAAAAACAAACTGCAAACATCCGGGCCCAACACCAGATGGCGACCTATGCTAAGTGTACAACTCTGCAGCTCTACATGCCAAGAACAGATGCATACTGGTAAGTAGCATATTCCTTATATGTACTTTGCTTATATCTTCAGGACCCCCAACCCAGGGGACAACTCGGGGAGACTTTAGGGGTTCTGAATCTGTAGAAATATTGCAGATCCCCGCCCCCCTCCACAGGGCTCATAGCACCAACGTCGAATTTGGGCAGCACTTTATCACAATGTGGGGAGTGAAATGTAAAATTTCACTTAACCCAGGGCATATTAAACTCATTATATAAGGGTCTACCTTATAAATACCTGACCCCCACCCATGGGACACCTAGGGGAGACCCTGGGGGTTCCTAATATGCCAAAACATTGGAGGTTATCCATTTTTAAGTGCCCCCAAACCCCAAAGTCGAGTTTGAGCACAATGTACTTTATAAAAGCACTCCTGGCACCCAGGGCTACTTTTAAAACTGACCTCAGGCTTCAGCAGTGCACACATGCAAGTGCAAAAGAGCTGCTGGCCTCTAAACTGCCATGCCCTATTTATACTAGGGGCTGATAGGTAATTTCAGTCCCCCATGCACTAGGGCCCTAGGAGATAGGCCATGCCAATCACAGGGGTATCTCATACCATAGTGTACCCTAGTGTATGTAGGGGTTTTTACTGTATTCGAAATGTGTGTCTTTCAGCATTGCACTGGCCCTGAGCCTGTTTAGGCAGAGCCCAGGGTCAGTCAGAGTCAGTTACCACCAGTCCCATTCAGCAAAAAGTTGGGGGGTGCCCAGGGCACAGGATGACTTTGCAACAGTAAGTCTGTAAGCACCATTTACCTTATTGAGTTTCTCTTACTGCAGACTGGACATGCGCTGCTTCAGCTGAAACCTCTTGTGTGCTAATGGGTTGAAGCTGACAACAGCACATCTGTGTTGCATGTCAAATGCACTAAAACCACTTGACGGGTTGCTTTCAAAAGCCTGTTTTATTAACAACACTACCACCACCAATTCAATACCACCACCACCAATACCAATCACCACCACCACCAATACCAATCACCACCACCACCAATACAAATACCACCACCAATACCACTACCAACACCAATACCATCACCAATACCACCAATTCCATCACCAATACCATCAACAGTACCACCACCAATACCTCCACCACTACCACCAATCCAATACCACCAATCCAATACCACCACCATCAATACCACCACTACCAATACCACTACCAATACCACCACCACCAATACCACTCCCAATACCACCACAAATACCACCACCACCAATGCCACCATTACCAATACCACCATCTCCACCAATACCACCACCACCAATACCACCACCAGTACCACCAATACCACCACCAATACGCCACCAATACCACCATCACCACCAATACCACCACCACCACCAATACTGCCACCACCACCACCACTACCACCAATACCACCGTCACCAATACCACCAATACCACCTCCACCGATACCACCACCACATGCGCCTCTCGTTCGCAAGTAATAGCAGGAGCACTGTACGAGGCCAGAGCTGCAGCCAAGACCATCCCTCCCTCCATGCCTGCAATAAAGCAGGAGGTGAAGGCAGGGCCCTACAACAGCTGGAGTGTTTATTAGGTCAAAGATAGCAATGACATTACGCAATGCCACACTGCACACTCGCAGAGCAAAAGGTGTTGGAGCGCTTTGTTAGTGTTTATAGCTCGGATCATATGCAACTCTCACTTCACACTTTGTGTGGATGTGAAATTTACAACACTTACACATCTTCTTCACTACACTATTTATCACTACTTTGAAGACATCGCAGGCCGGTCTCTTCCTCTGATACTTACAATCTAACAAGCGGTCGAGAAGGCCCCTTATTCCAATGCAATAGGTCTTGCATTTGCAAGAGTTTAAGCTATTGGTATTGTAAATTACAATGCCTTTTATTTATGTTTTAAAACCCAAAACATAAATAAAAGGGATTGTCATTTATAATGCCAAAAGCTCAAACTGGCCAGAATGCAAGTCCTATTGCTTTGCAAATGCTTGTTTTACCTGCTTTGGATTCGACATGATTTAACCACACTTGATATTCATAACCTCCTTCACATTTTTTTTCTTCAAAAGACTCCTTTTCTAGAAATTCACAATAACATATTTCTATTGTTCACATGCTGTTTGTTTGCTATATTAAAACAAATTTCTGTTGTAGTTTATATACGTTATATACTTATATTTTCTTTATTTTGCACAATGTTGTTTGTGGTTTTGTTTAGTTGCAGAAGCAGGTACTATATGCTGTTTCTTTTGCAAATCGCCTTTGTTTGTACTTGTTTAGGCTGCACAACATTTGTTTTGCTTGTGCAACCCGTGGTGCTGTATGCTGTTTGTTTGCTAAATGAACCATATTTCTGTTGTAGTTTACATACATATATTTTCTTTATTTTGCGCTATGTTGTTAGAGATTGTGCTGTGTAACAAGCATGTTATGTAATATGCTGTTTGTGTGCTATAACATGCAGAAGTGAAAGTTATCTGTTATATTTATTATTTATTTACCACGATATTGATTCGTTCGCGATGTGTAATAATAAATATGCTGTTAATTTATATTTTTCGTGTACTGGGTGTCAATGTATTATGGCTAAAATGTACTTTAGACGGTGTGCCACTTTTTTTTTCTACTATATACAGTTGGAGGCAATTTAACCCCTAGCTACAAAATCAGCTCCTTTTTCCCTTTATTTTTGCCAATGTTTTTCTCCTCCTAGTTGTGTAATATGCTGTTTTTTAAAGTAAAACGTATTTCTGCTCTACCTTATCTATATATATTTCCTTATTCTCTGCAATGTTGTTTGTCGGCATGCTGTGCAACGTGCGCCTTTTATAATCTATGTATTTGTTTGCCCCCGTACTGTATATCTGGCTTAGATATGGTTAAACTAGTTTTTTTTTTAAACAAACTGGGTGTAAATGTGCGCTCATTTATTATTTTTACTCTAATTTAACTATATATATATTCTTTATTCCACGAAATGTTGTTTTTTCCTCTATAATGTGCGTGTTCTGTAATATGCCATTTATTAGGTCTCGCCTTGCTATCGCGTAAGCGATCGCAAATGAGACTATAGAGAGCGGGTTTGAAAAGTGCTCCCAAAAAGCGGATTGCCTTGCTAGCACGCGCACAATCACGCGCATCGTGCCGCCATGCAATCCGCCTTTTGGGAGCACTTCAAAGGGTCCGCTCCCCCGCCCCCCAAGCGCGCCACGCTCCGCAAACACAGTCCGAGTCTTTGATCTCTACGGAGTTTCTTGCTCACGCTGTCTGCTCTCTGCCAGTCGGCTCCCTGATTGGTTGGCAACTACCAAATAAGCTTTCAGATTGGTAGACCTTGTCAACCAATCAGAGAGCCTACTGGCGCGTGCAGGCAGCGTGAGCAAGACACGCTGTAGACTCGCTGTTCCAAGTGCAGCACTGGCGCCTTTTCCTTCCATCCGGTCACAAAGGTACAGGGCTGAAGCAAATACTTCTAAAGAGGACCCCTGGAGGCCGGCAGAATCGGAAGAGGCTGGAAACATTTGGTAAAGTTTCATGGCGATGACTGTGAAGGCTCCGATATTTTCAAAAAAACGTAGCATGTATGTTTGTGTATGACTTTGTCCTCTCTTTAAGCTCTGGCTGCCGACGTGAGGACTGGATCATTCACACAGTCGAGAGGCATACTTCGGTAATTAACCATTCCACAATTGAATTTCTTAACTACAATGTCACATCTGCCCAACTGTTCCAACTCCTCCCACAGTCCCACCCCACCAAAACACTTGTATTTGGCGCTATTCGCTGTGCCTGGTGGAGCACCCCTGCCGACCAAATTTGCCAGCCCGCCCCCATAGGCCATAGCCGGCCCTCCCTGTTCTCCTTATCTGAGAAATTCCTTTCCTCGGACGGCCCCTTCCCTCCTTTCACTAGCTGCCTAAGTTAGTGCCCCCCTACCCCCCACTCTGCCGCTCCCCCTGGCGGGCTTTTTCTCCCTCCAACCTTACTCCCGTCGCGCTGCGACTTCACCAGAGACAAGGTACCACCAAATCATCGCTGAGGAGGGGGCTAAACACTTCTGTAGAAAGCACCCAACTGTCCAATGGTGCTGAGCACACACCCAAAACCACAATCCGTCCACAAACCACCGGGCCAGTGCCCCTCCATCTCTGGCGACCTGCAGCAGTCAGAGCCTCCCGCCGGCCAAATGGGTGCAATCTGTGCAACCTATGCCTTCTTTGTGTTTATTTATTTATGCTTTTTTTTTTATATAGCGCAGACTTTACCCGAAGGTGTCAGAGCGCTTCACAAACCCACTTACTGCCCGACCCCTGCCCGCCGGACAGCGGCACTCACAGCGGCTAACACGTCACTCACAACCCCACCGGAAAATGTCACACTTAGCAAACCAAAACCTTGGCTGCTATGTCCGTTTCCTAAACTGTATTCTCCTTATGTTTGTAACATTCAATTAGTCTGTGTATTGTGGGAATGGCGCCAACCCCATACCGCACAGACCCCATGTGAGGGACCACCTGCTGGATTATAGTCATCACCCACCCTGTTCTCCTTATCTGTGATAAATTCCTTCATTTGGACGGCCTCGCCCCCCCCCCCTCACCCTGTAACCAGACCCCTCGCTACCTCTTCCTTAGCTGCCTAAATTACTGCCCACCGCTCCCCTTGGCGCGCTTTTGCCCTAATCAGTATCCTCTATCCTGCCCCCTGATCCAGAGATGCGGCCCTCCCAGCGCTCCCCGGGTGCTGCCCCACTCGCGCGGCTTCTACCAGTGGCCACCGCTATTGTTTACGGCCCTAAACCTTGCGTTCTTTTCACACCATTTTATTATGACCTGCCCATAAACCGACCCTCTTCCCCACATAGACCTCCTGTCACCTCGTCCGCCCTGGATCCCGACATGCCACTAACCTGCAAATCCTCTAACCACCATTGTGCCAGACCCCGAACCAACACCTCCGCACATTATGTATGCCGCAATGGAAATGATCAGTCAGGGTTGGAATGCCTGCTCATGACAGCAGCCACTGTGACAAATTGATTTATTTAATATATAGTACCATACGATACCTAACGTTTAAAAGACAATCCGATTCAGATAAGACCTTGCACACCGTTTGCAGGGCCCCAGTTTTAAGGTTGCGTCAATCAGAATATAAACTTTATTTTACAATTTAATTTACAACGCGGTGAAACTATAGAATTGCTGCAAAATGTTTAACATGCGATTGTCAGATATTCCTTTGTATGATGGGCACATGCTGATGAGCTTTGCGGGGGTCAACAGGGGTTAACAAGCATTTGCAATGCAATACGTCTCGCATTTACGCGAGTTTAAGCTATTGGCATTGTAAATGACAATGCCTTTTATTTATGTTTGAAAAACGAAAACACAAATAAAAGGCATTGTTATTTGCAATGTGAATAGCTCAAACTCGCGTAAATGCGAGACCTATTGCATTGTAAATGCTTGTCTTTTATAACACCCAGTACTAAAAGTCATTTGGGTTATACTTAATAATTATGTTACACTATATTGCTTTTCTTCATGGTGTGTCATAAATAAGCAGTTACCTTATTTTTACACTTTAATACCTAAAACACATTTGTGTTGCATGTATTTGTTGCCATCCACACTGTTTATCTGCCTTATGTAGGGTTACGTTGCTTTAAAAAAAAAAAAAACTATGTCCTGGGTGTAGATGTGCGGTCACTTATTTATGTAAACAATTTTAGACTTCAAACTACTGCCTAATTTCAGCATGGGTTTTCCTGTAGACACCACGGCACTTAATAATTAATACATGCTTTTATACTGAAAAAATAACCCAAAAGTTGTGATTGAAGTGATTTTAAATAACACCACTTAAATCCATAACAGCATTTACACACACACAAAGTAAGTAAAATATTTGCCTACGATCCTAGGATATTGGGGCCATGGCAAAACTTCAACTTTAATCCCCAACCCCAAAACGGCATCTTTCTCCCTTACGCCACATCCACTCCACAATGACTTTTCTCTCACACCTTCTGTTCCTTCTTTACAGCACATTCATTACCCTATCTCACCTGATCCCTTCCTTCTTTTCTGCTCTTACCCCCTCACTTTTTTCCTTTTAACATTTTCTCCTTCTCTCTTCCACTACTTTCTTAATATCTCCCCACACTCTCTGCTTACTTTGATTTCTTTTGCCCCTTAACCACTCATTCCACACTTTCTTTCCTTCTCCCACTTTCCGCCTCTTCCCTTCTCATCTGTTTTACCCCCTCTCTCTCTCATACACGTCTCTCCCTGGGACACATTTCACAGTGAAATTAACTGTATTAGTTCTTAATTTTAGCCTGGGTTTTCCGGTGCACACCAGGGCATTTAATAGTGAAAAAATCACCCAAAGGTATTTAAAGTAATTTTAAATAACACCACTTAATACCATAAAACATTTTCTTACATTCAAAATAAATAAAATGTTTTGTCTCTTTGGTTAAATAATGTTTTCTTTCCTGTTTAATGTATAAAACACTTCTTTAGGTCGAGCTTCAACCTGTTGTATCTCTCTATGGCTTTTACCACACCTCCCAATTGCTATTGGCTGTAAAGTGTGGCATTTAAAAAGGCTGGCTTATAATTGGTGCATTGTGTAAATGTCCCTCCTTTGTGTGCCGAGTTCCCTCCCTGGTGATTTCACTTATAGAATGTTTTTGTTGGCCATGACACTGTACAGCGTGTGATGGCCTCTCCTCCTGTCTGGTAGCTGGTTCCTGCCTGCACTCAGCACGGCTGCTTGCATTCCTGAAATAACAACTGGGATGGCTGAGGCACGCGAGTGCCCTGCTTGTGCCTTCGGTGTTTCTTTTTTTTTTTTAAATTGCTTCCTGCTCGTTTAATTTTCTTTCCAATGCTGTTTCCGTGGAGGCAGTGCACCTCGCCCACTCTTCCTCTTTCTGTTGACATACCCTTGAAAATACATGTAAACAAAGTGCAACACTCACCACCTAGGGTGACCAACTATCCGTAATTTTCACAGTCTGCCCGTGAATTTACTGTAATATCTTTTCTGTGAAGTTTCCACGTACGGCATTTGTGGGTTATTTTAGCCCTTGTGCTGAACGACAAATCTTCAGCAGTTGAGAATGCTCAGCTGAAGCAGAAGGGAGGGGTCTCTCGTGTTCAGTGATGGAGGGGCAGCCAGAGTGCCGGGCTGCTTCAAAGAAATGTCAATTTGGGGACTGGTTAATCTAGGCATGTAAAGGCTGCTTGTTTTTACTTTGTTCCAGCACTAGGAAAACCAGTATGCCCGGATTTTAGTGCTACAAGCCGCATTCGTACACATGAAACACATTTGGGGATGCCTGCATCCTACCCCAGCAGACAGCATGCACTCTATCGACGTGCACGAGGGAGAGCCAGAGGGGGTCCCCGAGGGGTGCAAGTCACTGATCTCTTTCATGGCCGATCATTTTAAAATACTCATTTGAAATTTGCTTTTGCAACGGCATGCTTATACAAACAAGCCTTTGTGAAACAGGCTGTTGGTGTCTGGACTCAGACAGGCTTGAAGTCTTAAACATTAGGAGGTGTGCCCACCAGTTGACATGTTTGACAGCCCAGTAAATGGCCTTGGGGCACACATTTATTCCTTTAAACTCACCCTTCAGACATTTCACATAACCTTAGCACAGCCCAAAAAAGTGTGGCTTTGGAAAAGCACTTGCGTAGTTTGTAAACATCAATATGCTGATAAAACTGCACTGGGAATTCCAGTTGTATTTCGGCTGAAGAATTTTAGTGGATGAAGTAGTCAATTAATTCTAGCATGTTTTAAGTTCTGTGCTTCTTTCAGGGCATTTCTGGTATCAGAATGTGTAGTGATTGAGTCAGGTACAAGTGATGAGTTTCAGGTATCTTTATTCAAGATGGTACAATAGACCCCAGCAGGAGCAGCCAGCATGCTGTTCAGCCCAGCCAACTGTGGCTATTTGACTCACAACATTCTGTAAAGTGACATCCCATCGAGATTCCAGAGAGAGAGCAAGCATAACATGGGAGTTAAGGTACAACATATCCCCCTTTCTTCTTAATAAAACAAACAACAACAAGAGAATAAGAGAAAAGAGCCAAGAAAGAAGAGACACAGAGGAAACAGAACCATTAAGCCATTGAAAGAAAAGCAACAGGAACGAAAGCGAGAAACCGAGAAGAAGGAAAACAAAGACATATAAACCATCTTCCCTTCTATAAACAGCAGAAAAGTCAAAAAATTAACAACGTCAAGGAAGAGAAGAAAATGAACCACGAATAACTGCCCCAAAACATACCCTCTGGCCAGAACAGGAATGTAAGAAGGCAGAAGAGGAATGAACCAACAAAACTAAGAACTACAGGATGTGGAAGACACAGAGTAAAGAAACACAGCAGCAGAAAAGCAGAGAAAAGCTCAAATTCCACACGAGACAAGACCACCAGAAGAACAGAAATGAAAAAAACCCAAGGAAGATGAGGAAAAGTTTAAGGTAATCCTCACCCACGAGAAACACCATCATCAATACAAAATTAAAAAATATAATGTAAAGACAACAGTGCATAATAATAATTCATAACTAAGTGTGAGGTTCGGGAGGACTATGACCCAAAAACAAGCCCTTGAAATATAAGGCAAAACAGCAGTAACAGATGGGACTAAGACCCATAGGAACAATAGTCCTTGTAAAGTTGACATCTTGAAAACTAAGAGAGGTTAAGTGATGTAAAAAACAGATATCAGTAGGAACCCATATGATAAAAACAGATATGGGTAGGAACCTATATGATAATGCGGAAGGACTAAAACCCTCGCATAGCTCCCAGGAGGGAGACAGACTATTACGTGTAGAAAATGACCAGATATGGATAGAGACCCTTATGATAATGTAGAACTGAATGTGTATGGGTAGGAACGCACACTAATGCAATAGGACTAACCTTTTCATGGATCCTCTGTGAGGGGGAAACAGAATAGTGCACATGTGAAACGTGTACAAATGTACAACGAGCAGATGGGGACTGAGGCCCACTGCGAACCCAGAGTAGGAGAACATAAAGCATGCATAATGGACTCTTGAAAGCGAACCCTTGCATAGATCCTCTGTGGGAGGGAAAACAGAATAGTGTATAAAAACAGAATAGTGTAATGGACTCTTGACAGCGTTTACCAACTTGGCATATACCTAGGGTCCATGGACAATAGTGTTGAAGGCAGACCAGTGATCCACGCCGGTGAGCGACTACTCACCCGAGTACCGGTGAGCGACTACTCACCCTTGCATGAGGGAACAAAATGTAAGCAAGGCTAAAATGGCACCATCAGGAACATGCTTAGCAATTAAAACGTAAGTCGTAAATAGTAAACCAGACATATACGTTGAAAGCTGAAAACATTTGCAGTAAACAAGCTAGAAAAACACATTTCCATGAGGTATGCACTAGTAAAGCGCACCAGACACTGTAACATCAAACACTGCACATAGGAAATTTGAGCTGTAGGCATCAGGACTCGGTAACTCCATATGCAAAAACAAGATAAAAACATAGTGTCTCTGTCACCCTGATCAATGTACAAGGAAACATGAGTTAACGTCCTCAACTGTGCCCATGCACTTCCGACAAGAGCATGGAGATCGTAATAACAGTACCTCAACAGTGCTCCAGTACTTCCGACGACAACATGGAGATTGCAACAAAAGTACCTGAAATAAACTTCAACTTGAACACAAAGGAAGCAAGAGAAGATACGACATGTAGAACATCTTCCCACGATGGCGCTCCAGTCAGCTTGCAGACTTCAAATAACTTTATTGAAAACGTCATGCCAGACAGATGCATGATTGCCAAAGTGAGACGTGGTTGATAACGTGAAGATACGCCAAACCTAAAATGGTGGCACGCATCTCTGACGGCATGCCGGATGGCTAGCAGCAAATGCGTGGGCCCAAACGTCTGTGTCAATAGCAGGATCGAATATCTGTACGTCACAAAGATCCACTGGACACAGCTGAAAGCAGTAATGGCGGCACGTGGGCAGTGAGGGCACACAGGGCAGGTACGGAGAGGCTGCGCATGTTGGATATGTGCGCGCAAAGGTGATAGTGCGATTTACAAATGGCAGCGGTTTAACTGGTTAAACTGCCATGTCGCAGCGCCAAACCCCAGAAACACCCCAAAAACAAAAGTGCCTCTGCTCACCTGAATGAAGCGAAGTCTGATTATCGGTTGCAACAAATGTAAAACAGACCAGATGACCAAAATACCTTCCCAAACACAAGAAATTCCTCCGACAGTTATTTGGGGACATGGGAGGGCGTACCAGGAATGTAACTTTCTTCAGAACAAGAGGCACAAAGGTCTGGCAAACTACCTAGATAACAGTGATTGTGCCCACAGCACAGGGAAAACGCAGTGAGAAGCTCTGGTGAGCCTGAAAGGATTTTCGTTTGGGAGACTGCCCGACAGAAACTCTAATCCAGGTGACAGCGAGTGATAGCAGGGTCCTTGGAAGTGGGATAAAGTACACACGCAGGATGTCCAAAAAGAAAAAAAAACTTTCCCACTCTGAAAGCACAGACAACAAAGGTAGTGGTGAGCATACAGCACTCTTCCTCCCCAGAGCGCCGATGATGGTGAATGACAGGCTTATCTTCACTGAAGCACAGCACAAAGCTAAGACATGGCATGCTTACCCTCACTTGAAGGCACAGCACAAAGCAAAGACGTGGATGAGTTGCAGGCTTACTCTCACTGAGGGCACCTCACTTTCGCAGACGCAGAGGAACAACTGGCAGACTTCTGTGGGCGACCGATGGGAGGTCACTGGTGGGGTCAAGGATGCCAGTTGTAGATAGATGCTTAGCTTGAGTTACTGTAGAGTCTGTACTTGGAGTTGCTTGAGTTTTGAAGAGGTGATAGATGCAGGTTCTTTTGAAGATCGTCGCCAAAAACTTGTGGTGATTGAGTCAGGTACAAGTGATGAGTTTCAGGTAGCTTTATTCAAGATGGTACAATAGACCCCACCAGGAGCAGCCAGCATGCTGTTCAGCCCAGCCAACTGTGGCTATTTGACTCCCAACATTCTGTAAGGTGACATCACATAAAGATTCCAGAGAGAGAGCAAGCATAACATGGTCATTAAGGTACAACAGAATGCGTCTGTTTATTAGATTGTAATTAAGGAATAAATTGCTGTGTGCTGTACAACGACATTCTACTCGTCCTTTCTGCAAGCACCCTCATGCCTCTGCGTGATCAGAGAAATCCTTGCTGACTTGAACCATCCTCGGAGTTAACAGACTTGGTACCTTGTGTGATATTATGGCAGAACGTTCTTAATTAGTACGTAGTCTGTGTTAGTACACCAATTATTTCTGAATAGACCGCGTCTTTGCAGTGAAGTTGCACGCTGTGTTACAATTTTCCAGCGCAGCACTCCTGGCCATGCTGAGGTCTGCCCCAGACAGGCTATGTATAGCACATGTCTGAAGGGTTAAACACATTTCCTCACAATCTTCCTCATTTAAACGTTGATTTGGGGGCTGTTCATGGAATTCAATATGGATAATTTCACCCACCTGGTGTTTTTGCCGATCAATAGTAGTGTTGTAAGTTACAGAGAGAAAATCCACCATTGTAAACCCTTTTTGTATATTGTGGTCAGAGAAATCCTATGCCCCTCTCCTTTCAACAAGAAATTGCTGCAACTTCTTAAAAAAAATAAAAAGAAATAAAGCATTTGCAATGCAATAGGTCTCGCATTTGAGAGAGTTTCAGATATTGGCATTGTAAATGACCATGCTTTTTATTTATGTGATTTGAAAACCTGTAAGTGGTGGGTAAGCGTGCACTTTGTACTTATAATCCCTGTTTACGAGAAGCAAGGCTGGTAGTCAGAGGCGCAGCTACCCATTCCAAGTTGTCTTTAGTTCTAGGCCTGGGTGTTTACTGTTCCATTTGAGTTGTTTACAGTCTTTGCCATACAACACTTTAAACATATGTATTCAAATATTTGACCTAAAGTCACATACAAAATAAAACACTGAATACTAGACCTTTAAGCATGCCTGTTGAAGATTTGGTAGTACAATCGGGAAAGAACAATGGCTATGCAGGGATGTATATATGCTGTGAATATTATCAGGGTTGTACAGTAGGTGTATAGTCCATCATCCACAACCTACTGGGAGTTTACTGATACACGAGTAAAGCGTAACAGAAAGAGCGAAGCGAGAAAACACAAACTAAAAATAAAAAACAGAGTTGAATTCAAAAGGTGCTAAAGAGGCACACTAAAATGATTTGGTGATGTACAGCTGACAGCCACACTCTAAAGTAACTGTGCCGGCTCACCGGGCTGCACAAAAAAATATTTGTGAGCAAAACTAGACCCTGGTTGTTGGTGCCCACTGTCTTCATTTTAGCCAGGTCCATGATGTTATATGTCAGATTTGCTCCTAGACTAGCAGTGGGCTGAGCTCATTGCTCATCTGCAGTGGAAAGGTTCATTGCCCAGGGAGACTGCAGTAAGTAATAATGTCAGCTTTTTCCTGCAACTAAGTTTCAGAAACACTGCCATGACCTTTCATATGAAATTCATACAGTGCTGATCCCAAACAATTAAGATTCCCTGGTAGCAGCAAGTTCAGATTGCGTTTTTATAGTTACAACACAAAAAACAAAAAACGACTGTTGCAATTTGGAACTCAACAAAACATTAGATCTAATGACACTACATGAGAGGAAGCAATCCATTGAAAAATCCTAATTAAACTATGTTATTAATAGTATATTAATACATACTGCATCTTAGTAAGTAGTCGTACTAGTGTTTTGAGCCCCAGAAGGGGGTAGGAGAACGCTATGTAAAAACACAACTTTATATTGTGAACCTTAGCTAGGCAGCAGTGGAGCAACGGCATGGGATGTAAATATATATATATTCACTGAAAAAACCATAGGTTTCAGACATGTTATAGTTAGCGGAAATTTTACTGATAAAAAACCAATGAAATTCCCCCGTTATAGTTAGTGCAGGCAACTATAACTCACGCGACCGCAATCCTCTGCTGATGCTAATACTGTATTTAGGCACTTATTTGCCCATGTCTTCTTCCATAAATTTTTAGCTATACATATATTACAAATATTTTTTTTTCATAAAGACACATATGTCATCAGCAGAAGATTGCGGTCGCGTGAGTTATAGTTGCCTGCACTAACTATAACGGGGGAATTTCATTGGTTTTTTATCAGTAAAATTTCCGCTAACTATAACATGTGTGAAACCTATGGTTTTTTCAGTGAATTTGCAAGGTTTTTTAAATGCTAATTCCTAACTATAACGTGTGTGAAACCTATGGTTTTTTCAGTGAATTTGTACGTTTTTTTAAATGCTAAGTTACTTTACGCCATTCGTGGCGTGCACGCCCACTTAACGCAGTTCGTTCCGTGCGCGCGGTGCGCTTCGCGCACCGCGCGCCCACTTTACGCAGTTAGTGCCGTACACGCAAGGTGGGCACGCAGTGCGCTACGCGCACCGCGTGCCCACGTTACGCACCGTGCGCACATGGAGGACATATTATGCGCTTCCTTGTGATAGGTAATCTGTTAAATTTAATTTGTAAGTGATGACAATAATATGCCATGCACAGTGTTTTTTTTTTTTTATTAAAATTTTTAGCGTAAGCGCACCGTACGCGTACGGTAAGCGTAATCGGCGAAATTTTCAAAAAATAAAAATTTACCGTTTTTGGCCTTGGGGGATCTTTGAGGACTCAACTAACATGGCTATGTGCATGGGCGCTGTCTAAACAGCCCCTTTATATGTTTTTTGCCTTTGTTTACAGCCCCCCCCTCAGAGTGCGAGAGAGAAAATGGCGGCCGCCGCTTCCTGGTTTCGACCGATTCGAATGTTTACTTAGATGTAACAGCCAATCAGAATCGCGCTCGCGCACGCCACCGTACGCGTACGGTAAGCTTACGGTAAGCGTACCGTAAGCTGGCTCAGATATATATATTGATTTAAAGGCTATTTTCTCAGAATCTACTGAACAGATTTACACCAAACCTACAAAAGGCACTTCCTTGACCTGAGGACTACCTCTCTGCCAAATTTCTAGTAATTCTGTTCAGCCGTTCGGGCTGTAGCCCTGTCTAAAGGTCCTATGGAAAAATGCATGGGAAAAACGCGTTTTGGGACCCCCCTTTTATCTCAGCCCCCGCTTGACGAATCCCCCCGAGACTTTCAGGGTAGGAGCGGAGCGTAGCGCCCCACCTATTTTGAGAAATTCGCGAGGATTCGTCGACCGGCGCCAAAGTTATTCAAAATAGAATGTTGCGGATTTCCTATGGAAACAGGGTCCTAACTATAACTACCTACTGGCGACCGCCAGTAGGTAATATATATATATATATATATATATATATATATATATATATATATATATATATATATATATATATATATATATATATATATATATATATATATATATATATATAATTTAAAGAGAATGCAATTTTAAACCCATTGTCTGGGCCAAACATCGCTCCCAAAGGGCAGATAACTAAGGATATACACTTATTGTATGACGGTGGAATTTTAAGTGTTGTTTCTCTAAAGCTACACGGTATTCTATTATAACAACTGCACCTCATGTGAAAATAACATTGGGTGAATTCCTCTCAAGAGGAACATGCGCAAGAGCACTCAATGAGACCTGGTTCTGATGGTCACTCTCAAACAACCAAAAAACAATGCACACTCCATCCATCGTACGTTATAAAGTGGAGATTAAAAACTGTGCACATGAAGTATGCACGCCTTTGCTAGATTACTCTTGGGGTGCTTCAAAGCCTCTGGGATGCACTTTAAACCTCAACAAGAGGCCTTTGGAACAAAGCAGATACTGTGTGCGCTTTCTGAGCAGTGACCCACTCAATCGATATTTTGGTGAGTTTAAATATTATGAGAAGACGTCTGGAGACAGCCCCATCATATCCCTGCTGTCTTCACATATGAACGAACAGTGGACATGACTTCACGTGGCAATCCCCCATCCTTGCAACACGGATCAAATATATTTCCATGATCCACTCCAAGTAGAAACAAGCATTTCTCGCGAGTTTGAGCTATTGACATTGCAAATGACAATGCCTTTTGCAAATGCTTGTTGCACCTGTTCAAAGTTTTACTGCATAACACAAGAAAACGATTCTTATTGGCAAAAAGAAAAAAGGTGTTACTGTCATGGAATTACTAAAACCTGAAGAAAAAAATAATAAACAAGGCTAGAGAAGAGAAAGAAAAAAGCATGGGCAAAGTAAAGACCTGGCCCACCCTCTTGGCATTGAAGCGCACTTATTTTTATACAGATGCATACTTGTGAAGAGGAGAAAATGCAATTGCTCACAATGCAAGAGAGACATTGGGTGAAATGGGGGCACAACTACCCCATGCTGTGGTGGGCAGAAACACAATTTAAATGACAGCTGAATAGACCAGTGGATGAAAAGGGTTGACCCAAAGCTGCTCTACATAAATCACTGTTTGCATTTGCATTCAATTACGCAAGACTGGCGAAGAAAATCTAAAGTGGTCTCGAAGCCAGACAAAAAATATAAAGTATGTGAATGGCAATAAAGCAGACTTCTAAGGCTATAACTGTGTAGAATGCTTTCATTTTTAATCTTAAATGTGTTTT
Organism: Triturus cristatus; assembly: GCF_964204655.1. Lineage (NCBI taxonomy): Eukaryota > Metazoa > Chordata > Amphibia > Caudata > Salamandridae > Triturus > Triturus cristatus. The sequence goes on from NC_140583.1 coordinate 1,163,870,618, forward strand.
TTAAAAGAGAAGCACTATCACACAACAGGTATTAACACCACCACCCTCCCACAAAATATATCGATTTATTAAGAGAGCGAGTAAATGAAAACACTTGCGCTCTACCAATCATGTTAAAAGGCCTACGTGCAAAGTTTTTAAATTTTAGGAAACTTACTTTGGAAATAATCATGCATTTTCACAGTTTTTTGGGAGTAGAGTAGCAACACTTGTTTTTGCATGGTTCAAGGGGGTGTTGCGGAGTGAGGACGGGCATACAAACAATACTGAAGAAGAGACAAGAACGCATGAGGGTGGGGGGGGGAGGGGGCAGACAGAAGGAAAAGAGTTTCCGGGATACATTTCCTTGGATGGCATTAAAAAGACATTCGATATGCAAAACACTATATTGAAGCGAATTAGATTCCTGTTACATTAACACAAAGTACAGTACAAGTGCAGTACGGAAAGTAAACAAATCACATGAAACAAAGGCAAACATTTAAATAACCAGAGAAATACTTCATAATTCAGAAATACGAAATACGATCATTAGAAATAAATGCAATTAAACTTCTGTCAGAGGTCCAGCAGCCACTCTCTAACAGAGCATGAAAAATAGCCTTATTTGTGATAACATGCAACATGAACGGATACACTCAACACAAAATAAGTAACGTCGTTGGAATTACAAACTACTCAATGAAGAGAGTTTTAATGACGTACTGTACATGATACACAATACACACTGCAATGCCATTGTATTAGTGATATTATTTAAGTTGTTGGGTAGTACCCGCAGACGTGTCCGCGTGGAACAGACCGAACGTGTGCTGAACAGATCTGTGCATCAAAATATAACATAGGGAGTGTTTGGGCAGTACACAGCCTGGAACAGGCGGCCACGGTCAAAAAAACGCCAAGACAACGAACACCAGATAAAGCTAACAGAGAAACACATTTAAAGGGAGGCTTATTGTAATGTCCGTACTCTGGCTTATCAGCATTTAGGTTGCGCACGGAGCGTGCGCCTGGAAGTATTGTACTAAGGCACTGTACGAATCACTCAAAACTTGAAAACACTGCCCCTTGGTGATGCTGCTGCTGGCAGCTTAAGATTCACGAAGCATTCTTAAACCACATGAGCAACCAACAAACACCGCCCCCCCCACGCACACACACACGCGCACTTTGCCTAGATCAGCCTTCGCTTGGACTGAAGAATGCAGCGCCGAGTCGGGCAATCACGTCATCTCCCTTGAGGTGTGCTGTACCCTGATGCAAGAGTCACCTCAAGAATTCCATTTGAAGGTTTGGTGTCCGGTAAGACAGACCTCAGACTCACCCCACCACTAACATCCGAAGATGGTTCCCTCTGGCACCAGCTGCATGGCAGTAAAACACAAAGGGCATTAGCACACGACTGGGCAGTTCAGTGCCGCTGCAGAGGACCCTTTGTGATGTTTAGACAGTGCTCATTTATATTTACGGCATCCAGGAAGGGGTGTGGGCAGAGATAGAGGTTTCAGGTTACATGTCTGAATGCAAGGTGAGAGCCAACACACATGGTGTGATGGGAGCAGTGGGGGGCGGGGGGAGGTTGATGGCAACAAACCACCTTGGCCCGCTCAGCATTTTCTTTGTGTGGAAAACAGCCCCCAACAGTCCTCCATATTTTTCCGCAATACAGATTTTCCCACTAACTGTTTCCGTAGTGGTAGGTATTTTATTTCAGCTTCTTTATAACCGATTCTATACAGTATTTTATACAAGTACTTTGAGTTTGCAGACGATATCGCTTTTGCATACCACATGTAAACAAAAGTCTCTTGAGATTGTTAATAAGATGTGTCATTTCCCGATTTGGTGATCCTTAGAGTTCGGCTGAATCAGCCATAATAAAGTTTAAAGGGGCATTCAGCCCATTGTAGCTTTGAACACGTCAGTCTGAAGGTTATATACATCTCTGAAGCACGTGCATTGACCAATGAGCTCTCTCACTATAGAAAGAGGGACACAACTCCTTTTGTAAAACAAACGCGGTCCCGAAAGTGAAAGAGGATCGCGCCGGAGCATGGGGATCTCTTGTCTTTATTGAGCCACGTGTTTCTAACTCATGGCCCCATAAAGATAAGAAACTGCTTTGCGACAGACGCAAAGCAGGCTACTGAGTCCAGCTAGGAGGCCAAAGGGAGGCAACCCAAACACCTCATTTCCAATGGGAGGCCACCGTTTAACATAAACCGTGACGCTGGCCAATGGGAATGAGGGACGGGGCTTAAAGCCTTCTTCTGAAAATCCTCTCCTACAAAATCTCTCGCGGAGGCGGAGCAGGGCTCTGCCCTGCAACGCACGCGAGACCTAAAAAACAATAAGCAAGCTAAATCAAAACAAAGCATTTTCAGGGTGGCTGACCAAACTTCCTTGTAGGATGTTGCATTTGCTTAACATTAAGTGCAGGTAGCACTCGATTTAATATTTACATTATAGAGATCTTTGATATAAAGAGGTGGGCGGAGAAATCTTTAAGTGGTAGCTCCCGTCACCCTGAAAACAAGTTTGACCCTTAATCAATGCGAGTTAAACTGTGCTCTGCATATTTGGGCATAGAAACCGTATGCAGAATTCAACAACAATAATATAGCAAAAGAGCTGCTGCCAATTCGTTGCACTGGCCTTCATCTCACTGTCGCCCAAGCAGATGAAAGCTATAGTTTTTTTTTCTGAAGTAAATTATATAATCAACAAACCCACCTCTTTCGCCTAACTGAGATATAACCCCAGCAGCTGAGAGGGTTTGAAATGCAGTTCGAGCATGGTGACCTCACCCCGCCCCCATGGCTGCATGCCCAGGAGCCTGGCTTTGATCCGGCTATGTAGAACAGGCAATGAGAGATATTATTTCAGCGGTGCCTAGAGCTAGCATCTTTGGATTAAAGGGATATGCTAGTAAACATCAGACACTCGCATGTAATTTACCTTTTACTTGAGTCTCGTACTCCGCTATGATCGCTTTGTCCTTTTTAAACATGATAGGCTTCGACATATTGTAGTAAAACCGAGGGGTAGAAAAGCAGCCTTTCATGTATTTTTTTTGACTGCTTTGTATGAGATCTGTTCAGAAGAAAAGACTAGGTTTGAAAAGGATCACCACGACAGCAGGGGAAAGAAAAATTCAAAACAACTCACAACAAGCATTTGCAATGCAATAGGTCTCGCATTATTAAAGTTTGATCTATTGGCATTAATAACTAATGCAACAGCAATAGCTGAAACTTTAACTATTGCATTGCAAATGCTTGTTTTTCTTTTTTTTCTGGCAACTGCCTCTATTTAACTTTCTTGATAGAAAACGACCAGCAGAGGTCAGTAGATTCCAGTCCATAGAAATTGTCTTCCACAAGCACCCATAGACAATAATATTTTTTTCAAGATGTGTTTTCAGTGATATGACCACGGAAGGTCTTGCTTTTATATTAAAAACAGACCTTTGGACTATACCATTTTCTGCTGAAAGGCAATATTTCTCTCCATGTGTTCCCATACCTGGCGTGTCACGCAATTTGGTTCTTACTTTCCCTCCATGTTAAAGAACAGTAGATGTTTTAGCACCCATGCTAATTTGCTGCATAGCTAAATATATATAAGGTCCCAAAGGCGAGACTGATTGCATTGCAAATGCTTGTTTTTTTCTATGCAGCATCTTTTTTGTTTTTTTTTTGATTGCCATGCTCTATGAATGTTCATGACCTGCACTATCTCACCCTTTCCTCGTAGGCTAGATCACCATAAACTGCTTTGTCATGGTACGACTTTTTGGTTCTGAGGTGTAGTGGAACCTGAAGAGTTCAATTGGTAGCCAGAGACATTGTTCACGAGCAAGTGCCTTTTTCGTGATAACCAATTCAACCCTTGAACTAACTTCTTAAGTAAAAAAGTCTCATTTCATATACTTGTGTGCAAGCACAAACACATTTAACACATAAGCAGTAGTTCACATCTTGAGACTGGGGTTTGAAATGCTATATCTGAGTCTTTACAGAAACCATGTGCCTGAATAAGAGGTGTAAATATAACCATTTAGACAATCTGTTGAATCCCTTGCTGTGTATCTTGTTGCATTTAAGCAGCAAGATCTGCACTTAGAAAAGTGATTCCTAAATGTACCGTGTGATGAGATGTTAAGTAGTGCATACAAGCGGTTGCCTCTGCCCTTTGACATTACCCTATAATCCATTGGTCTAGTTTTGCAGTTTCTAACTTTATCCGATGCCAGCCTTCATGTGCTACAAACGAAATACTTGTTAAGTTCTGCACTGCAAGTTCTGATATCTATATTTTAAAGAACCTTTGCACCGCTCTTTTAAACCCAGTCAGCTGAAAAGCTTTTGAATGCTTTACCTGTGTCGACTTTGTACCTCTGAAATCATCGGAATCTTCCCTGAGGGTTGCTGCTTGGAAGTATTATTTTGGACATTACACAGAAGTCTGATAGCACTGTTTATTTCAATGAGGTTTACACCTGTCTGCTGCTCTTTAGTCTTTCTCCTAAGGTCATCGCCTCTGATCTTTTATATTACACAAACGAAAGTCAAAAATACAGTTTGTATTTAACGAAAACTCGATTTAGTGATACATTTAGGAAAGGCGGCTTGCCACGTCTCCCGCAGGGTGACAATAGAGGGGACAGCCTCTTGGCTTTTTCCATCAGCCAGTGAAAGCAAAGTTTGTCTTCTGCGGCCACCACAGAGAAATCCCGGCCAAGTGCAGAAAATGCTGCCTCTCGGAAGCGACACAAGTCACACCTGGGTGCTTCCACTGGATTTGTAATGGGGCCATTTCAAAGGGCTCATAGCTGCTGCACACCCTCTTTCCTCCTGCTTGGCCACCCACATACTTTCCCAACTTTGAGAACAGGAAGTTATTACTTAATGATTCAGTTTTTCAGTGTCCCAAGCAGAGTTGCAGGGCGATCCTAACGTAAGCACAATATATACTCCAAAAAATGGAGTAGAGGGCCACAAACTTGATGGCCTCAGGCCATAGGGGACCCTGAGAGGGAAGCTAGGCAACCCATTTATCCGTTTAAGGACAGTTGGTACCCTGACAAATAGGGGTCGGCTTTTAATCTCCTTGTCTCACGGCTGCAACAAAAGAAGATTTACAAGGGGGCTGCAGCCTCTCATGAGAACAACGAGCACCGGATGTCAGTGTCCTACGGAAAGCATTGCATTTCCGGCTGCTCTGGCGTGGTATTCGATGCAGTGTCAGCGATTAGATTTTCACACCGCACTGAATACTTAGAAGGCGTGTTAACTAATCCTACCTGAGGTACCAGTAAATTTTATAACCGTGCAACGCTTTCACTCAACCAAAAACGATGTGATTTACTTTTATGTTGGATGTAGACTCATCAATGATTGGGTTGCAATACCCGAGGCTTGGTGTAGAAATGCAAGGAGTTGACAGCAGAAGTACACAGAACGTTCTAGCATTCCAAGACTAGGCCATGATTTCCTAGATTGCTATTCGCTCTGTTGAAGGCTTCTTAAAGAGGCATTCTACAAACCAGTGTTTACTCGTTGGTGAGCGCTTCATGCTGTCGTTTGCACTGTTGTGTCTGGATTTGTGACCCTGCCTCGCTGCTCCCCAGGCTTTATTTACCCATGTCCTGGCATCATGCTATCACTCCTGGGGGATTATTCGGACACAAGTACCTGCTGCCGCCTCATTGGTTTCTTTTCAGTGAATAGGACGGGCAGCTGCGGTGATGACATACACAGCCGTAATGCTTGTGCAATAATTTAGTAATCCCACACAGTACTGCATAATTAGAACTAGGGTTTGGCGAGCAACTTGTGCGGGGCAATGAACGTGGTGTGGCGAGCTCCACGTGAACCCCGATCCTGCCCCACAGATACCATCTTTTAAGTATCGAGGGGGCAGCCCCGGGTGCGAGGTAGCTGCCAGATAGCATTAAAAGCATCAACAATGCAATCTTGTGATGACGATGCATACTCGCCCACAGCCAACTTTACGATCTGATTGGCCAGCCGCTATTTTTACTCACACCTTTCATCCATCAGTGATAAGGAACCGGCTCGGGTGTCTTGGAAACAAATATCCAAGCTTTAAATTTCCACATGATGTTGCCTGGTACCTACTCTAAAATATCTCTTTCTACCGAGAAGTGGCTCCTTGGAAAGGTGCAGCTGTGCGCGGGACTCACCTTGCACTTCTGAGCCCTGCTGGCAGCACTTCAATGTCAGGTATGCTGTGGCCTCCACACGCCGCCGTTGCCGTGGTTCCGCGTGGGCCTGTAGATTGGCGGGAGCCCGGCGCCCCCGGCCTGCCCATTAGACGCCTCTGCCAGGGTAATAAGAGAGCGGCAGGGAGGCTGCCTGCCTGCTGCGTGACGAGCCGCCATTCTCGCCTCTCTCTCGCAGAATCACAGACCCTGCCTGGCGAGTGCGAGGCCTCCGCTTCTTCGAGACCATGATCACTTTAGGCGAGAAACTGATCCTAGATTGTGACAAAGGAATCTATAAAATGTCCAAGATTCTGAATGGTGGACTCTCTGCTCCGAAACTGTGCACCGCCATGCAGCATTCACCAAAGCAACAAGTGGTAAGCGCGCGTGCGCCACAGCAAAGCATGTGATTTCTATTAGCACGCCCGTAGCTGGACACGATAATTGCTCCTCCCACGGCCTATTGGGGTCTATTACACGCTTGGTGCGCGTAATAGACACCAATAGGCCGTGGGAGGAGCAATGCACCCGCCTGAGGCCAATAGCGTTCAGTCTTTTATTATAAGACACACGTTAAGGCCAATGGGGTAGCACAAAAGGAAAAGCACACGCACGAGCGTGTGCAATTCCTAGGTCAGTGCTGAAACCCAATTTTTCACCTACTAAATGCCTCACGCTGCGCGAGCACTGCTGCGCAGTGCAACGCTAGGCGCGAGACCTAAAAAGCGTCCAACTTCCAGGCTTTGCGTTTTCTCTGGCCATCGTTCGTTTTAAGGGACGCTTATTTCATCTGTAGTGACGTAAAACGCACACCATACTTTGGTGCCACCTTTAAACGATGCCCTCATTACGAAACAAGGACATACATGCACGGGCGCAGTGCGCGCAGTGATGCTCTTCCCCCAGCATACTCCATCTGAATTGACTTGTTAGACAAGCCCAATCCCCTTAAAATGATGGCCAAAACCAACCAAACAACTTAACAAATGAATCCCAACTGCCGATCGACATCCCAAATTGCTAAAAAAAAAAAAAAAGGCTAAAAATAGTACAAGCAAGGGGACAGGAGGAGGCAGTAACACAACTGTGGTATTAGAGGCAGTGGGAGGAAGAATGCTGTATTTAAATGTAAGCAACAAGGGCTCTCTAGCTGGACACAGACAAACGGTAACAGAGAGGGAAACCAAGAAAGAGTCCCCCAGACAACATATAAAGAACTAGAGTGGAATGAGACAATAAAAAGCACCTGCTCTGTAGGAGGAACAGAAGAGAGAAAGGAGGGACAGAGGGGTAGTAGGACTGACCACTAGCAAGCAAGGATCTTTAAAATGACACTGACAAAGACCAATGAAAAGCAATATAAAAAAAGGGGATGGACTTGATGCGCACAGACTGATTACAGCAGGGCTTGAAGAGACAGCTTGTGCTGTCTAGCTCGACCTAATAACACATTGGCTGAACTTTTAGCACCTTTTTGAGGATCATATTTTAGGTATGTTTAATCCAGTGTACAGTAATGTAAGAGGAACATGTGGATTTCAGATATTCTAGTTCTGCTTAGTTGCCTGTTTTTTCTAAAAATCAGCTGACCTGTGAAATTGTTGTGGGGTTTGTATTAGAGCACGTTTGATGCTACCCAGGTTTGGGTTACGGTTAGCCTGCAAGTGCTTATAGAAGATTGACATCAACAAAGGAACCTGCACGTTGGCAAAGTCTACACTGCGAACTCGAGGGTGTCCAAGGGGAATTGTCAGTTGTACTGCAATCTTCATTGGTTGGAAGTAGCAACCTAGGTAACAGTGGCTACATCTAAATGAAAATCCATGAGGGAAAGGATTTCTTCATTTGCTAGTGCGTTCTACCTTCCTTATAGATGCCTTACATCAGTGCTGAGCCTGTGGAGGAACTAAAGTACACATGATAAATGGATGTGATTGAGTGCCGAGTTTTTGTTTTACGGTTGCAATGGAAAAATACACTGGACACAGCTGCAAGGTCTTGTAGCTGGTGCAATGACTTCTCACCCAAAAATCCAGAGCCCTATTTCTCTACCATGTGTTTCCTTTGAGAAAATCCCTTGCTAACTTTGTCTCTTAGTTCTTGTGGTCTCTGCCAAAGCCGACAAAAAGCATTGTGCAGGTTTCGGAATTGAATGTGACGTTGTAGCAAGACACTTTTTGAGACGGAAGGCTTACTTGAATTAAACATAAGCACTAGCATTGCTCTGGATAGCATTCTGTTAAATAATTTCTTGCGTGCTGCGTGTTTTCCCAGTGGAACCAACCACATGCAAATCATCTGAATGGCTTACACATTGCGCTGAACAGGAACCCCACACCATTTCCAAGGTTATTTTCCCAGCAAGATGTTGGGCGTCATACTGAAGAATTGAAGGCTTCACTTAGAAAACAGTTTGAGTAGTGTAAATGCCATGTGTATAACTACAGTTAGTCCACCCACGACTTGTCCGTCTCCGGTAGATTTACAAATTCAGTATCGCTCGTAAGAAGTTACGCTGTTACAAATTCTTTAACCCTACCAACACGTCCTTTATTTAATAATACTTAAACTCTTCTTTGTTGACTAGTGGTATATAGTAGCACCGGTCAATGACAATAATGAAAGTCACTGTGGACTTTATCTGATTCTGCCAGTTGTTCAGGAACGATTATACTCTACAGTCTGTGCCATAACGTTTATAGAGGTCCCTACTGATGTTGTGCAGCACAAGAACAAAAAATCCATGTGCTGAAAACACCAATGGCTGGCTGTAAAGGAAAACCTTGGCTGCAAGATGCTTGAATACCCACAGGTTGAGGGAGCAATTGAGGTTGGATGTCATTGGGACTGGTGATGCTAGGATCGGACTAGAACATTGTTGCATACCTTCCATCTTCCTCAAGGTGATTAACCCAACCTTGATTCTAGTCGGTGTTTGTGCCCCAAATCCTTGTCCAGCATTTTGACCTGGCACGCAGATCTTTGTTTCTAGTTCCATCATGGTCAATGAGTGCAAAAGATACAACCAATAATTTAAAAGTGATGGGATCCCTGTCAATGCCAACAATCGGAAAACAAATAAAGCTCAAGCACACACACCATGAATTGGAAGCCCAATCTGGTGTCTGACACTCCCAAGAAGAATAGAGAATCTGGGAGCCAAGAAAGAAGTGGAGGTTGGTGTCCATAATATTTTGGACGAACTTGGCTAAAATTGGTGCCTGGTTTATGGTCTCACAGTCAAATAAAAAATGCTGTAAATAGGGAGTGCACTGGACCTCTTAGGGTTTGAGCCACAGATGAATGTCGTTGATTGGTCTTAAAACCATTGGGTGGTAGCCATGCTGGGGTAACTGCATGACTCCAGGTCTAGTGTACATCACTTTTCCACTGCTGGACGCTCAGTTTACCGATCATTTTTTTTTTAGGTGTGATGAGTTATCTTGAAACAAACCAAGACTATATGTCCCAGACAGCACATGTCTGGTAAATGACAGCCTAGGATTAGCAAATTTATGTCCTTCTGATATGAACTCATATGGTAAATCTAGCCAACCTTCTGGATTTTGGGACCAGGGACCAGTAAAAATAACAACCTCCATGGCCTGACAAGGATGATTCTGTTAGATTTAGAGTCAACCAGGCAAGGATCAGGTGAGGTGTCAGTAGTATTACAAAGACGTTTATTGGAAGGGAATGCTGCTTTTACAGTGGGACCTCTGTGTTCTGCCGAGCTCTGCGGGCCATACCTCAAATGTCAGAGTAAAGTACTTTAAAACAAATCTAGAAATGAAGAAAGAGTAAATAATGGTAAAGTGGGTTTGACAAAGGTTAGTTAGCAGGCAAAAATGAAAAATTGCTTATTTAACAATAACTGTCATTTGTGTAACATTTTTGCTTACTGTTTAAAAAACGAAGATAAGCAACAGGTAGGTCTTCTTGGTATAAGTCCCTCAAAACATTTGTTCCCCTAATGTCCAGAAGCAACAACCAGATGAACCTATCAAAGCAGGCATTGAAGAAAAATTAACTGACATCCCAAATAAGTATGTAAATGCTTCGTAACAGTGTTGAAGGTAACCTAGAAGAGGGGCAACAAGGAGGAGAGTTGAGACACAATCATTAAGAATGGAAGATGCGGGTTGGGAACTGAATAAGCATGGGCAAGATAATAGCCAGAAATGTAAAATATCCACCACTTTGAACCAAAGGTCTGATGGCATCAAGCAAGCAACGCTAGTGAACCCTAACCTCTCTAGAAGAGTTCCTTTTTTTCTAACATCGATCCATTCATCCTTTCACCCTTCCATCTATGTGTTTCATCTACCCATTTTACCCTTGCATTGTCATTTATACATTCTTTTATCCATCATTCAATATTTCAACAATCCATCCATCGGCCATTCCATCTATCCATCCATAGTCTATGCATGCATCCATCCATACATCCATCCACCTATGCATCAAGCATTTGACTTACTCATCCATTAATAATGCCTTACATCCATCCATTGGTCAGTTTGTCCATCCATCCTCTCAGATTTCCATTTAGTTTGCCATCCATCCATCCTTGCAGGTTTCCATTTACCCGCCATCTTTTCACCCACACATCTATCAATCCTCTCAAATGTCTATTTACTCTGTCATCCTTTCACCCACCGATTCACGCATGCTCTCAGATTACTATTTACTCTCAATCCATCCATATTTATATTTACTCTGCCATCCTTTCACCCATCCATCTGCTCAGATTTCCTATTACTCTGCTATCCATCCATCCTACCAGTTTTCCCTCTACTGTCATCCTTTCACCCACCCACCCAGCCACCCTCTCACCGACTCCTCCACCTATCATTTTACCCACCCATCTTCTTACTCACCCATCCTTTCTCCCACTCATCCACCCATCATTTTACCCACTCATCCTTTCAACCACTCAAAATTCTATCCCTCCACCCATCCTTTCATCCACCCTTTTTAACACCAATCCATCATTTGAAGCAGCCATCCTTTCACCCACTCTCCATCCATCCTTTCACTGATCCATCATTTAATCATCCATCCTTTCACACATCCATCCTTACACACATCCATCCTTTCACATATCCATCCTTTCACACATCCATCCTTTCATCCACTCATTCTTCCATCCTTTTTACCTCCCATCCTTTCACACACTCATCCCTCTATCCTTACACCCATCAGCCATCCTTTCACCCATCATCCATCCTGTCACCCTCCAATCCATCCTTTCACCCACCCTTCCATCCTCTCATCCACCATTCTTTTGCTCACTCAGCCATCATTTCATCCATCCACTTGTATATCCATCCTTTCACCCATTCATGCATCCATCGTTTTCCTTTTCTAACCAACCTATCCACCTTTCTTAAGTTTTGGATTAATTATGACATTTATCTGCCAAGTTGCAGATAAAATTAGGCCATAAAGACCCAGCCCCCTAGCTGCTAAAGCGTGGGATGGCAGTGGGGGCGGGTGGTAGGTAATCACAACTCACCTGAGCACGGTGGCAGGACCCAGGCCGTTAAAGTATGCCAGTTAGAGATAAAGGGTGGACAGTTGCCACTAGAAGAAGGAATCTGGCAAAGACGACCTGAAAAACAAAGTCCTACGGAAAGCTACATTTTAACTAGTTTACCCTCATTGTTCAGTGTACCTATTTCAAATGCATCTATTTTTTTATGTTTTGTGGAACATGGTTTGAAGTTAGTCATACAAATCCTCATTAAATCTTAGACCATTGACCATGTACAGCACTCCCCTGCCTTTTTGCTAGGTTTGTGCTGCAGAAATACCATACACATGTATACATACATGGGTCCACCTCACTCTACAAGTGGGCATACATGGACTCAGTCATGTTGTGTGCACAGCCTGTGTACCTTCATGATCATTTCTAATTGACATCTTCAACTAATCCCCACACCAATCAGTGTGAGAAAGGGATTTGTTTGTTTGTGGCTCTAGCCTAGATACTTTGTGAGATATTGTTCCACAGGATGAGATGCACCCAGTGAGAAGAAAGGGGAAGTCACAGTTAATGTGGTTTTTCAAAACTGCTTTCCTGTGACACTTTTTTTCTACATGATTCAGCTTGCGTCTGCATGGGAAGGTTTGCGTTTATGGTAGTACTGGATTCAGTCATCTGCTAGAGTTAAAAAAAATATATTGAACTCCTTTGTAAAACCGAGAATTTAAACTGCGCCAGCGTCCGATTAATCTGAAGGATACTTTGTGGTCAAAGTGTTAAATAAGTAAGGGGGACAGTTGCAGTAACTTTAATTAACTTTGTACCTTTAATGAAAAAATGCAACCTTCTTGTCTTCTATAATTTGACTAAAAAGTTACTCAATAAAAGCTGTGACAGTAGCTGACACCCTCCTTCACTCAGCTTTACTTACTATCTCTGGTACAATACCACATGTCATTCCACATGCATCCTACATGCCACAAGCCAATGACATCAGCATATAGGACACAGATGATGGACTAAGGGAGACCAGACACGAAACACCACATTTGTTCCAAAATAATCTTTGAAACAGCAAAGACAATCTGCCAAAACATTCCTGCTCAAAAACAACTCAAATGTTCATCCCACCAAAAGAACTAAACATGTTCCTCCTTACTTGCACAGTATTGAATTGTTGAGTAATCCTAAAACTACAGAGACCAGAAAGTCTGGAGAAGCTCACGTCTGTGCCTAGTCTTAGAGGAGTGCTGGAGTGATGAGGGAGAGTGCTATCACAACATGTTGCATTTAAAGTTAATAGTTGCCGGAGCTCGTAGTCAACCCCTCGCTTTCTGGCTAGTATTTGCCCCACAATTGATGAGAGGAGCAGCATGGTCATTACCTTTGAACCTGAAATATTCCAAGAAGTATGACGTGTGCATGGAGAAGCTGTCCAGAATTTTCTGAGCATTTAGACTACAAAACTTGCCAACACTCCCAAGCGAACACTTATATCTCTTCAGTCCATAGACAATGTTCCTGCATCAATTATATTTTTTTGTTAGTCAGTATTTGGCAGAAATATCTGATATGTTTTCATCTAAAATGTTCCCAGAACATGCTCCTCTTACTCTTTGTGGATTTAGTAGTCCGCAGCAATACTACTAGCTTGAACATTTGGGCGTACTTTACGCACGTTTTGCTTTGACGTACTAAAATAATGTCACTTAATTCTTAGATTTTAATTATCGATCATTCTTCAGGTCACTATTTAGGAAGCTATGAAAACTGTAATTATTCTTTTAACTTTGGAGACCATCAGCTTAGTTTTTGTACAAAAGAAGAGTGTACGCTCTTTAGTGAACTTAGGGTTTAAAAAAAAAAAAAGACATACTCTTTTAATCCAGACTAAGAGCGCTTTACTATAGCCCATTTTAATTGAGATAATCTGTCCTTTCCCTACTTGATTCCTGTCCTTGTGACTCCAAATTAAGCCAGTCATGCTGCATTTTATCTTTCTTTGTAAATTATATTCTGTTCCCAGGAAATAATTTCTATTTTCGTTATTTAGATTTTTAAACATTTGAAGTTTGTAGACCTGCCCTATTTTACTTACAGCTTCTGCAGTCAGAATATACTTTTATTTTATAACATATTCTATTGAGATTTTCGCAGTACCACTTGGGCAAAAGCCCACCTTATCCACTTGATAACAAATTATTGAAGGGAAAGGTAGCATGGGAGATTTCAGCGGGTACAGTTAATCTACAAACAAAAGAAAACCAACTGAGAACTGTACGCAGATGACCCCCCACCCCCGACAAAGGCAAGCAACAATCAATACCCACATTAGGCTGAAGAAAAAAGAAAAAAAAGGGGGGTACCAGTATATCGTACATTTGGACCCACAAGATAATCTCTACGCAGATTGTGAAGGAAGAGGGGAAGATCAATGCCACAGTACGCAGCCCACCGAGACCATATCTTGCTATGTTTTACGGGACAGCCCCTCGCTTGGAACACAGCCATTTCTGCACCCATACACTTATCGAGCTCCCGCTGCCGTTTCCCAATCTTTGGTGGCAAGGTATCCTTCCATGGCTGGGCTATGTCCTGCTTAGCAATCGTAAGTGCCAAGAACAATAGGTGTTGCTTATATCGGTTCCCTCCGATGTCCTGTGTACTATGGAGCAGGAACAGCCGGGGATCGAGTGGCAACTTCCAGGACAGCACCTCCCCAAGGCATGATGACATCCTGCACCAGAAAGGCTGTAATGCTGAGCACGTCCCCTCCTCCCTCTCGCAGCGCAAGCATATGGAAGATGGTATAACTCCCATCTTCCAAAGCTGCAGGCGGGTATAATATACGCAATGCAAATATCTGAACTGGATAAGACTGTATCTAGAGGCTACCGCGGCTCCCTGCGGACTAGCAATCGCCTCCCCCCAATCATCATCCGTCAAGTCCGGAATATCGTCTTGCCAAGCCTTCCTCGTTTTATGTAGTATCGTGGCAGAGTGTGTTGTCAGGGTCTGATATATGTGTCGTATTTTGTGTGGACCAAGATCGCCCATGAGGAGGCGGCCCTCGAGTGGATGGAAGTCAGGGAGGTCAGCAAGATCTACAAGTGCAGGGGTCAAAGCGCGGCGTAGTTGCAGATATTTATAGATTTGGGTTTTATGGAGGTGAAACTCCTCCTGCAGCTGTTGGAAAGATTTTAGAACAGTGGCTCACATGATGTCTCCCAGCGTGGAGATACCAATCAAATCCCATTGGCGGAACCCCGTCAAGGCGGCCACTTGGCGTAGGTAGTTGCCCTGCCATAGGGGTGTCGCCTGTGTCAACCACCCGTTCCATCTTATGCATCGGACTGTGTACCGCCACAACCTGATCGCTGTTCGACATGCATGCGACAAGAAGTCAAGTTTCTGCGTACCATAGAGTAAGCGCAGGAGGGTGTCCTATCCATAGCCGCAAGCTCCACCGTGAATGCCGGGTCCGCAGGCGAGTTGTACCACCAATCGTTTGTGATCAGGAGGTGGGCTGCCACATAGTAGGAGTAGACGTCGGCGGCTGCAATGCCCCCACAATAAGTAGATTGTGCACATGTCTGCAGCGCCACCGGAACCGCCCCACCCCCCAAAGAAACCTATTATGAATGGCATTGATTTGCGCAAACCACTCGTGTGGGATATGATATGGAAAGTTCTGCAAACGATAAAGCATCCTGGGGAGTGAGACCATTTTGAAGATGGCTGACCGGCCATAAAGTGAGAGAGGGAGGGAAGACCAAATAGAGGTCTAGCGGAGGTTGGCGAGGAGCGGGTTGATATTGCGGGCCCATGAAGTCTGCGGGCAAGGGGATATGAACACATCGAGATATTGAAAGCCCTCCGTAGCATGTTTCAGTTGAGCGTCCCATGTGGTCCTGCCCTGGTGTCCACACACTGGGAATAACACAGATTTAGCAGGGTTAGTATGGAGCCCTGTATTTTGGCCGAAGACCCAAAGGATTTCCAGAATGCGTGGACCCAATATCCGGGGGTCTGTCATAAAAAACAATACATTGACCGCGTATAAAGCAATGCGGTCTGGTTGCAGTCTGGGCCGTTCAAAGCCTCTGAGCACCGGGTCGCTGCGGACCCATGCCGCAAGAGGCTCAACCGCGAGGGCGAAGAGGAGAGGGGACAGGGGGCAGCCCTGGTGCATACCTCTGCTGATAGAAAAGAAAGGAGAGCGGTAACCAGCTATACGGACTGAGGCCAGTGGATCGGTATAGAGCAAGCGTACGTATGCTAAAAAGCGTGGCCCTAAATTGACCACCCCAGGAGTTGAAATAGGTACTCCCAATTGAGGAAGTCAAAGGCCTTGTCTATGTCGGCCAATAATAAGGCCACGGGCGGCCCAGTTCCGGGGCTTTGGCCATAGCATTATGAATGCAGCAAATGTTATGCCGGGTAGCCCGGTGCTGCATAAAGCTGGACTGGTCCAGTTGGACCAGGTACTGAATGCAGGACTGCAAACTGTCCTCTAGAACTTTCCCCAGCACTTTAGATTCAAAGTTGATGAGAGATATAGGACGATATGAGGGCGGGTCTTTTGGTGGGCGGCCGGGTTTAAAAAATAGGACTATTTCGTCTTCACGCCAGTCAAGGGGTCGTATCTGTTGCTCTAGTGCCTCATGAATCGTGCTCAACAAGTGTGGGCCCAGTGTAGTTGCGTGGGAGCGAAGAAATTCCATAGGGAACCCATTGGGTCCTGGGGCCCGGCCTGGGTGCAATGCACACGATGCAGCCGGCAGCTCTTCAACCGTGATGGGGACGTCCAATTGATCTCGCATCTGATCAGAAAGTCGCTGGGGAGGAATATCCCGCAGGAACTCAGCAATGATGTCGCCTGAGATCATCTCCTGTCGGGGGTACAGTGTAGTGAAGTGGCGAGCGAATTTCTTGACCACTTCCTCAGGTGAAGTATATAGGTCACCATCCCTACTCCTAATAGCTGGGACCGAGGCAGGGGCTTGTCGGGCCTGACAGACTATTCAACATTTTGCAGGATGTGTCCCCCCCCCAACCCCCACCACTGATGAATTCGATATTGGGACGCCAGCCATATTCCTTTCGCTTCCTCAGTAAGGTGGTGATTTAGCTGTTGTGCTAGGGATAAGTTTCTTTGGATATTCTGGGTGGGCTTGTCTGCGTATTGTGCCTCCAGGGAGGCGCACTGGATCTCTAGGTCCACTCTCTGTATGGAACGTTTATGTTTCTCATGGGTCCTATAACTGATGTCCACTCTTATGTTGGTGGGTTTCAGAGCTTCCCATAGGGTTGATTTGGAGGGAGCAGAGTCGGTGTTGAGCATAAGATACTCTTGGATCGCTGCATGGAGGCGTTCCTGATATTCAGGGACACGCAGGTGCCATGAAGACATCCTCCATCTGAGCGGGGGCTGTTGAGCTCCCGAGAGGAGCTTTACAGAGACTGGGGAGTGTTCCGACAACCCTCCCGGGAGGTGCCCGGCCTGGGCAAATGTACAAATATAATTCCGGCGAGTGAACAAGCAGTCCAGGCGGGATACCGAGCCATGCACCGCAGAGAGATATGTAAATCCTAACTTGGCCGGATGATATTCTCTCCAAATATCAGCCCAACCCAAGGTCTCCACCAGCGAGGACAATTTGGAAGGGCTAAGAGGGGCTGGAGCACCTGAGCTCCGTCTCCTGTCCAGTGGTGTCATAGTATCATTCCAGTCCCCACCCATGAGGGACAGTCCATCAGGTAGGCCGCCCCACAGTCTAGTCAGGGTTTCTATAAACCTGGCCCTGAGGGGCGTAGAAGCACACACACTACCAATTGTGATCAGCTCACCATAAAACGTGCCCGTCAGGAAGACATACCTGCCCCCAGGATCCAGCCAATGTTGCTTGTGAAGAAAGGGAACACAACCATGGACTACGATAGCAGTCCCACGGGAGCCCCTGGTGAAGCCTGCATGATATACCTGGCGGAACCCGAATCGCTCCAGACAAGGGGTCTTAGTGCCAAGGAGATGTGTCTCCTACAGGAGCAAAATGTTGGCTCCGTACCGTTTAGCTTGTCGTAAAACGGCCCCTCGCTTGACTTTATTAAAGAGTCCCCGTACGTTCCACGTTACCACCGTCAGTGCGTCTAGATAGGAGACCTGTGCTTGAGAAGCCATGGATATAGTCTAAATCAAAACAAGGTGATATGCCTAGCGGTGAATGAGGAAAGTGTCTGCGTATGTAAACAACTAAAAACCGAACAACATTACCCCAAAACTACCCCCACCCAGCACCCGATACTGCCAGAAACAAGATCATCTGTCACGGTGAGGAGTACCTCTGGACTGCAACCCCGGATCCCAGAGACCCCCCCCCCCCTTTAATGGATCCTACCCTCCCTGTATAACATAAACCGTGGGGTTTACTGACCTCGCAGATCAGCCACTGTGTAGTGCAACTACCCCAACCCTGAGCAAACATTCAGGAAGTGTCCAGCCTGCAAACATATATAATCATACATCCAAAGCATCAGTAATTGCAACTGTATCAGGTTGCTAGTTCAGGGCTAGAAGAGCGACGGTCTGAACCAGCGCTATGACGTCATTTGGACGTAATCCTGCGTGGTCTGTTCTGCTGTGAGCCCCTAGAGGAGTCTGATTCCAGCGGCGGCGGAGAGTGTGGCTTCAAGTGGACCCTCTCGTCAGCCCAGGCGAGGACTGCTTCAGGCGTATTAAAAAAAAAATGTTTTGGAGTTAAAGACCACTCGAAGTCTAGCAGGATATAATAGCATGTAGGAGAGATTGATGTCACGCAACCTCCACTTTACAGCCATGAAGGATTGCCCTTGCTGTTGCACTAGACGGGTGCAATCTGGGAAAATCATAATGGGTCTGGAGTCATAAATTATGTTATCTTTGTTCACCCTGGCATATTGCAGCACCGCATCCCTATCTACATAATTCAGTAGCTTGGCTATGACAGGTCGCAAGTTTTCTCTGGGTGGTGGTTTCCTCATGAGCGCCCGGTGAGCCCTTTCGACCACAAAACAGAATGAGAGCTTATCAGCTGGCACGAGGTCTGTAAGCCAGGAGGTGAGGAAGCGGTTCATGGAGCCTCATTCGCAGCCCTCTGGAAAGCCCACGAAGCGGAGGTTGTTGCATCTCGCACGGCTCTCCACATCTTCTGCGTGAGTGGAGAGTTCATTATTAATCACAGTCAATTTGTTGACCTGATGTTGGAGGGTCTGTACGTTATCTTCCACTGATGTTACCCGTGTCTCCGTCTCGGTGATGCGGTCCACAGTCTTCCTTAGGTTCTGTTGCAGGAATGAGACCTCGGTACCCACCGCCTCGATCTTAGCCTCCAATGTATCCCTGGCATTTGTAATGGCTGCCATCAGGGCCGTGTTATAGGGCACTGGGCCCTGTGGAGCACCCCCTCCGGAAGATGCTGTGCATTGGTCCAGGGTACTCTGCTGTTGGCCTGCGGCGCCAGGTTTGTCCTTACCAATCGTGGTGCCGCCGGGGTGTTATGTTGTGTTGTTCCTAAGCAATACTGGGCCCGATAAGGTGACACCCCGCCACTGGGCACTCGTCAGCCACTGTAGAGGGACATGGGACACACCGTGGTCGGCCCTCACGGAATCCACCCACCTAGGCCACAAGCCGCACCGGGACCAATCCGGCCTCTTCTGCAACAGTCAGTGAGCAGCCAAGCAGGCCCCCTAGAGGAACCAGACTCGCCGGACCACCAGCATGCAGCAGAACCCTGACCCCCCCCTTGCGTACCAGGGCAGAAGCAACCCCGACAGCACGAGTTCCAGGGCACTAGATCGTCTCAATGGCCGCCCGACCTTCACAGGAGTTCGACTGTCGGTAGGCCCGATCTCAGGATGTACACTAGAGCTGCAGGGCAGCAACGAACCAGAACGGGGGCACCAGGCACCGGGGGGAGGGCGTTGGACGCTAGGCAAAGCCGTACATTAAATCCCCAATACGAGGACTCCGAGCCAAGACCCACCACAATCCCAGAGAGGCCCAGGCGTCCTGTGCCCACGTGACCAGGCTGCGGCAGCTACAGTGGTCCCCAAACTCCACAGGCTAGCGATGATAGGGGAAGAAGTTTCACACCAGGGGCCCCTGCTCCAGGCCCAGGCGCCAAGCCCGTCCCCAGAGCAGAGAGGCCCGGGCGTGCCATGCTCCACACGCCCAGCCATGGGCAACAAGGTGTTTCCTTGGTATGACAGGTGAAAAATGTAGGGTAGAGGCGATATATTGGGTCTCGAACCGGCCCTGGCGTCCCGCGCCTTATGTGTCCCGGCTGTGCTGGGAGAGAATCCTCCTTGATATGGCCAGCTCCACTATGGCTCCGGCATGCAGGTAGAGTCCCGGGGACGCGCAGAGACGAGTGGCGCCGGGAAGGTCCCATAGCCATAGGCACAGCTGAGCAACTCCACGTGCACCCTGCCCCTGGGCCCCGGCAGCGAGGCCCCAACACCGGGCAGCACTCAGGCCTAGGCGAGCCCCTCAGCCACTCCTATGTCGAGTTGGGCCGCTGGGCTCCCCCGTGGCCCAGGCGCAAACCCAAGGCCAAGAGCCCCACACGACACCAGCCGCCCCCGTTTGACCATCCCCCCCTCCCCACCCCTCCCGGCACCCCCGCTCACCTCGTCCCGGATTCCCAACCCGGTCCTGGCCCCGCTCAGGCCGCGACCTCCCGATCAATCCGCTGGCAGGAAGGCCCTGCTGCTCATCTGCAGCCCGCGTACTTAAGGCCGGTGTCTGGCGACGATCTTGCGGCGGAATCTGTTAAGGGTCCCACAGCCGTACACCAACTGGAATCCGCGTTACAGGAGACTCGATTGACCTGCTCTGAGCTTGGGTGGAGAAGGATTTTTGTCTGTTTTCACCGGTGGACGCACGGAGCTCACTCAAGCTGCGTCCGCCATGCTGGCCGCTTAAGCCACGCCCCCAGAATATACTTGTTTGATGGTCTATACATTTGTTTCAGCTGCTGTACATATGAGAAATTTAGAGGGGAAATAGTGTTTAAAAAATGGTTATCTGATATGTGGTATTGTGATGGTATTTTATTTTACACATGTACATGATACATTAGATTTTCAATGGGTGTAATGATATTTTCGTTTTTGAATGCACAGTCAGTTGGATATTTGTGATAGCATGATGGTATTTTGTTTCTTATATGCACTAGACACTTTAATGGTTTAACTTTTAAACGGTTTTGTATTTTTTGCTCTTCAATACATAAAGTTAGCAGGATATCTACGGTTTTAGCATTTTCTTTTCAATAGAATTTATAACTTCTTATCTGGAATATTACCACAGCATCCTTGTTTACAAGTGCACAAGTCCCTTTAAGTTTGTAATGGATGTAGTGATATTTTTGTGAACCTGCAGGTACAAAACCACCAAAATACCAAACGATCGCCTAGTTAAGTTTTTTATTATTGCTCCAGAGATATTTTCTTAATAATACGGAGCTCTGTTCAAAAATTCATTGTTGTGATAAATGTGAGGTCAAGCCTCTGATACAAATCTGATAAATACATAGTCCGCATCTGTATCTGCCTTTTTACGACTTTTGTTAATATACGGGGTGTTTGATGCGAAAGCCTTATCTGAATGCTGTTGAGACCTCATGAACTGTGGATTTACACAAGCCAGGTACCTTTTTGTGCCTATCTCTTGTAAGAGGCTGGTATTATTGTGATGTATTTCATTATTGTCTTAGGTGTTTTTATCTGTATTTATCTTTTATGGTCTGTGTTTGACCGAGTAAAGATTGTTGAAGAAGATCACATATTTCTCCCATTCATGTGAAAGGCATTGCCAACAAAGCAGATATTTCCCATTCAATCACTCCTGGTTCTACAGCAGTATTTGCAGTGTACAACCAACATCTCCGTGTGCAGAGGTTATTGGATGAGTCTCTTTCCAAAGTAATAGCGAACATTTCATATTAAATGTTACTTCTGTCCTTGGCTGAACTTCAGATATCTGCACTTTAGCTCCTGTTCCACTGTCACTGATTTCTCTGCTATAAAAATTGCCCCTTTAAGCAAGATGCTGTACAGAGTGAACGATAACCACTGATGAAGTCGATTCTTCCATATTTATTGAACTTGTAACATTAATGACGGCTGGAGCGCGAATTATGATTTTTCTTTTTTTATATTGCCCGAAATTAGGATCTTGTAGCCCAATCTCTGCTATGTTTAGACAATACATTTATACCAGATTAATGCCTGATTGACTATTAAATATAACCTTCTACTTGGTGTCTACATTGCAACACGGCCTCATCCCTGGCAGAGACACCATTAGCCAAACAAATTTCGCTGAAGGATTGATGGATTGGGTTGAACAAGGATCAGACACACCTGCTTTTATAATTTTGGGCTCCAAAAAACTGTCAATCAGTTGAGTGGCCGTTTCTTTGTGATAGTTTGGATTCCCCATCAGTTCATGGGTTGGATGTAGGTGCTGTGCCAGTCGCTACAGGCCACCGTAACATTCAAGCCTACCCATCCTCCTCATTTGACATCTTACCCAGCCGCGTTGTCTACGTTTTCTATTTTTTTTCTGCCTTGTACATGGAGCAGTTTTAAATGCTACTTTAAAACACCTTTGCAATTAAATCAGTACTGCTGCTCCATGGGGAATTCAAAGTACGAACTACTTCTCACTTAGGGGCTGCTACACACATTACCAAAAATTAAATATAGAGGCCGCAGCTGAGCATGTTGGCTCCATTTCCGGCTTTAAACTTAAACATAAAGCCAAACAAGACCCTCAGCCCCCATTTAGTTAACCAACTTATGTCTCTTAGAGAAATACAAGAATCTTGAACGTTCCATGAAGCAATGCTCGGGGATGCTTCCGTCTAAAAAAAAAAAAAATGCAACAGCTGCCTCTTTGTTTGGTGGGTAGGACCAGCTTGATTAAAATGTCTCTCTTGCTGTAAATGACGTACTTGTTTACTGGTATATGTCCTGCAGGCCTTCTTTACAGGATCACATGTGGTTAATATTGTCTCTTTTAACCAGAGTTATACAAAACTCAGACACTCCATCCCTTCTTTCAGCAGCTTCTGCACTCATTTTCATTTGTTCCCCCTATTGGGCTGCACTGGCAATACAATTGAATATGTTAGTGCAAGATGTTTTGTTAACCATGACTTTCTACTTTAAGGTCAGCCCGTTAATTCCTAATTCTATATGTTAACTCAGACTGCATCCTAGACATGTCCAATTCAGTGACCATTCATACATGTGTTGTAGTTGCCGCAGCACTTGCAAACAAGATTCAGCTGGCGCATGAATAGTCTGACATTTGGAATAATTCGACACTGCCTGAAGTTTTTTGGAGCTTAACCGTGTTCGTCATGGCTTAATTCTAATTTACAGTTTGTTTACCAGCTTTTCCAGACTGGCTACTTAAACCTTTTTTGGAGCTCCAAAATAAATTTATCATCTCCAATTCTTATTTTTTTTAAATGCATTGAACCATATTAATACTTTCAAAGTCCTAATCCGGAAGTACAATTTCCGTTTACTACTGGTATTTTTCTAAAATGTCATTTTATTTAGTTTAACTTTAAACATTTCGCTGATTGGAACTTGGAATTGTCTGAATGGTTCAGTATGGAAATAAATCGGGAACAATTTGTGACATGTTGCTATAGTTTCTAAATTCAGGCTACATGATTATCGGTGTATTTTTGACTGATTTACCACTGGCGAAGATCCTTGAATGAGATCTCAGAGTAGAATTAGCTGATCCATGTCATTCGATGACAGATGACTTAAACCAGCCTTATGTCTGTTTGGCAAGATGTTATTGGAAGAATCTGTTTGGATGTCGGCATCTAAATTGCCAAACACTCTAAAAGTGGGTGGAGGAATGCTTGCAACAAATCTAACTACTAGCAATCGCTCGGGCAAGCATTCTAACCAAAAGTTCTTTTGAACACCATACCACTTCAATTTGGACACAGCCATATGCAAATCAGTCTTGACTCTGCTCCAGTAGGAACAGTCCAGCTCGAACCGTCAGACCAGGTCCTCCCTGAACAGAACACTAGGGACCCAAGACTAGGTTCACCCTGATTGGGTTCTTCAGCCGGATTTGGTTCCATCAAAATTGCACCGAACAGTAATTTATAATGTTGAAGATTACCCCCTCAGATTCATAACAAATTCTCCGTCCTTGCTGTCTGATCACTGGTTTGTAGATCGTGAACCGATTGCGTTGTTAATTACCCATATATACACCTGTGGATTAAAAAAGTGATGGTCATTCTTTGTTGTGAAATGCAGATGTATTTGGCACATCGTACTCAAAATTTTAGCAAGCTAAGGGGTCCATTTTAACCAAAATGCGTTCATTAAATATACATTTGCTTTAGAATTTTAAATGACTACGATGAACAGCATTAAGGGTATACCATGTAATCAATAGCTGCTAGTCAATGCTATATGTAGCCAGATAGTAGATCTAATTTATTGAATTTTGCTGATTTATATGAATTGTATGATCTACTGATTTTTCATATGTTTGACAATTTTATTGCTGCTTCTCCTAAAATGTGTTGTGTTCTTCATCAATGTCCTACATTGAAATGTCATTGCCTTTTGGTTGGCATGATGTATGTAGAACGTTTGAGCTAGGATTTGCACAGGAAAAAGTTAGGAAAGCTGACATGCTGGCCACCTCGCCCCGCCCCCACCAAATTACACAAAGAATGCATCAACACACTATTCTATCGTATCAGTGCAAATGCCTGTATTCATACACATCATATTCTCATAGGCAGGTTTACCACTGAACACCAGGGCCAGCGCTAAGCATGGGCAGTGTGGGCAGCTGCCCAGGGCGTCTCCCTCAACCCACCAGCATGGGGCCTGCACCAGTTCAATACACCACCAACCCTCTTGTACTCCTGCAGATTCAATTGAAAGAAAGGCATCTCTTTGAAATTGGACCCATGAGAGGGAGGGGAGGGGCCCTCCCTGGGCCTCTTAGGGATGGTGTCCCAGTTGCAAGGAGAGGCATTTAGCAGGTTTGTCCTGCAATTAGGCCTCCTGCCCCGCTGCCCATTCAGAGACCCTGTGGGACGCCCATTGTCAGCACTTTAGCGCCCAACAAGTTTACACACCTTCAGCCCGAAATGGGCTGTAAAAGAGGTGGTTGTAGGTGGCTGAGAGGAGGAGCTTCGGCCCAGGAGGAGTCTGAACAAAGCCGCTTCTGAAGCCCTGAATACGGCACGTATGCAAATTAGAGGAGCCTCACACATTCCCTTTCGACCCAGGGCTCCAAAGAGCCTAGAACTGGCCCTGCTGAATACGGGTGTTAAAAGCTGACTGAGCCTGACATTCACAATTGCTTTGCTCACCTCCAGGCTTCTCCATTGCTCTGTACATTAATCTTGGAGCTCAAAATCTAATTCTTTATAAAAATCCTTCTGATGCACCTGTCACAGTCCCAGAATCTATACATATGATGGTGCAGAATAAAAGTGGGGTGGCAAGTAAAGGAGAGGCTGATATATAGTGTAAGAGTTTCTCTTTACTTTTCCAACCCACACCACAAAAGTGAGGAGTGAAAGAAGGACCATAGTAGAACATCTAGAAGTTAGTGTAAAAGCCAGTAAAACAATCCGCAAGAAAAGGAGACCTATAACAGGGGACTGGAAAACAGAGTTAAGCACACAAAGGAAATGTCACAAAACAGAATAAGGGCACAGCTATGTAAGTGGAAAAGAAAATATTAGAGTAAAAGGAAACAAGATAAATTGTCCAGAAGTAGGGGCAAACATTAAAAGAAGTGATTGAGAACTGAGAGGCTCAAAAGGAACCATATTTTAATCAAGTGGAGAAACAGGAAGAGAGGCAATGGATCAGCAGAAATTAATGTAAGTGTGCTACCGCATGGGGTGATACATATTGTAAAGTTCTAATCTTTAGGTCTTTCTTTCTAATGCTTGTGTAATAAATCAGTAGATTGCTTAGTATACAAATATATAGACAGTCCTAGGTGTTGTCTACGTGTGATTGATTTAAATTCAATTTGAAAACTTGCAGAATAATGCACCTACATAAGTGTTTTATTGGTAAGGGTTTGCAATAACAGTAAGTTAGATTAATGCATTAATGGATCTACTTCAGAGATCTGTATGTACTCTGCATATCTATATCTCTTGTTGCAGTCTTAGTGAGATACCTCTCTCCCAGGAGTACGCTGACATTGTGAGCTCCTAATCAGTTTAATCATTCGTCTAAAAGAGACAACTTGGGGGGGGGAGGAAGGTAGCATTGCCAGCATGGACATGTGTAGACTCAGGCTTGATGTCCTCCTTAAGGCCAACCTGTCTCACAGCCCTGTCTGGACCGAGGTTGAGAGCTAGGGCTGTGTTGTACCAGTGCTCGAGGTGATGGAGTCCAGGAGATGACAACACAGCAGCACTTGAAACCTTTAGAGTTCTGAGGAAGACGGAGTGATGCACAATTGAGTTACCATATGCATAAGATGCCCGAGATAGGCAGGGTACAGAAGGATCAGTGGGTGAGCTTGGCCGGCTGAAGCATCAGTTAGTGGAAAAGTGTTGTGGTATGGTCCTGCTCTATCAGAAGAAGTAACACCATTTGACTTTCTAAAGAGGTGGGATGTGGTGAGCAAGCTAAATATGGAACAGAACAAACCACGCATGGACCCGGGTCTCCACAGCTCCCAGTGGCAAGGGAAGCTATAGTGAGACTCCATCCCCATAGGACATAAGATATAGTTTAGAGATCCAGGGAGGCAGAAAAGTCTGTACCCTGCCTTTACAGATTAACACCAGAATGCATTGGGATCTGTAATGCTCAGAGGCTGGATAATCTGTAGAGAGGGAAATTCTCACACCCACCCCTGGGAATCTATATAAAGGGCCTCAGGCTAATAAGCAATTGAGATGCAAGGCATTCAACACCCAAATAATTAAGTCTCAGTGAAGCCGATAGCTAAAGAAACACTAGTTTTGAACAGAAGACAAAGACCAGGGGAAAGCTGCAAAATATAGCAAACAAACCACTGATCCACCAAACTACTCATCAAAAAGGATTAATCTTCATACGGAGGAGGTCTTAAGTTAGAGTGAAGTATAATGTCGCACTTCTCACTGCATAGATTTTTTAAAGGAAATTGATACTTGTGTCTCTTAGAATGAGCAAACAAAACCCCCTGAAGCCAGACTGGCTGTGTTTGGGGCGAAGAATCCCGTGAGAAAAGCACCTCCGAATAATGGAAGCAAGCCAGAAATACATTTTTTATTAATTGTTTTTTATTAATCACTGCTTTCAGCTTAACAGTAACTAGGACATGCATGTACATTTAGAACATCTATAGTCCTTTTACATCCAGAGTTTTTGACATGACATCAAACTTTTTCGCTCTGTCTCACTACCCGTGAGACAAATTACTTTTGTTTTGAATAGCAGTACATTTTTGCTAAAGTAGGGTCTGAATCCTGAAAACAATGTAGCAACAACGATAACCAACATAGGGAATCTAGATACCCAGAAATAAAGTAACTAAATAATTGCCCATTAGTGGAAATGACTTGCACAAGTAATAAAAAGGGACATCTATGAAAGAGCCCCTGGCTGGCTCTGCCCAAAAAGATTTTTACAAATAAGAGTGACTTTGCCAACACGTGGCCTGTCACCTACTGCTCCTAAAAATGGAACACCTGAGATCACCAAAGACTTTATGGTACAACTGTTCTAGGGGCTCGAGGCAGAAATTTCAGCACTGAAAATAAATGGATATTATAAAGGCGCTTAAGGTGGTTAAGAAGGTCAGTGAGCTAGGTGAGAGGAATTTGGAGGCAACAGATTGATGATACAAGAATTCATCAAACAAAAAGTGATCATTGTTAAAAAACAGAATATCATCCTCCGGGAAAAATTAAAAGATCTTGAAAATCACTTCTACAGCAATAATATGTGTATCAAAGGCTGAAAAGATTGCTTAGAGATGAGGTCATAGTTTTTAAATAATTTTCCATGAAAGGAAAAGCACGATGAAGCACAACATAACCGGGCAGCAGATGGACATGAGATAGTTTTAAATGCAATGGCCTCAGACAGAAAAGTTAAGATTTGTGGCAAAGAAAGGAAAGACTGAAATACTGTTTTTAAAGTCTATAATTAGAAAGCAAAGAACAGCTCTCCACCAGTTGAAGGCAGTGAAACAACCCTCACTGATAACAGAGATGCTTCTGGGCCCTCAGAGAGATGGCGTAACTGAACTCCAGTTTCCTTGCAGATTGATTGATGGATACTCTCGTAGTCCTTTTGTAGCTGGGTGATAGGCAAGCACGTTTCTACTTTGTTGGTCATAACTAAGGGACTTATTTAGAGTTTGGTGGATGGGATGGTCTGTCACAAACGTGGCTGATGTCTTGTCTGCCATATTACAAGTGCATTATAGCCTATGGCACCTGTAGTATGGCTGACAGGATGTTGGTCAAGTTTTGACAGAGTATACCATCAGCCAAACTCTAAATAAGGCCTTAAGTGCTTAAATGATAGATAGCGATAAGAGGGAAGGAGAACATATGGTAAAGATGGAGTGGTAGGATTAAGGGGGAGTTTAGGAGAAAGTTTGTTGATTTCGAGGATGTTTTTCCAGTTAATCCGTGGAGAGAAAATGGTGATTAGGTTTTCAATACTTTATTCATCTCACTCATACTGCTTAACTGAATCAGGCATAAGAGCAGACAAACTAAGCAGACCTGAGACACCATCCAAGGCCTAATAGGCTGAATACAGTTTCCTTCAATGTGCAAGGCCTAAATGAATTAGCCAAGCATTAAATTATCCTCTCCTGGGGATACATGCCTTTTACAGAAACCCTATTTCCTGATAATGTTACTTAGCAATTCTGCTCTAAACACTTTGCCTTTCAGTGTTTAACGTCCGATTCAAAGCTGTAGTAGTGAGCATTCATTTGGCTTCACATGGAGGTCTTTTTTTCTTACTGAGTAGATGAATTTTACCAGATGGGAGATTTTGTCTAAATCACACTGGGGAAGCTTTTGTCCTTTGTTGGGTGATCTTTAGTAGCTGCAGGAACTAGAATATGGTGAAGGAGGATACTAGAGATAGACCAATCCATTGACCAGTTGGATTTAGATCCTTGCCAAGAGAAGGCGTTATGTAGCTGATCAGGGGGGGGGAGAGGTCTGTTTGACATGTGGAGGCAGCTTCACCCAAAAAAGGTTGATTATTCCTATGACTGTGTCACGTACACCTTACACTAGAATTGATATAATCGTTATAGATTCATCATTGAGGAGACAATATTTCATGGAATAAGCCATTGTCCAGTCATGCCCCATTTGTCTGTAAGAACAAACTGGAGGGATTGTAAGAGACAAAGCCATGCTCAGGGAAACTTAATAATCATTCATTTAAAGACCCAGTAACATAGGCTGCAGTGATAGCCTATTTGAAGAAATGGCTAGATCTTAATGGCACTGGGGAAGGTTCTCTAAGCACTATATGCAACATTTAAATGTTATAAACAAAGGCCTCTTAATAGCAGAAGGAGCCCACTTGTAATGGCTCAGACTGGAGGAAAGGGCAACACTGGCAAACAATAGAGTGTGAAACACAACATAAACAGTCATAACACCAAACGTGTGCTGCAGGATTTTAGCCCTAATAGGACAGCTTAGATTACTAGAGGTTAGTAAGGTAGAATACTAGCTCATCAAATGAAATCAAAAACTCTGTGATTGTAGTAATATGGTTGGAAGGCATGTAGCTTCCAATTTAAAGACAAACATACCAAGTCATACTTTACAGCTGTCGCAGACAAGACATGGGCGGATATCAAAGCAGATGGGAGAAAGCTAGAGTAATTCTGCCGAGACAATCAGTAGATGTATGCTACAGATAAACCCAATATATAAATGACTGAAGACTATCTCTTACAAATCTAAATTAAGAAAATCTTCTTCAACACAGTTGGGGGATTCTAGAACAACCATTCACCAACAAGCATTGGCATAGCCAATAGGTCTTGCCTTTGGGACCTTATAAGTGTTTAGCCATGCAACAGTTGATGTAGTTGAACGAAGGATATTGTGCTGGATAACTAAACACTTATAAGGTCCCAAAGGCGAGATGCCAAGGCGCGCTGGTGGTGAGGTGGTGCTGTGCTGGTGCTGAGTTGGCGCTGCGCTGATGTTGAGGTGGCGCTGTGCTGGTGGTGAGGTGGTGATGTATGAGTGCTGAGTATCTAACATAACAAGCTCAGTGAGGGGTGATGATGCAGTCTTCATGTAGCGGGCAGTGGTGCCAGGGAGATTCTTCAGCTTGAGATGGTGTTTCAGGGCTATTTTAAAGATGCTCTGAGGAGACGCACAGGTTATGTTGAGTTGAAAGGTGTTCCAGTGTTACGGAGCCTGCAGTGGCAAAGACCTGAAACTGGATGAGGTTCCAGATGTTGTCAGGCAATGATTGCTTTGTGATTGAAGGGGGCTGGCATCAATCTAGAGTGAGATGGTCAGGACCAGTAAAGGAGGTACAGCCTGGATCAGGCCCCTTTGCCAGCCGGAGTACCTTCAGTCCGCTCCGGTACCTAGCCATTAGTAGCAAGGATTCTGGTACTTGTAGTTTTGATTTTCAGCTATAAGGATGGGCTTCCGGGTCTCATTGCTATTTTCTGAACAAGGAGTTGTTGAGAGGAACACTGATAGTATAGGGCCTGTTGGTAAACCTTAAATGGGCGGATTTAAACATGACACAAAGCAACCCAAGGCGAGAGGAAACTTGTTCAGCTCAACTCAAGCGACAACAACGCCATTGCACTCAATCAAACCGCAAGCACAAAAAATGAGAACAAGCGTCAAAATACAAAACAAGAACTAGCGCTAAGCCATGAACAGAGGCATTAAGGTACCAGCTAGCATGCAGCAGCACACTGTCAGCTGAGTTTGTTTTGGATGATGGAATAGTGGCCCTCGCCCTGAGCAGTAGGGTCTGTTCGGGGTGGGTAGAGGGGGGAGGGGACAGGGGTTTTTGATTGATGTAAAGTGCCAGACTGTCAGAAGATAAACTGCCCGAATGTGTTCCCTCGAACGGGCAGATCTGTATCTTGACTGCGGGGACAGCAAGCATAGCACGAAATAAGTAAACACATCACACAATAGAAATGTGGAAAGCGTCTGCAAGCCAGCAGACCCTCCACTCCTATTGGCCCAGGCACCGCCTGCCATGTCTGAGAAAGTGACTAGGGATGTTGCAACGAGATGGGCACTTCTAAGGCAATGAAATTACTATAATACGCAATTTCCCATTTAAGAGAGAATGCCCCTGTTTAATCGGCAGTAGCGGTGACGTTCGCCGCGCGTTTAACGTTTTCCTGAAGTTCAGTAGGCACATACAGTTCTCCCTTATTCTGAAACACAATCTGCGGCCCAGGTGCCCTTGCACGCTGGCATGTGTTACGCGACAGCTGCAGCACCTGTCAGCAGGGCGCAGACACTGCCCTTTGCGCCGTCTGCACTTCTGCCTGTCCCAGTGCAGGACACAGACAACACATGGAGCCGGTACGGAGTTACCCTTTAACCGCGGCCCACGGTCACAGCTGGGCTCCAAACCACTGGTGATGTCACTTGTAAACAAGGCACCTTTGGTGGACCAGGCCCCGCCAGAGCAACATTGTTTGGAAAGTAATGCCAAGTGGAGGCAGACAGAAATCGAGACAGGGGCATCATTCAAGAAGAAACAAACTGTTAACACGAAGATAACGCAAATGCGGCTTCTAGGCTCAGTGCATGCACAGCGTATACCCTGCGGGAGCGAGCAGCGGCGCCATCTGTTTCCAAAGCACGAGCGCGATAATTGCAAACAGATGGCGCCGTTGCTCGCTCCTGCAAGGCAAACGCCGCACATGCACGAGGGCTCATTGGAAACAGTGCAGAACAAGCACAAAAGCCCGGAGTGATTCCAAGAGGTCACTCCAAAACAGCGCTTGCGCGCTGCGTTGGCGAGACCTAAAAAGGACGTGTTGGGGGCTAATGAAACCATCAAGCCCTCTGAAGCTCAAGGTTCAGATGAATTTGTGTCATTTTTGTTTTAACACTGTGGCCACACATTCTAGACATGCTTGTACAATTGCATAATTCCTTCTTAGAAACTTCGAAAATGACTTCACCATGGTAAAGGCAAGGATTTCAGGAACACCTAATCCTTCAGAAAATTTGACACTCTGAATCTTTCTGCCCACTCTCTTATCATAGATAAGAAAACCTTTACAAAGAGCTTAGCTAAATTATTAGATGAAATTCTGCCCGATCATCTGGCCAGATTATTTAATACATAAAGGCAAAGCTAGAAACACCACCAAAGGAGGATTCAAATGATTGAAGCAACACCAAATCTTAGGGGAGATATATTGCTTCGCTCTTAATACAGAGAAAGCCTTCAGCAAAGTGGAGTGGGGCTTTATAACAGAGGTAATGGAGAGGGTCATTGGCTCCACTTTTATCAACTGGGCCTGGGCATGTTATGCTGCCATAACAGCAACAGTAACTCAGTGGGTTGCTGTAATGTTCAATTAACATTATAGGGGGTCCAGACAGGACTAACCCATTTCTCCTCTTCATTTTGCTTTCTATTTCAAACCTTCGCTGTAAAGATGTGTTACTATGGTGGCTCTCGGGCAGTGCATCTGGTTTTGGACACCTTAACATTATAGGGGGTCCAGACAGGACTAACCAATTTCTCCTCTTCATTTTGCTTTCTATTTCAAACCTTCGCTGTAAAGATGTGTTACTATGATGGCTCTCAGGCAGTGCATCTGGTTTTGGACACCTTCAGTCTGGTTATGTTTGCTAACTACATTTTATTGTCCCTTTCAAATCCTGCCACATTTCTTCTAGTACTTTTAAGGAAACTTGTAATTTTTTGTTTAGTGGAAAGTTACAAAATGAATGTGACTAAATCAGAGACACTAATTTTCCCATCCTGAGAAAATCAAACATCTGACGAATATTCGCATTTAAATGGAACACTAACTGAATAATATATATTTTAGCCTCTAACTTACTCCATCATACCACAATCTGTTTGAAGCAAACTTTCACACTCTCCTATGGGATACTGCAAAAACACTTCAACTTTGGCACTGTAAATATATGTTCAAGGCATATGAGCTGCAGATTGTACACTTTGCATAGATCGCCATCTGGTGTTGGGCTCAGATGTTTGCATGTTGTTTTTGTCTTTGTAGTCACGAGGTTGGTGACTCCTCCTTCGGTCGACAGTGCGCATGGGCATCGGTTCCATCCTTAGATTGTTTTTATCCGCCATCGGGTTCGGATGTGACTTGCTGCGCTCCGGGTCGGTGTCGTTATCGAACCCCCTTTTGACGCGCAATCACAGCTAACCGATGGTATTCTTTCGATCGTGTTTACTTCGACCCACCCTCTTCGACATCGGCGAACTTCGACGCGGGCCGTTGGGCCTACCCACGCCGGTAGCGACGGATGTCGATGGAACGGACTCCCTTTAAAAAAAGTCCCCAATGTGGTGCTAAATTCCCACACTCTGACCTCCATTCCATTTGTAATCTGTGCCTCTCTCCAGATCATCGAAAGGACGACTGTGAGGCTTGCCTTTCCTTTTAAATCTAAGAAGAGTATCCGGGATCAACAAGCTCGACGTCGCGAGATGTCCCGAGGCACAGGTTCCATCCCGGACATCTTCCATCAAGGTCCCGACAACCTTCTGGAACCAGAAGAAAAACAGGTCTCGGTCTCAGAAGCAGACGACTCTGATGCTGAAGATGACATCACCCCGGCGCAACGGGACGTGAGTACCAAGACCCGCGCCTCACCCAAGCCCATACCAAAGGCTCCAGTAAAACCTTCGCATCCGGGCTCAGGTCCACACCGAACGAAAACTTTGAGCGCCCGCCTCCGGGCCCGGCTCCGAAGGATAGAGAAAAGCCTTCCGGCTCGAGCCAGCCAGCCGGTCCTGAAAAACCATCTTCGGCACCGAAGGTTAAGTCATCCGAGTTGCCGTGTCCTCCGTCGGCACCGGAGAAGCACTCGGCGCCAAAACCGGCAAAAGACCCCTCGGCACCGAAACAACCGGATAAAGGCTCTGCAATGAAGCAGCCGGATAAGACCTCGGCACCGAAGCAACCAGATAAGATCTCGGCACCGAAGCACACAGATAAGCCTTCGACATCGAAGATGTCAGAGCCGAAAACATCAAAGGAGAAGCCTCCCAAACAAACACCTCCGGGGCCGAAACAACCCGCACCGAAGGTCTCGGAACCGGCTAAGGCTTCTATACCGGACATTGCCACTAAACAGCCAAGACCAGTTTCTAAGGAGAAATCTTCCACACCAAAGAAAACCATCGATACCGAAGAAATTTTTCTTCCCAATCCAAAGTAAACCACCATTTTGATTCGCCCAAAGACTGGTCATATAGTTACCAAGCTGCCTACAAAGAGGAAACCAGAACATTTATCACAAGCACCAGTTCCTCTCAAGAAAATACACATAGCTACTAATACTTCACCACCACCTTCACCCCCCCACCAATTAACCCGAATTTAATTATTTCTCCACCACATTCTCCACAGCCAGAGGATAGTGACGAGGAACATGGGGATGGGCAAGAAGACGAAGACATAGTGCCACTTGACACTGACGATCCTAATGATTCTCCACAGGAACCAGACCCATGGCATGATCACAATACTGATCCTGATCTTAACAATGATCCAGACTACTACCCCTACAAAACCATCACCACCAGATGACAATATGAGTTTTGCCCAGTTAATCAATACGGCCACAACATACCATGGAGTCAAACTACATTCAGACCCTGTAGAAGAGGATTTTCTTTTAGAGACCTTCGATCAACCACAAAAATCTACCCATGTATTGCCAATGCTTAAAGGTCGTCTTAGACACGCTCCTGAAGTGTTCAAAGACCCAGTTAGAACTAGGGTTCTTGATCCCAGAATAGACAAAAAATACAAGGCAGCTCCAACTTACCCCATCTACATCAAGGGTCAACTCCCTTTAGATTCCCTAGTCGTAGCCAATGCGCATAAACGAGCAAACTCTCAGGGATCAGGGGACACACCACCTCCTGATAAGGAATCTTAGTTATTGGACGCATCAGGCAAGTGTATGACGCCTCAAGCTGCTAACTCCTGGAAAATAGCAAACACACAAGCCCTTCTAGCAAGGTACGATAGGGCTCACTGTGATGAGCTGGAAAAGCGCATTCAACACCTCCCACAATAATATAAGGACAAAGCCAATGACCTTATACAGGAAGGCAAACTAATTACTAATACTTTCATAAAATACGCGCTGGACGCAGCAGACACTGCGTCCCGTGCAGGAAATACTAGTGTTTTGCTTCGCAGACATGCCTGGGTCAGGGTGTCTGGCTTTAAACAAGAGGTACAAAATACCATCCTAAATCAGCCTTTTGACCAAGAGCACCTCTTTGGCCCTGCAGTGGACACATCTTTAGAAAAGATAAAGGAGGACACGGAGTCTGCCAAGTCTATGGGAGCATTGCAGTCACCCTCTACCAGAGGCTCCTTTTGGCGTTCCTTCTATAGAGCAGGCTCCAAAACAAATACACCAGAGCACCCGTCCTCATACTGCAAAAGTCCCAACCAGGGCTCCTTTTCTAGAGGATACTCCAGGGGAGGTTACAGGGGAAACAACAACAAGGACAGAGGCTGGGGTAATAACACCCGCAGCTCCCCTAGCACCAAGCAGTGACTTCCCAGCGCTCCCCCTGACCATCCCACTCCTGTCGGGGGATGCCTCTCACAGTTCCTACCTGTCTGGGATTCCATCACAACAGATAGGTGGGTAAGACAAATTATCCAGTATGGTTATTACCTGGAACTCACTTCTACCCCTCCCAACATTCCTCCCAAACAGCGTCCAATGTCATCAGAACACCTGACACTTCTCAAACAGGAGGTTCTTGCACTATTACAAAAACATGCAATAGAACCTGTTCCCTGCCCCATCAGGGCACAGGGGTCTATTCCCTCTATTTTCTCATTCCAAAAAAGGACGGTTCTCTCTGGCCAATATTGGACCTCAGACTGCTAAACTTTTACATTCAATCAGACCACTTCCACATGGTCACCTCACAACAAGTGCTTCCACTGCTCCAGCAAGGCGACTTTCTCTCCACCTGAGATCTAAAAGACGCCTACTTCCACATTCCCATTCATCCCGCTCACAGGAAATATCTCAGGTTTGTGGTAGATGGCCAACACTACCAGTTCAAGGTTCTACCATTCGGAGTCACCTTGGCACCCAGAGTTTTCACCGAGTGCCTCGCAGTGGTTGCAGCCCATTTGAGAAGACAACACATTCATGGCTTCCCTTATCTGGAAGACTGGCTCATAAAAGCAAAATCCCGCAGCAACTGTGTTCAACTCACACTCCGTACCATACAACTGCTTCACAGTCTGGGATTCACAATAAATCACGGTAAATCTCATCTCCAACCGTCCAGAATACAATAATATCTAGGGATACAATAAATACCTCCACAGTCCTAGCATATCCCAACCCAGTCAGGATAACTGCTATACAGACGTTAATTAAAAAATTTCAGCCACAACACTCACTACCAGCACGAGTGTTCATGCAGCTAATAGGGATGATGGCCATTTTTCTTGTTCCTCATGCAAGACTACAAATGCGTCCATTACAAGAGTGCCTAGCACATCAGTGGAACCAGGCTCAAGGTCAGCTATCAGATCTGCTGTTGGTGGACGACTGCACCCACCGCTCTCTGCAATGGTGGAACACACAGAACCTTTCCAAAAGGCGATTGTTACTCGAGCCAGTTCCACAGATAGTGCTCACAACAGACGCATTGCTCACCGGCTGGGGAGCTCATCTTCAAACCCAGACCATTCAAGGTATCTGGACCCCTCAACAAAAACAATTTCACATCAACTACCTGGAATTGTTAGCAATATTCCTAGCACTGAAATCTTTTCAACTGCACCTTCTAGGCAAAGCTGTCCTGATCTGCACAGACAACATGACAGCAATGTATTACATACAGAAGCAAGGGGGGACGCATTCCCTATAGCTATCGCGCTTAGCGCAAAGCATATGGAGACGGGCCATTCCGCAAAACATATACCTTCTGTCAGAACACTTACCAGGGGTACACAATCAGACTGCCAATCTGCTCAGCCGTCAAGCACAACAGATCCACGAATGGGAACTTTATTCTCAAGTTCTTCTCCCGTTCTTTCAACTGTGGGGACACTCAGAGATAGATCTGTTTGCCACACACCAAAATGCAAAATGCCCAAGCTTCACATCCAGGTATCCACACCCATTGTCCAAAGGCAATGCGCTATGGATGAATTGGTCATACAAATTTGCATACGCTTGTCTGCCTCTCCCACTCATTCCATTAGTGGTGCGGAAACTCCAACAACATTCTCTCACAATGATCCTAGTTGCTCCAACATGGGCAAGGCAACTGTAAATCCACACCAGATGAAGATATGTGGTAAGAGGTATTTATTACAGCCTCAACCAACAGCCAGCATATCAACTGTCATCATAGAACCCTCACATGACAGAACCTCAGAACAAGCTGGTTCCATGCCTAGTGTTCTGGCATGGAGCCATGTTACATCATTACAGCAACCATGGTTCACAACTCTACTGGAACTATCAGTAGTACTGCCTCAAAAGCTACGCCTCTCACCCAAGCTTCTCACTCAGAACCATGGAAAGATAAGACACCCAGATCCCAATCAACTTAACCTTGTGATCTGGCTCCTGAGGTCTTAGAGTTTGGCTACCTCAATCTCCCGCCAGACTGTATGAATATTATCAAGGAAGCCAGACGCCCTACAAGGGCATGCTATGCGGCAAAATGGAAGAGATTCATCATTTACTGCACGCACAACAAGATCAATCCACTACATGCTTCCATTCAGAACATCATCTGTTATCTACTGCATCTACAACACTGTAACCTAGCGTATACATCTATTAGGTTACATTTAGCCGCCATAGCAGCCTACATACAAAACAGACCACATTTGTCCTTGTTTAGAGTTCCTGCTATAAAAGCTTTCATGGAAGGACTTAAAAGAATAATTCCACCAAGAGCTCCACCCTCCCCAGTGTGGAACCTTCAAATAGTCCTTTACCAGACGAAGTGGTCCTCCTTTTGAACGGCTCCACAAATGTGAGCTGCAGTTCCTCACTTGGAAAGTAGCCTTCTTGGTTGCTATCACATCTCTCAGAAGAGTAAGTGAACTCCAGGCATTAACCATACAAGAACCATTTTTACAAATCCATCATAACAAAGAGGTTCTTAGAACGAACCCAACATTTTTACACAAAGTAGTATCTGCCTTCCATCTAAACCAGTTGGTTGAACTCCCAGTATTTTTTCCTCAACCAGACTCAGTGGCAGAACGAGCTCTTCACACCTTAAATGTTAAAAGTGCAATACTCTACTACATTAACATCTTTTAGGAAAACTAAACAACTTTTTGTGGCTTTCTCCCTACCTCAGAAACTCAGAAAGGTAATCCTATATCTAAAACAGGAATTGCAAGGTGGATTGTAAAATGCATATGAATATGCTACATGAAAGCCAAGCGCACATTAACCATTACCCCTAGAGCTCATTCTACATGCAAACTAGGGGCTTCTATGGCATTGTTAGGGAACATTCCCCTGGATGACATATGCAAAGCAGCAACTTGGGTTACACCACACACCTTCACAAAACACTATTGTGTAGATGTGCAGGCAAAACAACAAGCTAGTGTGGACCAGGCTGTATTAAGAACATTATTTCAGACTACTGCAACAGATACAGGTAGCCACTGCTAAGAGGTAACTGCTGTATAGTCTATGCAAAGTGTGCAAAATGCAGCTCATATGCCTCAAACGGAAAATGCTACTTACCAGTATACATCTGTTCTTGGCATGTAGAGCTGCAGAGTTGTACATGCCCACCCGCCTCCCCGGATACCTCTATCTGTTCCAGTGTTATCTTACTTAGATACATTACACATGGACATCTTTCTATTTCTCACTACTCCATCTAACCCTACATGGCCAAAACAATCTAAGGATGAAGCTGATGCCCATGCACACTGTCGACCGAAGGAGGAGTCACCAACCTCGTGACTACAAAGACTTCTTCGAAGACAAAAACAAAATGCAAACATCCGAGCTCAATACCAGATGGCGATCTGTACAACTCTACAGCTCTACATGCCAAGAACAGATGCATACTGGTAAGTAGCATTTTCCTTCCTGTTTGGAGCATATAGACTGTGTAAAAATAACCATCTTGCCTAGAGTTCTCTTTCTGTTGATACTTGATCAATCCTGTGGAAAAAGATACCGTGGACAAGCTACTTTTACACTGTACCAGTTTTAAAGGTGATTGTAGGAAGACAGCTGTGGATCTTTAGCAAAGCGTTTCACACCAACAATTGGCAGATCAGGAGTACACAACTTTGTGTAATATTACAGATGTTCTAAGTTGAGATATCTCGGGGGTGGCTGGAGAAGGAAACTAAGTGGCATTGTTGTTTCGTAGAACATATTCTTGAACCCCGACCAAACGTGAAATTCAATGGCTTAAAAACGAGGATAAGCTGGGATAGTAGTAGAAGCTGCTTTGCAGTGATTCTCCAGAGAGGCCCGACCTCGTATTCCTCCCCATTTTCCCCTTTGAGAATTATGATTTCAATCTCGGAATAGACTAGGAAGACTTTACAGTATTGGCACAAAATAGACCAGATCCCAGTTTTCCCTCTCAGTGACCCATTAGGGGGTGAGACCGCTTTAGTTATCTCATGGGAGGAAGGTAAAAGCAAGGACGAGGAGGGAGAATCATGTTCAAACACAATTTAATAAAAACTTGTTTGGCTGGGAAGAACTACATCCAAGCTCTTTAGAAAAGAAAAGATAGGGAGTTGTAAGCCTGATGGGAGGATGAAAAGAAGTAATGGTTTATATGGTTCATCTATATGTTTGCTAAATAGAATCAATGTTAAACTCAATAAAATGTATTGAACTATTAAAAGAAGAAACTTCAGGGGTGTGGAATTTAATAAAAGAACTACTTTTCTATGGGCCAGGTTGCTTCCTAAATGTTCTTGTCCTGTAAAAATAAATTGACTTGTTCCTTTGCTGCCACTTAGTGTGGTGAAAATGATGGCAGAAATGTCATTATATAAGGGCCCCGATAATAGCCCCTCTGATTATGCCATGGTTCATCTTTATTTGCCACCTTTCTACAGATCTACATTCTGGGGCTGGAAGTAGCGGTAAGTAATAGCTCCAGGGTTGGAATGCCCCTTTGAGTCTGTGCAAACTTACTAACTTAAATGTTTTAGAGGTTTTCACCAGCTTTCGTCAAATCTTTTCACATACTGAGAAAGGCTGGAAATTTATTCCTGACAAGGGCAGAGGTAAAACTTCTTCCAGGGTTAGGAAAATAGTGGTTGGAGGAAAAGTTTACTTGTAAATGCTCAACAGAATTTCGCATTGCGCAAATCTATACATGTATATTTGCTCATGCTAAAATGCTGATCACAAAAAATCTTTAGGAGTACAAATTTCCGGCCTACTTTTGTAAATTCTTGTGAATTCATGAAAGCTGTAAATCTGTACGAACTGATTTTCTTACACGTTAAAATGCATCACTGATTAAGGCTTACGTTAACTTAAGTTGTGTTTACAATGTCCTCCATCTTGTATTAACGTCATCAATATCATGTGGTAACTGTTGATGTTGTTCCAAATGAAGAACTGTTAACCACACACTAATGAAGTGAGAGATGTTCCCAGAGACCTTTATCACTCTGTACCAAGGACATTTCAACTGTCCCAGGCTATTGTCATAAAATGTATCAACTGGTTTGCTGAACTAACTGTGAATGCCATCAAATTCAATGTAGTACCGCCATGTGAGAATCTTCGAATGTATCATGTAGTAAATTGTTTCTTATTGCTTGTTCCCTATTGGTGCATTTCCTGATAATCATGTACACATGAAGAATGTATGAATGTCTTTATCTAAAGTCCTATAAAAGGGAGTGTAGATTTCTTTGTGAGAGAGACCCCCTTTTCCCCACCTTTAGATGAGAGGCTATACCAGATTGAACTGTATGGAGTTCTTTGCACTTTTTATTTGCATGCTTTGCTTCTAAAGGTTTCCTAAGGTACACTCTGTGTAATCTGCCTGTTCATTTTTATATAAAGCATTGAAAGAACAACCCTTGTCTGTCATTCTTAGGAGAATGTTTATCACCTGCTACTGTATTTAAATGTATTTATTAGAAGTGACCGCTTTAGTCTGGGAGCACCAAAGTCTGTATTGGGACTGCTCATGGTCCTAGTCATTGGTGCACCTCATGAGAGGATCTTAGTACAAGTGTGTGCGGTGACAGGTGCACTTTTGCAACTTTCTCATTAAAACTCTTATCTCCCTATTGGTTGGCTTCACTGTGAGTAACAGCATTCTGCACTTTCACAAGGAGCATATTGGCACACAAAGTAGTTTTGTTCAGTGCCAGGAACTACTGTAGTGATGTGTGCTTTTTGAAACCAAGACATAGTTTTGCTTTTTGCCAATGTTGTCATAATGGTGAGGGACAGACAGCTCCCACAAAAATAAAGATTTACAAAAACCATGTCAAAACAAGACACACGACGTCGGGCCAATTGGCCTTGCCATTGCTTGTTTATTTTCATGTTGCCCATAATCTTGTTTTCCATTATGATTTTCTTTTTTAAATACTAGTATGCATTAACACAGTCTACTAAATGATGCTTCAATGAAATTATACCTTAAATTTTGCAGTAGTTTAGCAATATGTTTTTTTTCTTAGTTGCATTTACTGTGTGTGTGATTTTTCAGGAAGAAACTTTCCGTCCCACCGTGCCCTTTTACTATTGTGCATGCTGTGGAATACTGCTGTTTTGATCCTACAGCAGGTTGAGCTGTTCCATCGGTATACATGATAAACTCATATCGATCTGGAGGTATTATTTCATTCGGCAGAGGATATTCTTATTCGTACTGCAGGAATGCTTCTGGTTGCAATGTAGCATCAAATCTGTAGTCCACATCTGTTGCAATGAGAGAGTTAGCCCTTTGAATCCATCTTGATGTAGAGCCTTATCATTCGGAATGCTTGCTTTAGTAATGGCCTCTAGGGTCGATACTGGGTTAACAACAATTGTGTTTTTCCTGAGCTAGCGTGCAGTAGTCTGTACAGCTGTGTGAACATTTTCAGTGGGTGCAAAACACATTTCAGCGTTTGTGTACAAATGTGAATTGTATGCTATAGGTACCTATCACCTTAATTAAAAGTGATGTAGGTTTACCCGATTGGTCCAGCGACTACGCAGATCACCAAATTAGTTGTGTTGACACGTGTGTGTAAATGCCTGGAAGCTAGCATGTCTGCTTGTACGGAACGCAAAATATCAGTGTGTTCTGTGTCCAGTGTTACACAGAAAAATCAGGTGTAAATAAGTCAGAGAATGATTTTACCCTTTCTGCTTCATCCAAAATGTAAGTTCTGCCAAAATTAAAAAATCGCAAAAAATGGATTGTAGTCTTTTCAGAGTAGTTGTAGGTTGGAGCAGAGCACATTTTTTCTAAATAATGTGTCACCAGGCTTTTGCTTTCGCTTGATAACTCATATCCCAAAAACAGGACACTGAGGTGGGCTATTTTAGATTTTATTTTAATTAAATTTGTAGCCCAGGTAAGCAAATCTCACTTTTATTTTGTTCACGGTAGCCAAATGTTCTATGAATTCATCGTCCGTCAGATACATATAATCTAAATTGAACACAGCCTCCTCATCAATACTTTAAAGTAACTCTGTTACTCTGGTTGAAAACAGCCTAGGGTGAGACTTATAGCCTTGTGATAAATGGCAAAATTGACGCTGAGACCCTAGCGCAGAGAATGTGGTTAAATATCTACTTCCAGACGCTATATTCTGGCAGAAAAACCATTTGAGATGTCTAGTGTTTTGTATTTCTTCCGCGGATGTATGTCGTTACAACGCACACTTTTACAACGCATGCACTTACAACGCATTTTTTACAATGCAAAATCCATTACAACGCATTCCATTACATAGCATGACACTACAACGCATTTTTAAAAACTACCTTTACAACGCATTCCATTACAACGCATACTACCTTTACAACGCATACCATTACAACGCATAATATTAAATTACATTTAAGGTAAGTATTAGATAGTATAGGGGTAAAAATTACTTTTCTAACTCCAGGGGGTGCAACAGTAGGGTAAGTGTTGGATAGTATAGGGGTAAAAATTACTATTCTAACTCCAGGGGGTGCAACAGTAGGGAAAGTGTTGGATAGTATAGGGGTAAAAATTACTATTCTAACTCCAGGGGGTGCAACAGTAGGGAAAGTGTTGGATAGTATAGGGGTAAAAATCACTATTCTAACTCCAGGGGGTGCAACAGTAGGGTAAGTGTTGGATAGTATAGGGGTAAAAATTACTATTCTAACTCCAGGGGGTGCAACAGTAGGGTAAGTGTTGGATAGTATAGGGGTAAAAATTGCTATTCTAACTCCAGGGGGTGCAACAGTAGGGTAAGTGTTGGATAGTATAGGGGTAAAAATTACTATTCTAACTCCAGGGGGTGCAACAGTAGGGAAAGTGTTGGATAGTATAGGGGTAAAAATTACTATTCTAACTCCAGGGGGTGCAACAGCAGGGTAAGTGTTGGATAGTATAGGGGTAAAAATTACTATTCTAACTCCAGGGGGTGCAACAGTAGGGTAAGTGTTGGATAGTATAGGGGTAAAAATTACTATTCTAACTCCAGGGGGTGCAACAGTAGGGTAAGTGTTGGATAGTATAGGGGTAAAAATTACTATTCTAACTCCAGGGGGTGCAACAGTAGGGTAAGTGTTGGATAGTATAGGGGTAAAAATTACTATTCTAACTCCAGGGGGTGCAACAGTAGGGTAAGTGTTGGATAGTATAGGGGTAAAAATTACTATTCTAACTCCAGGGGGTGCAACAGTAGGGTAATTGTTGGATACTATAGGGGTAAAAATTACTATTCTAACTCCAGGGGGTGCAACAGTAGGGTTAGTGTTGGATAGTATAGGGGTAAAAATTACTATTCTAACTCCAGGGGGTGCAACAGTAGGGTAAGTGTTGGATAGTGTAGTGTAATATTATGCGTTGTAATGGTATGCGTTGTAAAGGTAGTATGCGTTGTAATGGAATGCGTTGTAAATGTAGTTTTTAAAAATGCGTTGTAGTGTCATGCTATGTAATGGAATGCGTTGTAATGGATTTTGCGTTGTAAAAAATGCGTTGTAAGTGTAGTGCGTTGTAAAAGTTGCGTTGGAAAGGTTGTTTCCCTTCTTCCGCACGATGTTATTCATCAATGCAGCACTGT
This sequence comes from Triturus cristatus, assembly GCF_964204655.1. Lineage (NCBI taxonomy): Eukaryota > Metazoa > Chordata > Amphibia > Caudata > Salamandridae > Triturus > Triturus cristatus. The sequence goes on from NC_140583.1 coordinate 1,163,914,898, forward strand.
GTGTATTCCATACTGCAAATGTGCATGTGGATGAATTTAAATATCTGTAGTCCAAGACTAAACTATCTCAATTGTCGGGTTTTATTACGGGAAACAAAGGATTATTCATAGAGGAGGTGCAATTCTCTATTACACCCTGGTATTCAAGTTGAACTAAGATCTCTCTGACTTCATTCTTTGCGTCAAGTTTAATTGGGTGCTGTCTCCGAGGTTGATGGATCGTTCTTAATGGGATCTCGTGATGAGGAGACTCATCATCCCACCCAACATGATTGCAGTACAGAGCAGGCGCTAAAGCTGACACACACTCCTGCGCGTATACATTTTTAACTGATTCTGCTAGGAGGTCGAAGAAAGCAGGTAAAATTATTTCTTCCCCCATTGGGTACTTCATTACGAACTCAGGTGGCCGATCCTTTTCAGCCCAAAGAATGTCTTAAGCATATATCTGGTCCTCAACCTGTCTTTGTATGTCCCTCTCTCTATTTGGAGCGTTCTTTTGTGTAAACAATGTTTGACAATTATTCTTGTATCAGCTGTTTCCATCGTGATATACTCATTCAGCACTACTACTTCCAGAAAATCCAACCAGTTCTGGTGAGTGATTGTGACTTCTGCCATGCTGTCCAGCATTGTCAATGCCCATTCCCCGTTCAGAACCAGTGTCCTCAGCAGGCTGGGCATTTCTGATCTTAATCCCTACTAGCTTTTAACTTTATAATTTAGGTTTTGTGGATTTTTGTTTATCTTCTTGTTTGATGATGTAGGTAAAGTGCGATGTCTCCCTTTTCGGCATGACTCGCTCGTCTGATCTCTGCTCTGACCGTCCTCCTCTCTCCAAGCATTTCTCAGATTGATCCTGAAAGGAATGAGAGTAACGTGTATCAGTATCCTGATATCTGTCAGATTTTCTAATATTATCACGGTTTCTGAGGTTGTATCTCTTTTCAGTGTGTTCCTGTTGAGGAGACCCACTCCGTGATTGTTGTTTATTTTGTTTATTATTTTTTTGTTTACTGTCCCATTTTGTTTTGGGAAGAATCGGGTGCCTGCTTAGAGTTATCCTTTTCAGAATTACCCTTAAACACTGGTTTGCCAGGTCTGGCTCCCATATTATCTCTTCCCAGAGAAGCGTATGTTTCTACGATAGTCTTAGGTAACTTTCTCTCCTGTTGTATATGTAACGCCCTGAACGTCTCAGGATCGTTTAACAGACACGATAATGAGAACGCAACCACTTGTGAAGGTTTAGTTATTTTAATGAAGGCAAAATAATACAAGGAATAAACAAAGGTTATAGTCACTGGAATCCTCCAGGCTAAGTACGTTACCAGCCCACAGCACGGATGGTCCTAACCGTCCTCTGCATATACGCCGATCCCGGCGTATGCCAACAGAGGGCAGAAATGAAATGGCCGACAATGCCAATCGGTAGGCTGTGAGGGGCACGAAGAGTGTTGGGGAGAATCGAGGAGTCAGGGAAACACCCAGCCGGGGTCTCTACCTGAAGGGAGCAGCCGCTCAATCTCTTCCTCAGACTGCACCGGGACGCGGAGTCACCTCCTGGTGATGCGTCACCGATACCCCAATCACAAGCAAAGAAGACTGAACCGAGAGCAGCCGCTCGATCGATCCTGTGGACTTCCGAGTCTGTAACGCGGCAAACACCTCCTGGTGTGCGTTACAGCTGGCAGTCCCTGTATCTCTGGTCGGGCTGGGAGTTACGACTCCAACCAGCAAAAGCGCCACTGCGCTTTGACTCAGCCGAGTCAAAAAGCGAAGCTCAATGGTTATCCGGTAGAGCTTCCGGGTCCTTCACAGGTGACGATGGGGCAAGACACGGCCCAGGGAGTAACGACTCGACCTACCTCCGTTCTTGCCTTACTGGAGCACCACTCCGGAACACTGCTCTTCACTAAGCAGGTACGTCGGTGTAAACACAATATCCGACAGCGTTGTACCTCCCGGTTCCTCCCTTTATAGGGCGTGTTTTCCTTGAGTTATGTAACAGCTCTCCTGTTTACATAAGGGCGTGTTTTCCTTGAGTTATGTAACAGCTCTCCTGTTTACATAAGGGCGTGTTTTCCTTGAGTTATGTAACAGCTCTCCTGTTTACATAACCTCTCAACCGCTAAGCATCCTGGGAGATGTAGTCCGTTTTCGCTGGTTACCGTTTTCCTCCCCTCGCATGACAGGAATTCTTGACAGTATAGGAGTGAATTCCCTCAAGCATTGACGTATGGCCATTGCGGCTGCTCCCCTTGTATGTTGCTTAGCATAACTGCAGAAACTTGGGCAAATTTGCCTATTATTTTCATCTTAAATTCCAGGGGTGGTTCAGCCCTGTACTCATTCTGTATTTGTTTCAATACATCTGGTATTAACGCTATTGAATGGGTACTATGAGTTCTGGTGTAAAGTACAGGGAAAACTGTACCCAAAGTGGCACAATCTTCTATCGGGGGAGCCTTCCACATTGGCAACTATTAGAATCCTGTGTTTTTCCTGTGGGCCCATATGGGGAAAAACCGCTTCAAGCTGTGCTGTTTTTGTGCTATCCAGAATGGTACTTATTCCCGACTGGTGGGAATCTTTCCCATTACGTCATTCAGCGTTTGAGGGCTGATACCCATGGTAGCCAATTGAGGTTGGGTAGCCTGATCAGCCCTCACAGGTTGAATTATAAGTGTTTGCATTATGAACTGTAAGATTACTGTAAATTTTCACTAAATCTTGGTATAGTGTGCACATTTCTGCTGCTGGTTCTGGTGTATACGAAGCTAAGACCGGCCAGGTCGCTCCTTCTTTACTGAGAGGACTGAGTCTCACATTTTCTACAGCTTGGGGGATGGTGCCTTTCAATCAATTTATGTGCTCTTGGTAAGTTAATGGGACTTCTATGTCCACGTATGGAAAGTATTCATCTGGTGTCTCATCTTCAGTGTAAGTGTGAAACAATTTTGTGCGTGCATCTGCAGCTGGGAATCTAACCCAAGAATAGAATACCTCAGTCCTAAATGCTTTGTGTGCCTCAACCATGAAGGTAACATCTCCACCCGTTGTCGGGAGGCCATGTTATAATAATTTCATTGTAAATACCTGTCTGCAATATTCTGAAATATTTAGAGTAGCTAATTGTTCTTTAACATCATCAGCTTGGTCGGTCATTGTTAAATAATGAGAAAGTATTTTGTGAAAATGAATTTACTGAGATTTTGTTTGTACAATATGGGAAAAATCTTTAATCTTCCAAGCTTGATAAACCCTACAACCAATAAATAGGACCTACCTACTAAGGATTCCCTTCCCCACTGCAGACGTTTCTGCTTTAATGTGAGTAGGGGTCTCTGAGAAAGCATGACTGAACTACTATTTATTGTTTTTATAATCTGAACTATTTATTTTCTTTTGTATGCTTTTATTATTCACTATGTGTGATATCGAATAAAGCTCATCTTGATGACTGAACTACTCAGATCTGACCATTAAATAAGTGCCTAACCAACGTAGGCGGTGCCATGTCGTGTAGTTCCTACTAATCCGTAGGATCTGTGCATTGTTTGGACAACATAAATTAAGGGCTTGGTGCCTAGACTGGTTCTGCACACCCCACAGGATATGTTGGCCTATAGGCCAGCTAGCTCACAGTGCCACTGTAAGCCCCCCCAACTTACCAGGGAGTGAACAGTTTCTGGCAACCACTGACGCCCTGATCACTCAGGGATCGTGGAAACAGTACAGAATCTTTTGCTAAGTCATTCATGCTTCCTTTCTCCCGGAGAAATATGCAGAATACACAGTGGAAGGTTTTCAATATTTTTATTGAACCAATGTTATTCTTGTATAAAATACATGTGCTGCAATAATTAAGAGACAGAAGCAAATAAAGGATATTATAAGCACCAAGAGAGTGAACAGTAGATCCATTTCTACCATTGTGCTGAAGCAATGACTATATGTAGGCATATATGCAGTATGGTGATGTAAGGCACGCCTTGTAGTGCCAGAGGCACTCCCATATATTGGGACCCCGTGATGACCTTTGACTGCCATGGTTTTAATTGACTTTTGGTATTTTACTTTACCCTAGCCTGAATGTACAACATCCTGTTTCCTGCATGTGCGCTTTTTTTCCTAGAAGATTTCTTTCATGTCTCCTTGTAGCTGCAGAGTGAGAATATTTTCACAAAGTAGAACAGCCTTGCCAGGAACAGAACATGTGGGATGTGCATTTGAAAACATGAGAGAGAGAAAGGTGTGAAATGTACTTCTCTGTCTCAAAGTGATATGCAGTGTAGTGTTCTATGCAGTGATGCTCAAATGTGCATTATGTTGTACATTGGGAGATGAAGTCTTTAGTGTTATAGGCAGTGGTGCACAAATGTGCATTGTGTTGGACATTGGGCAATTTTATGAAGTTCTTACTATTGGCTTTGACGTGCCTTTATGCCATCTTAAATTCTGACTTTGCCTAGCTTTGCGCACACAGACAGGCCCCCAGATCACTCAAGTTGTTTAGGCTATTTACGTTCAAGGTTGTTTTTCTGTACTTTTGGAGATTGTTTTCTTTGCTAAGATAAGGGCTTGGAACATGTTGGACCGAGAAGAATTCATGAGAATTCCTTTGCCTTTGGAATGCATGCATGGAGAGTGGCCAACTCCAGTAAGTTTCTTTGGTGCAGTGGAGGTCCTCTCGGAAACTTCTAGTACTTTGAGATTATAAAACTGGGGTTTGTGGATTTGGAAAGCGGGATTTTGGACCTCCATGGATGCGGACGCATCTACTTCAGTGTAGGAGTTCCTGGCTTGCTGAGTCTCTTGATCCCAGCTGTGAATCCCCCAGTCTGGAGTGGGCTAAGATGCAGTGTTTGCAGCTGGTGACGTTTTATTTTTTTTATTACTGGCAGTTGATGTGCGAGTGTGTCTGTGTGCACATTCAAGTCTCCAGTGGTTATAATCACTGGATGTATTTAGTGTATACAGCTTTTTGATTACTTGCATTTAACAGTGCTTATTTCTTGCAGTGTACATCCAGTATTACCTGCTTGTATTTTATTCCATGCATTTAACAGTTGCATCTGCTTACTTATAAGTGTGTTATTATTGCCTGTGCATATATATATATCTGTACATTTGAATGTTGTTCATTTGACATCTTGGAACGCCTTTCTGATAGAGAGTGTTCCACAAATAAAACCCCATGCTTTATTCTGAAAACTGTGAGTGAAATCCCTTTCCAGGGGTTTTTATTGCTTCACCGTGTTTGCGCCTCCATGTGGGAGTGCAGTATTTTCTATTTGGGAGGGCGAAGCAATACACCCCTACACTGCAGACCCTTTTCTAAGTGCCTAGAGGGTGTATGGGTGTAGAGCCAACAATCCCTGCAAGGGATGATCCAACCCCATTTTCTGATCAGTTAGAGTGAAGGACCCGTCTTCGTCTCGAGTTGGACACCCCTCACGGATTGTCAGACCAGTACGTGGTGGATTCTCAGCATGCGCGGACCTTTAGTGTCAGCAAAAGTGCCTCCTCTGCCCATCTATTGGGATGCCTATTAGTTATAATAATGGGTGGGTAGACCTAAGGGCGGTCTGTTAATTTAGGTCTCCCTGGACACACCATGCCGCTTGAAGGAATTACCAACTGATAATGTTTGCTTGCAGGCTATATCATTCTCCCAGGGGCCGGTAAACTTGTTGTTGTTAAACTTTTATAATGCTAATCCCGTGCATCCAACTGTTTGTAATATCAGCAGGATGGAAACTTTTCTAAGGAATATTGCCATTAAGGCTTCCCTGAAAGGCTATCACATGATTGCAGGAGATTTTAATATTCATCTTTACGGGGACCTAGATGCAGGCGCTATAACCAGCATAGGATGCCCTCGGATGGTGGGCTTGCATGTTGAACACACCCCACAGGGAGATAGACTTAATACCCTAACCGATGAGTTTGATTTAATCATGTCAAGGACCATGGAGGCCCAAGGTAGGAACCACTTACACCCGACATTCACTGGAAAGGGAAGCTCAACGCTCATTGATTTTATCTTTGTTTCCAGCCCCTTCTTTAAATTTCTACTAGATTTTTCTGTTGAAGACCGCATTTATTGCGACCATAACCTGCTGTGCATCTCGTCCATCTGGCCTAAGTATCGGAATTCCCATAGGGTAGTTCCCAGGGGTACACAAAGGGCAACAGATCAGGGCAGTAGGCTTAGGTGGGCTCAGATATCCCCGGATTCCTTCTATGAGTCCCTTATGGCTAAGTGCTAGAGGGAAATCGACATCTGTACAACTGGATGTCATTCTCTACCATTTCACGTACAATTGGACACTTGCTTGAGGCACTACCTATGTCCTTGAAGGGTCGAGCCACGAGTTGGTTTGACCATGGCTGTTCCCGTGCGGCCAGGAACCTGAGGGGTGCATTAGGCACCATCCCAAGGGGCCCTGCTGTGGTAACGATGTGCAGAGGGATATATAAAGCTGAATTAGCAAGGCATAAGGCCGAGCTAATGGAGGAGGCTTGGAGCAAGCTCAGTGAGGCCTGTAGCCTGAAAAATAGTACCCAGTTCTGGAGTAGTGTCAACTGTCCTTTTCTGACAGGTGAAAACTCCGAGGCCTTAGATGCACATATCACAAAGGAGGAATTTGGAAGGCCATTTCCAGGATATGTTCAGCAGCTCAGCAGACGTAAATCAAGCTGAAGTTGGAGGGAAGTCGTCCTTTACTATCACAGCTGAGGAAGTCAGCAAGGGTATAGTAGGGTTATCTAGGAACAAAGCACCTGGACCCGATGGCATCCCTCTGGATCTTTATCTATCTAATCCACAGCTATGGGTGCCAATCCTTACCACAGTTATAAATGCTGTAATTTGCGAGGACCTGCCTAGTACCTGGTCCCTTTCCATCATAGTCCCGGTCTTTAAAAAAGGAAATGGGGACAGTACCCTTTCTTACAGGCCCATATCCCTATTGGATTCGTCTGTAAAGGTGTTGGGACGTGTCTTGTTGGACAGGCTGTCCACATGGGCAGATAACAACCTCTTAACGGATATACAATATGGTTTCCACCCAGGGAGGTCTACAATCGATCAATGTCTGAACCTGTATATGATCGTTAGCAAATATACTATTGCTCGACCTGACAGTATATATCTCGCCTTCATGGACTTGTCCACCGCTTTTGATCGTATCAATAGAAATAAGCTATGAGAAAGTTTATTGAGCAGCGGTGTGGACAACGAGATCGTCCTTTTCCTACGTGAGCTCCATAGGGACTCCAAAGCGGTGGTACGGTTCGCGAAAGATGGTCAGGTTAGCCATCAATTTCCAATCCAGAGAGGGGTGCGACAGGGCTGTATCCTGGCCCCTTTCTTATTTAACTTGTATATCAACGATCTGGAGAAAGTACTGGTCGATGATCAGGTGGACTCCCCCCCCCAAACCCCCCCCCCCGCCCCCGCCAGGTGTATGGCATGATCTGTCAGTACTACTGTATGCCGACCACGTCGTCCTTATGGCTAGGACAGCGAGGGGCCTTCAAACCCTACTCAACTCCTCTGTGAAGTTTATGGAGGACCGAGACCTGTTAGGCAACAACTCTAAATCATACGTGATGGAGGTGGGGCCAGGTACAAGGAAGTTCTTCAACTTCAAGGTAGGGTCTACATGGTCCCTAAGACCTGTGCCTTCTCTTATTTGGGGGTCATGCTGGATGCTAAATTAAATTGGGGCCCCCTAAGAAGCAAAAAGAAAGGGGAATTCCAAAGGGCCAATGCGGCAATTTTTACGTGAATAATAGGGTATGTCCTATCCGTCAGACCAATTGTCGTTTCGACCATTATCTTACTGGCTCAAAGTGTGGGGGAACAAGGGGACTGCCTTACATAAAGACATCATAAGGGATTGTATGGCCCTTGATTATGCCCACCATATCCCCTGGTTAAAATATATTGGGGAAGGGTTCAGGACTCTTGGAAGGGCGGACCTCTTTAGTGACCCGGATACTATTACCAGGAAGGATTTAGTCTGAGCCAAGGAGTATTTTTATAGACTCCGGGGAGTAAAAAGGGAGGAGTGCTAGTTAGTGAAATCAAGTGCGTCCCGCTTTTACTTTTTTAGCTTTGCTCTCAAGGTCTACGGTATGGTATGTCCTTGGTTTTTTAAAGGCCGCAGTTTAGATCTAGCTGTGACTAGCATTCTGTGTTTTAGGCCTTCTGATTTTTCTCACTTATTTTTCTTTAAAAAATGTGTCTGATAAATTTATATGTTACTTGACGACTGCTGATGTTAATTGGTTGAGGGTTTTTTGTATTTTCGTATTAGTGAATTTTATGGTTTTCATCAGAAAAGCCGAAAACAGTTTATTATTGAATGGTTGATGTAATGCATTTTTAAAGTACTTTTCTGGAAATTGTGAGTACAGAATTGTGTTTGCTAATGCTGAAATAATTATGTTCATTAAGTAGAATATTGCTGTAGGATGTATGATTGAACTTCAGCTAACCACAACAAAACACCCAGGCCCACATTCCCAGATGTGGGGTAATATTGTATCAGGTGCTAACAGGGTTTTCAAAAATGTATTACAAATAGCATTCAAATTTACCACTCACTTGGAAATTTTTTCCTGCTCCTAATATACCTGGTAAAAAGCCTGGTGGAATTTGAGACAGAAAACGAGATTTCAATTTTGCAGCTCAGAATTGGGGAAAACGTGTGCTGCATTATTTCCCATTTCGTCCCATGGAATTTGTTATAATAATACCGCATCAGGAAAAAAGTTTCTCACAACGTTGGTCTTTCATCAAGTTGTATTACCTTCCCATACTTCACCACAAAGAGGAATGTATGTGAGCATCAGGTACACCAGTAGGCCACACACAACCATCTTACCCTCCACATTAGGCATCATCATTCTATAGTTGAGCATAACATAGGGGTCACAATACGCTATAATGCATCACACTCCTTATAGTAGTACAGGGCTCAGCACTGTTGAAAAAGCCTCCACCATTAACTTCTGTTTTCTTTGCTTTCCCACAGTGGTATTTTTGGTGAGCGCCTTCCTTTGCGATACTACCTGTCATGCGGAATGGTGCTAAGTGGACTTTTCACTGCTCTCTTTGGCTTGGGCTTCTTCTGGAACATTCACTCCTTATGGTATTATATCATTATTCAGGTGAGATGGCTAATGTTCTGTTGAGCACCTGCTGCAGTTTTTTCAATGTAGATGTTTCTTCTGTTATACCGACCGTTTAATGGCTGCTTTAAACAGAAGTGTTAACCAGGGACGTTTGTCATTCCACCAAAAATAAATCTACAGTTTGGATTGTCCTCTACCAAAATGTCTCTGTGTATGGCACTGCCTGAGTGAGGTTCATTAATATATCCCCTGAAAATCTAACTACAAACACAAACATTGGAGAATGCATGTGCACACATTAACAAAAGAAGAGAGACTGGAGAAGACAGAGACCAAAAGAGAAACTAATAGAAATGGAAGAGAAAGAAGGGCTGAGTCGTATCTAAAAAACAGATGAGAGGGATCATCATGGAGGTTTGGAGAGAGGATGTATTGAAACATATACATGAAGGGATGACCCTACCATTGGATAGAGAGCGAGAGAAGGAAAGAGATCAAGAAAGAGATGCACAACAAAGAGAACGATAGTGAGATTGAGCAGAAAATAGGACGGAAAAAAGCGATAGAAAGAGAGAGAAGCAGCGGGCGAGAAAGATTGTACACACCACCACTTTTGAGAGAGTGCAGAGGTGAGGATGTAGACTGCAAATGCAGAAGAGAGCGGAGGATACTACACTAGTAGGGAAGAACAGACCGAGCGCTGCAATGTATACATTTTGAGTCACTGCACCAGAACGAGGTTGGGTAGAAACATCCGTTACAGAAGCGGTTGAAAGACTGATTACGGCAGCTGAAGAAGAGAAAGAAAGGGTTCCTGGATGTGAGCAGCTGTTGTTTCAGTTTGATAAGAAACTGACTTGCACTCTTCTTATAATGGAATTACTGGCAAATAATATAGGCCTCAACAAAACAGAATTGCCTCTTGCAAGTGTTCGTATTTCTCAGTGATACTGAAGGAAGTGACCCGATTAGGGCCACCCGGGTCACTAGCGACCACCTCCTTAGCCTTTCAAACCAGTGAAGAGCCAGTCAGACAGTAGAGAATACAGCCAAGTATATTTATTCAGGTACACTCGAGCAGTGTCCAGTCTGACCAACCTCCTGGGATTGCTGCAGAGGGACTGACTTCAGCAAGCATGGCGATACCTTATGTATAGTTTAGAACTAATGATGACACACCCGAACTGGAAATTTCCAGCCGAACCAGCTACACTAAGAAGATACAGAAGGATAAGTTTGGATCCTGAGACCGGGCACACGCTATCTCTGTGCCAAGGTCGTTCTGCCTGCGCCCATCGCTGGACCAGTGGGAAAGGTATGCATAACAAGACAGGGTATTCATTAGTACAACGAGGTCCAACCTTGAAAAAAACAAAATTCACTGTGGCTGTTTCTAGCAGAGATGGAGAAAAGTTAGTTTCGATTATGGCTCAAAATGGCGGCTGAACATAAAATGGTGCCGTAAATGCTAACATATCAAAGCAAAATGAAGCAACACAACAAAGGCATTTTATTTTATTCCAACAGACCCTCCTTTTAGCATTTGCTAGACCATTTTTCACAGTGGGGGAGGAGGACATTATTTTTCATATAAGCAAGAGGACATCAACACTTGGAGCAATCCACATACTCTTTATCAGGGATAGAAACTGCAAGGTAAAATATGACTCAAAGGTGCCCTCGTCAATCTCCATCATTTCCTGAACTACCTTCTGCAACATAATTACTGTACTTGCGTAATGAACTGGTATCTTTGGCTTAGGGGTGAGAGCTTTTACGCAAGTTGGGAGACAATGAATACAAAGGCAACATGTAAACATAATACCAGCAATAGCAACGAGAAAGACAAGGATCTTCCAACCCCACATCACCAATATATTCCAGAACCACCCCGATAGTGTCCAAATTCCTGTCTCTTGGTGTACTCAGCTGATAGCCTATGCAATTTATGTATGGCGGAATAAACATTGGGAGCGTAATCAGGTATGTACACACAATAGCTGCTGCCAATGACGCCAGAGGCCCCTCCCCTATCTGGGAGGATGACGTCTAACACCATTCTGTTTTGCAAAGTGACTAATCTCGTAGCCTGGAGCTCAGCTGTAATGTTTGTCGTTGTCCCAGCCGTTGTATTGATAACTACCTCAACAACTCTGGTGAGCTGACGAACTTGAAGACTATTGACTATGGGACCCCAAAAACGGAAAAGGCCTTTTGTCGCATCCTCAAATGACTGTGCAGCTGTATCTGTCTGATCTACATCCTTTGGGTCAATGACCCTTTTATCCCGGGCTAGGTGGGTGCTCCTACGTGGCAACTGCTGATCTTTGTGATAATTGGATGGAGTAACATATACAAGGGGAAGGAGGAAAGAGATAACATCTACCTGACCGTCCCTTTGGAAGCCATACATGAGCGTGGGATCCACAGACAAAATAAACATTAGGGGGCGATAGTAAGGGAGGACTCTCAGTTGTTCTCAATTCCTATGTGGAATTTCATCTACTCTGTCCCCTGAACATAGAAACTAGCTGTTTTGTTGACCACTGACACTGGTATTGGCTGGTCCTCTGTAACATTGGAAAGATTGGAAATACTCAGATGTTAAACCCCTGGAATTCAGCAATTTCAATTTGAAGCCATGCCTCATTCTTTACACTTTTTTATGCGTTCATACAGAACCTTAAAAACAATATGCAGAGCATCTCTTGTCCTGCCTCTCCTTCAGAAGGAACCATGTGATGGAATTGTACATTCTGTACCATAGTGTGAGAATCAGCATGTGTCCTATCCATAGTAGAGAACTGGGGATGATGAGGTACCATACTGAGCAATTCAAACCAACCTTCACAAATGCTGATGTATGACAGTGGCACGGACAACAAATTATCAACTTTGAGTCACTGAGGGAAGCAAGCCACAAACCCAGCAATTAGTGGTGTGGACACATTATGAGATCGGTGTAACATTTGTATAAAAACATTCTCAGTATAGGACAACCTATGCGTTGCCTTGTGTGGAGCCAAAGTAACGAAAACGTGTTCAGGAGAAGGGAGTGTTGTACCAACCAAAGAATGTACAGGATACTTCTCATTCAGAAACCAGGATATTCCCAATACAATTATTAGTACAATCACAACTATTGATACAAAAACTATTTTACTGTTTGTGTACCAACCCCGCACTGGATGTGGAGGTGCAAATGGCTGTTCTTCCTCAGTAATAGGCTGACCAAACGGACACATTATAAAGGAAAAAAAAAAAGGGAGGGCCGTAGCAAAAGTAATAAGAAAGGCAATTGTTCCCAGTGTCTGTCTGAGACTCACTGGTACAGGCTCCTATTGTTCATCAACGTTGGCGCTCTTGAGCACTAGCAGTGGAGCTGCTCAGTCCTAGCTCTTGAAGAATCCCACACTGAGCAGGATAACGCACCCCCCTCTAGGAGGGCACATTCAACTTATCCTGTCCACTATCAGAACAGTGCACTAATCTCACCTCGCCCTAAACTAACACCGTTGGTACTACAGCAGAGTACGCCCTCACTTGCACAGTCCGTCCCTGACTAATCTGACTTCTCCTTTGGTGCACTGCTCCTCCGTTGGGGGTGCAAATTGTACCAAGTGAAAAGGTGCTCAGGCACAGAGGGGTCAGTGGAAAGGGGCTCAGGCACAGAGCGGTCAGTGGAAAGGGGCTCCTTAATGGCTCTGATCTCTGGAGGAACTGCCGCATTTAGCACTTCATTATTTTCGGCATCCGTTTGGGTCCATGTGAAGAAAGGAGGACCTGCTCTGGCCCCCTCCACCGAGGCTCCAGGCTCCTTTTCTGCTGAAAAGTCTTGGTGAGGACTCAGTCCCCAGGCCGAATATTGTGTCAAGACCCCTCAGGTACTGCAGTAAGTGTGTCCCTGATCTGTTGGTGAATAGAACGCAAATTTTAAGTTAACTGATGGAGATAATCTGTCAAAAATGGATACTCAATTGCAGAATACCTACGCTGCCGCGGGACGCTCCAGACATTTGCCGGGCGTCCAAACACAACCTTGTGGGGTGACAATCCTGTTTTAGAGTGTGCTGTTATTCTTGTTGACAAAAGAGCTAATGGTAAAGCATCTGGCCACTGTAACCCTGTCTTCGCCTGTATTTTTGCCAACTTAAGTTTGAGAGTACCATTGTACTTCTCAACCAAACCTGCTGACTGCGGGTGTTTTGTAGCATGAAACTTCTGTTTTATGTGCAAACCATCACATATTAGCTGTGTGACCATGGCATTAAAGTGGCTCCTGTTATCACTCCAGATTAAATTGGGCAAACCGAAGCGAGGACAGAACTCCTTCAGGAGTATCTTTGCTATCGCAAGGGCTGTATTTTCTTAAGTTGGGTAAGCATCAACCCATTTACTGAATGCACAGATAACCACCAACACGTACTTCAAGTTATTGACCCTATCTAATTCCATATAATCAAGCTGGAGGACCTCCTAGGGGAATGGTGCAAAATTACCGGGTAGTGTAGGGGTACCTTTCCCAGGTTTGTGCATCATGCACACCATGCAGTACTTCACTCAATGGGTAGCAGTCTTGGATATTTTATCATTCTGCCATACAAGGTCTAACTGCCTGCAAATACCCTTAGCTCTAATATGGGCTGGTCCATGAGCCATTGTGACTACAGGAAGAACATATGCATCTGGCAACATCCATCTCTGCTTCCCTAACTTGTCAATCCAACATCCCTCATCATTCATGTTTGCTGTACTTTCTTGCCACACTGCTAATTCCTCTACCGTGACCTCACTCTGTATCTCCTTCCCATTTTCAAATGTCTCCTCAAACATGGAGAAATCGGGCACCCACCTGGCGGGACCTGCTACAAACATTCTTTTCATCTTTATTCGGGCTGTTTCCTTAGCTGTCTGATCTGCAAAAGCGTTCCCTTTTCCCACATTATCAGTAACTTTCCTATGGGCGCTGCAATTCATTATGGCCAATTTTTTAGGAAGTGTCAAAGCGGACAGAATCCTATATATCTGAGGACTATACAAAATGCGTGTCCCGTGGGAATTAAGGAACCCTCTCTCTGCCCAGAGCCACCCAAAATTATGGGCGACCCCAAAGGCGTACTGGCTGTCAGTATAAATATTAACAACTAGTCCCTCAGTCAACTGGCGGGCTCGAATTAGGGCAACTAACTCAGCTGCTTGGGCGGACTGATAGGGAACTCATGAAGTGTCAACTATTGTGCGCAGCGTAGTGATTGCATATGCTGCAGTGATGGTGCCATCTGGTAATTTGAAACAAGAGCCATCGACATATAGTTCCCCTTGGGGGTCAGATAAGGGAACATCAGTCACGTCTACCCGTCCTTTCGTCTCTTCTTCCGTTCGGAAGATACAATCATGTATGTCCATCCCTCATCCTCAAAAAGGGGTGGGGTAGTAACGTGGCTGGATTCAGAGTGGCATAGCGTTTGATCGTAATGTGCTTTTGAAAGAGCGTTGGCTCGTAACTGCTCAGATGTGCTCTGGTGAGGTGCTGCCTCTTCGTCTTATTCAAAAGTGTATCCACAGCATGGGGTACCATGACTGTGAGGTCAATATCGAGATCGAGTCCTGCTAATTGTCGTATTTAGACAGCCACGGCCGCGACCGCTCTCAGACAGCTCGGAAGGGCTTGCGCGAAATAAGCACACGGCCATTGCTTATCCTCAAATTTTTGTGTTAAAACAGAAAGCGCACAACCAGCCGTCTCGTGTACGTACAGCACGAGCGGCTTGGTATAGTTAAGGTGTACCAAGCACAGGAGCCAAGCAAAGCGAAACCTTTAATTGCTCAAAAGGCTGCTGACATTCAGGCGTCCAAGGCAGGGGTTCGTGCACATCTTTAGTGGTTAGTGCAAGCAGGGGTTTTGTTAGTAGGGAATAGTTTGGTATCCATTGGCGACAATAGGAAGTAATGTCAATAAAAGCGCGCACATCTTTCTAAGTTCGCGGAGTAGGCATTTTAACAATGGTACTGATGCACTCAGGGGTCAATCTTCTACCCTCCTTTGACAGTAGGTGACCTAAATAGGTGACCTCCTGTCGACAATACTGAAATTTGGAAAGGGATACCCTGTGACCATGGTCAGCTAAGTGGAGCAACAATTTAACGGTACTGTCTCTGCAACCCGTTTCTGTGTCCGAGACGATAAGCAGGTCTTCAACATATTTGAGCAATACATTACCTGAGGGTAGCAACAAGGAACCAGCTGACCTTTCAATGCTTGACTATAAATACTCGGACTTTCTGTATAGCCTTGAGGAGCGTGACAGAATCTAAAACGTCTGCCAGCTAGGGTGAATCCGAACAGATACCTGCTTCCAGGATGAATGGGGATACTGAAGAATGCATTTTTCAAGTCAATGACAGAAAATAATTTAGCAGAAGAAGGAATCATTTTCAAGAGTGTCACGATGTCAGGAACCACCGGAAACTGGAGAATCACTATCTTGTTAACTTCACGCAGGTCAATCACAAAATGATAAACATTCTGTTGGTCACCGGAAGAACCTGAAGGTGTCCTTTTGAGGATGGGAAGAATAGCCTATTGCAAATATTAGCAGTCGTCTCCTCATGCACTCCCTTCTCAATCAAATCTGGCACAATTTGCATCATTGTTTGTGGAAAAACAACATAAAGACACAGACATACGATGGACAATCATTGAGAAGATCAAAGGCACAAGAAATCTACAGAAAAGACTCCTAGAAAGGGAACAACGCTGGGTGTACCGTCTGAGAACACATGAAAAGGGACTTAATGACTCTATACCGTGGAGTCAGCTTAACAAATAACTGCCCCTATTTACTTCACCTAACACCAAAACACTGAGTTACAGACACAATGTCCGATAACTTTTGTGATACTCTACAGCTCTGTGAACCCCTCTCCGAGACGCCGGATTGGTGATGAGTACTACAAGGGTAACAACAAAATACTACTAGTATTGTACCCTTGCAACTAAATAAAACGATGTTCATATGATTAGTCACACCTGTTCAAATCTGCACGAACATCATACTATCCTCGCCCCTACTTGCCTCCCCACTATGGCTCTGAGAACATTTTTGAACTGTTATTTTTGCGGACTGTCCCCGTGTCAATGGACCTCTTTCCGATACTATAATTAATTGAAATTATACATCGTGGCACAATCAGCTTCTTTTTATATATCAACTACGATGCTCGCTAACCATTGTTAATCATCCCTCCCCATTCACCTCGGTTCCTACACACGAGCATTTTAATTAGTACACATAGAACCTTCATTTTCCCTAGGTTTAGCCATCTCGAACCCGTCAGGTATATCCTGCGTCAAGTATACACAAACTACATCTCCCATGACCACGGCACCGCCACACGCCGTGACGCTCTACGTCACTTCCTGTAATCGAGGGGCATGGTCCCAATTAGCCCTCTGTTCCGGCGCGCTTTCCATGTTACTTATGCGCGAGTATGGCTTCACTCATTTGCGAAAGCCGAGGACCGGAACCAAACAGGTAGCAGGCAGGGCGACCGTTCTCAACTAAGTAAGTAAACTGATAAGCGCGAAGTCTCAGTTTTTTCTGGCGCGACAGCACTCACCTCTTTCGCCCTACCCTGTCGGATTTAAATACTGACAGTGCCACTAGGCCTGCCCTGTGACACACTCTTACTTCACGGTTCCCCCAGGACCGCCCATTCTGGCAATCTGGTCCTGTGAGATTCAGTCAACCTCCCCGAATTGGGTAATGTATATATGTAAATTCAGTATGAATGAGTATGGTGTATGCTTGTGTATTTAATTTATTTTATTAACTTGTTTTTCTTGAGTATCACTACACACTCGTAGACAGATCCTGGAATCACCTGGAACAAATACACTTCTTGTGAGCACTAATATTTGGAGACACCGTATGCACGCTACTTTCAATGGCAGACATCACGCTGTTATCGCTAGGATGCGAACCATTTCGCCACTCGCACAGTATGCCTGTCACATATACAACGATATGTTACAGTGATTTTTGAGTGGCACGATTGGAGGACACTCCTCCCAACGTAAGCATGCGCACGCAGATACACGCATGTCCACTTGCGGTTATCAGTATACCGTCTAAGGAGAAATGAACTACGCGGCAATTTTACTGCTGATTTATATTTTTATATGTTGTCTGTCCCGACATTTTTCTTTTCAGATGGAGCCTGGCAGTTGACATACATCCACTCTTAACCATATCACGTGGAGCAGCTACTCTGCCCTCACCATACTGATAGGATAGGGACACCCCATTACGAGTAATTACACTCACATAGGGGAGTTACTTTTTTGCCCTGAAGAAAGTCCTAGACCATTTTTTGGCCCCCTGTTTAGGACTGAAACATGTCGGCACTAGGGTCCTAGGACCATAATACTCCTACAAGACCCATTTTTATTTATTTTAATTACCCGGACAGACCCAAGAATAAAGGGACACTGGGGATCTGCCTGCGGTATTTTATCTAGATAACTCCCTCTGCCGTAAACATATTAAAAGCACTCCCAACACTGTGGTCGAGCCCACCCGGACTTCTAGGGGTCTGGGTGACCCGATGATGAAGCATGACACCACTAGGGTGTGTGAGGGTAACTTAAAGAAACACTTAGTTTCCCCACGACCACGGTTGTATTAGGCACAACCACTTCGAGGAGTTCTCATTTCTCCCCCTCTCCTTTCATTTTGTTTGATCTCTTCTCAGATCCGTTAGAGTATTTTTTGTGCATACAATTTGCATCAAAGCACGCTCACCTGCCTGTGGTATTTTATACTGGGGATTACGGGGTAAAATAGCACCTTCCTTGACACGTATCGAAACAGGTGATATCTGCAACAGACCCACATCCGTGTTGCCCGCTGCCCACAGTGTGTGTGGCACATCCCTAAACTCTGCAGGAAGGGGCGCATCTGTAGACAGACACTGTGTAGCACGCACAACATTAGGACACATTGTCATGTAGACAACCTCCAGGAAGCAGTATATTGTAGCGTGCAATTTCTTCAATAAATCCAAACCCATCAAATTTTCTCCACTATTAGATGCCAACAAAAATGGCGAATCCACCGTAAAGGGACCAATCGTCAGCGCAATGGGTTTGGAAATGGGGCTTACAACCGGTACACCGGAAAAACCTACTGATACATTATTATGGCCACACCGAGCCACCACAGGGACCGAAGAACGAGAAATAGAACTATTAGTTGCACCTGTAGCCACCAAAAACTCTTTAGCCAAACCATGCACGTCCGCACTAACATACGGACCGCGCTGATCTAGACTGGTCCCTCACGCTGTCCCTGGCTGTCCTAGCTGTTAGACATTCCTGCCACCTCATCCATGTCATAGTCATCATTGTAATACTGCCCACCCCTGAGTGTCATCAAAATAGTTCTGATCAGAACGAACCTGTGACGTCACAGCATTCTGAGCCCTGTCCTGTCCACCTGTTCCACGACCCCTTCCATAAGAACCTTGTCCTCTAGGGGCTGCCATCTTTTGCAAAAGAACTGGACACTCGCTACACCAGTGTCCCTCCTCTTTCAGTATGTGCACTGATTCGGCCCTAAAGGCATGGAGCTCGTGGGTCTGCTAGTGCGTTGAAGCTGTCGTGTCGGGCCACCGCGCCCTCTACCGTTCCTCTTAGAAGCCTGCTGTAACAACACTTTCGTCTTTAAATCTTTATGCTTCTTTCCCGTCTTCTCTTTCTCTTCATTTTCCCTGTGCTCGTAATACTGTGCCATATTCAAGATAACGGAAGGGGTAGAGGTGGACCAAGTGCTCTCAGAAGCCTGCAATCGGGTCGAAATCTCAGGAAGCAAATTGGAAACAAATCTATTGACAAACAGCCGCACACCACCTTCAATCAAATCCTGTCCACTATAGTCCATGAACACACCTTTAAATCGAGTAAAAACGTCTGACACACTCTCATCCTTCTTCTGGGGGCAAGCCGACAGCTTGTCCCAATCAACCTTCCTCGGAGGGATAATAGAATGCATATATGTGATAATGCGGCCAGGCAAAGCGAGTATATCCCAGGCCTTAATTTGATCCCGGGTACCACCCACCTCTGCAACATGGTCTTGCGTGTGTACTTGTCTACAAATATCAACTGGAACTAGTAAACCAAAAAACATTTCAATATCCGCAAGAGGCAGCTTCAGTCAGCTCCTTATAATAAGCGGTGGGATTTTTCCTAGGGTCAGGCAACTGAGTCTTAAGAGACAGGACTTCACTCCTTTTCCAGGGAGTATAAACCCATTGTTCACTTTCATCTTGGGCCACATAAGACTTGTCCATTTGTAATCGGAATTTCCTATCTGCACGTTCAATCCCTATCTCTTGTTTCTCTTTTTCATGTGCTACAGATTTCTGAGTCACTGTTTGCATTCTCCCTTTTCGGGACTCTTTCTCTGCTTTAATTCGTCTTTGTTTAACCTCCTTTTGCCATGTTCTGATGGAATCAAACATAGGCTGCCTACTTTTCCTTGCAAATAATTTCTCCTGTGAAAAGGCAATTTTCTGTTCATTAAAAGTGCCCATCAACGGTCACTGCAACTCTGCATTGTCCGCTGTATATTTGTGCCGTAGCGTACTAAACATAATAGGGCCAAGGCCATGCTTCACTTACATGTCAAAATTCGGCGTGTCCTCTGGAGGCGCCGGCTAACTTTCTTCCAGTTGAGCATCAGCAGAACAACGACAACAGGAATCCCAAAATTTACTACACCCAGGCATTTTTAAAAATATACCAAATTCGTTATGTTGCCCTGCGAAGTGTTCACAGACACTTCGTACCAAAAGCGGTCCTCAAAACCGCATCAAATCCAAAGGTGGTCCTCAAATCCCACCAATTCCAAACCGAAATGGTACCATATTCACAAATGACCAAAACAAACTCACCTGGTGCACAAAGATCAAACAAATGTATTCTCCACTGCTGACTCTTCGGACCAAATGGTCAGATCCAAGGGTTTCGCTGTTCAGGACCCCAGCCGGGATGACCGCTGGGTGAGGCACCGACCTTTCAGACAGACGGGGCAGCTGCAAGATCAGGAACTCTCTCGTGCAGGGATCCCTGGACGCCCGTCCGAACCGACGATGGCCCCGACCTCCCCACCCATCCTCTGGCGAGGATGGGTCGCTTGATGGGGTCCCTGTTTGGGCGCCAACTGATGGAAGTGACTTGATTGGGGCCACCCGGGTCACTCGCGACCACCTCTCAGCCTTCCAAACAAATGAAGAGTCAGTCAGACAGTAGAGAATACAAACCAAGTATATTTATTCAGGTACACTCGAGCAGAGTCCTGTCTGACCAACCTGCTGGGTTTGCTGCAGAGGAACTGACTTCAGCAAGCATGGCGATACATTATGTACAGTTTAGAACCAATGATGACACACCGGAACTGGAAATTTCCAACTTGACCAGCTACACAAAGAAGGTACAAAAGGATATGTTTCGATCCTGAGACCGGGCACACACTATCTCTGCGCCAAGGTTGTTGCCGGACCAGTGGGGGCAGGCCTCTATCTAGTGGGAAAGGTATGCATAACAAGACAGGGTATTCATTAGTACAGCGAGGCCCAACCTTAAAGAAAACAAAATTCACTGTGGCTGTTTCTAGCAGAGACGGAGAAAAGTTAGTTTCCATTATGGCTCGAAATGGCGGCTGAACATAAAATGGTGCCGCAAATGCTAACTTAGCAAAGCAACATGTAGCAACACAACAAAGGCATTTTATTTTATTCTAACAGTACTCATGAGGTCGACATAGGAAGGATATAATTCCTAGTTTTTTGAGCATAGGACCAAACTTGTGACTTTGTGAAACCTTCATAGCCTTAAATCTGTACACATTCAACAACACAACCTTGAGTACCCAGCTGGCTTTGGCTGTCCCTAGGTCTAAGGCAAGGTGGAATTAGTTAACTGAACCTTAGAGACCTGGGTGTTAGTGCCCACTGGCTCCGCCTTCCCGATGTCCAATAAGATGCGGGTCTCGGTCCTTTTGCCTCTATGCTCTTGGTGTGGTTTGGTTCATCCAAGGGGATGGAGTGTCTGCAAAGGTCGGAGACTTAGAAAGTCCTTCTGGTCTATTCGTGTGTGCAGTGGCCAGCCCGAAGTGACCTGCACTGCCCCATTATGCACTGATGATGGGATGGCGGAGTGGGTATTTTAGTCAGTTGTCACTTGGTGACCCTGTAGTGAACAATACATTTATGTTGCTCATACTAAGACATGTCCGCCGTGATTACACAATTCTTTCCTACCGCGAGGACGACCAATTCAAGCTGAAATTACAAAATCAATGTAAGGCACCATAGTTGTGCTACAAACCTTTAGATGAGCAGCACATGAGGTGACAGATTCACATGCAGCTGTCTCTCTCTGTGCTTTTGTAATCAATCGGGAAAATGAGGTGCATGTATACATTCAATCAATATCCTAGCAATTTCTATGGAATCATGTAAGAGTGTACTCATTAGAGAAGAATTATGATGGAGCCATATATTGCCACGTCCTCAATGAATGATTAATAATAAGGCTTGGAGGAGTTTTTAAGGCAATGCGATGTTTTGAGGACAGAAACAAAGGTTTATGGGCCAACAGGAGAAATGTGCAATAGTTCTTGTTGATAAACAAGTGAGAAAGCAAGGGAGGCGAGTAGTGGGACTGAGTTTGGGGGCAGAGAAAGAGAAATTAGGGAATGTAGCTATGAGTCCCAGTTGTAGTTTTGTCAGTCTGCATTTTTCTCCTTTAAAAAAGAAAACAATTGCATACATACTATTGGTCCTGAAGACCAAGATTTTTTAATGAAATAGAAAATAATCAGATGAAAAAACCGACGTGTAAAGTACAAAAAGAATAAAGGAGCAATATTGGTGGATAGTGTTAGTCTCAAGTTACTTTCCGTTCATCAATGTGTCCCATACTGTTCCTGTACTCTTCAAAAGAATAATTGGCAAAAGATACTTTTGGGCCCATTTCTTGTATAAATTGGATGTTGAGGTATGTTCTTATTCTGTTGGATTTCTTTTCTAATTGGCATGAGATTTGGTGGTGAAGAATGCTGTTTCACTGCAATCCTGGAGTCCCAAATTCCTGATGACCCCAAGTACATCCTGTTAGCAGGGCACGAGTGGGGGGTACACGCGGGTGGATGGCGTCCGCCCACTATTTTCACAGGGTGGAAGCCATCCACCCTGCCAAGAAGTTGGGCCCCACTGAAAAATATGCTGAATTCGTCCCGGTGTAATTTTCAAACACCGGACACATTCAGCAGCGCCTGCACGTTGTTGTCTGCTTTCGATCGCAACAACGTGCAGGCGAGGAGGGGGGCTTTCTTATTTAAGACTCCTGCTGGGTCATGGGCGTAGGAAGTGTGGGGGACATATGCCCCCAGATTTTGTAGTGGGGGGACGCGGGGAACAGGTGTGGGGGGACGAGGGGACAAAATGATTTCCCCTCTCTCTTTTCTGTCTGTGGCAGGGCCATTGGTATGTCACAGCGCAAGGGATTTGACGTGCTAATGGCCCTGTACTTGACCTGTGACCTGTGACCTTCCCTTTTGGTGTGCTGTAAAAGCTACAGGAAAGTTTTCACACCTCGCCCTCGCTGCCACCACTGCCTGCAGTCTGCACTTCCTGCACAAAGGAAGAGAGGTAGTTTGTTGATTGCTGACTGCAGGGCTGGCTTTAGAGTTGGTGGCGCCCAGTGCGACCATCTCGGTGGGCGCCCCAACAAACGTTTTTAGGTCTCGCTGAGCCAGCGCTTTAGCGCTGCTCTGGCGAGAGCTATAGAAAGCGGGATTTGGAAGTGCAAACAGGCCGCCAACTACAGTGCATGTGCGCCGGGCGCGCGCACCATTTGGCTGCCTGCTGATCACTTTCGCGCCCCCTTTGATGTTCTCAGTGAGCCGCGCGGCCACTGAGAACATCAAAGGGGGCGCGAAAGTGATCACCATTTGCCACCCCCTCCCTTATCCCACTTCCTGCTTGTTTATTTTACTACCCACCCTTCCCTCTCGGTTTCTTCTCGGCCCGTCTCTTCAATCTCGACCTAAAAACTGCTATGAGGCAGCCAGCGCCGGCCGCTTTATAGCGCTTATTTAAAATCACCCACAGCCACCAGATTTGTCAAAGTTAGCGAACTGGTCCATTAGTGAGTCCTATTGGCTTTGCCAAAGCTTGAATTTTGAGTGTACCCCTCCTCTGGGGTGTATGGCACTGTTCCTTAAAAGTGAGGGCACCGAGAGTGTTACAACACCATACCTTTCTGAGCACCGGTTGTCAGACGCCCTGCTCGCGTGAGCTCCGCTGCTTCATAGGAGCAACAGTTAAATGACATATTGCACTGCGCATTGAAGCTGGCTTTCAGTGGATGAAGCGCTATTCTTAGCCCGGGGCTGAGCGGATGTTAAACAGGGCTCGAAATTAATGTTTTAAAATCCAAATTCATGTCTTTTAATCAGCCAAAATCTACTAAATGTAAGATATTTATGAATAATTTGTTACTGGACCAGGTCCAAGATTTTACTTATCTGGGCATTTGTATTCAGCATGATCTGGGTTGGAAAAAGCAGGTAAACCTGGCATCTCTTAAGCACTCCCAACTCTCTGGTGCTTTAAGCAAAGAACATGCTAAATCTTTGACCAAACCTATTGATCCTGCACTTCGGGTGTATGATGCCAAAGTGGTTGGAGCTGCACTTTATGGAGTTGAGCTGTGGGGATTTGAAAATGTACATAAATTATCTTCCTCTGAAAATAATTTCTTTCGAAATCTAACTAGACTACCTCAGAGTACTCCCCTTTGTCCCCTGTTCTATGACCTTGGTATGAGACCGATAGCATTAATTGCCTCATTCCGCCCTATTCTATACTGGCGGCGTTTATGGGTCACCCCCGAACTTAGGCTTTTTGCTCTTGGCCTCATGGACATTATCAAACTGGACATTTGCCGAAAGGTCAAGTGGCTCCGTAGGATTTATGAGTCGCTTCGGGACCTGGGCCTAAAAAACCTGTGGGAGGATCCTCAAAATGCTTGCTTCCCCACTAAACAAGTCCTGAAGGCTTTGTACTGGGAAATGGTAGCTTCCCGAGTTTTCAGATCTACAGCACCGCTTTCACTATCAGGCATCTTCTTGGACTTTAAGGACACCATTTCCTTGGCACCCTTTTGGGATGATATTACCAATCCTTTGGACAGGAAGCTTTATTTTCAGTTCAGAGTTGGTAGTCTCCCAGTAAGAGAGTTTACATCTAGATGGTCCACAGAAAATGTTCTTAATTGTCCCGGTTGTACTGCATCTATTGAATCTGTTAATCACTTTCTGTTCCAATGCCCTTCCTATATAATCCCTCGACAGACCTGGCTTAAACCAATGTGCCGGACCTTGGGTACTAGAAATACCAAGGTGGCAGTTCGTATTTTACGGTCTGCTGAAACTTCACTTGTTTATATATCTGTTGCAAAGTTTCTTGGCAGGGCATGGGTGATTAGGAGCAAAATGTTGTCTTGATTAATTTTCCTTCCCGTGAATTGCTCAATTATTCTGTAAATATCTCTATTTATTTATTGTTTTAAACTATCCTAAAATATTTTAAAATGTATTGTCTTGTAAATGTATGGTATTTGTATGCTTTTATGACAATCGTCGAATAAAGCTTTCTTGACTTGACTTAAACAGTGCCAAGTAAAAGACACATGAATTCATGACACAGCCCAGACAATATTTGAAAACAATTTCATTTTAAAGGTCAAGCAACACTAACAAGGGGATTGCATCAAAAAGGCCATAAAAGTGGCAGCTGAGCGCTATACAACCCCAATGCCAACTACTGACTCCAGCTTTGTCCTATGCAAGCTGCAGTAGATCCCTCCCCCACCCACTAGTCCATCCGTTCCTTACTTCCTCCCTCTGCCTAGACAGGAATGTGGTTTGGATGGTCCCTAAACGCCCCTCCCAACATGAATCACAGCAAGCATTTGATTTCACTCAACACAGAGTAAGATATTTGCAAAATTATCCCCCTTTAAGTAGGTGCTAGCAATAACAAATCAGGCAGTGTAAGTCTCATTTACATGCTGCTGTATTTTTGTTTACAACTGCAAATCGGTTTTACAATTGACAGAAGTCAGTTTCGCACTCGAAAGACAGTTTATGCACATGGAAGTACAGTACTCTTAGGGGTAAATCTCTGTGGGTCGGAAGTGGGGGGTACAGGGCAGAAATTCACACAGCCACGTGTCTCTGAACGTGTTCATTTGTTTCTTCCCCAATATGTGCTTTTGTTTATTTTCGCACGTGAGGGGAGATTCATAAAAACCTATTCAGTATTATTAGTGGAAAGCTGTGACTGCCGCAGGTTTCCAAGTGGAACCAGAAAAGGTTTGTGAATTTGTAACTGGAAATCTGCACCCAGGCATGCTTGGAATCTTCTTGCTAGTGCAGATTTTTGAGTGTTTTTTGAAGAATCAAGCCCAGAGTATTTGATAGTTAAAGAATATTGTAATTGTGCTACTGAAGTTTATGCACGCGCATATTTCCAGATTTACAACTGTTGGGAATTCACTAAGGTTTCCAGGAGAGGACCTTGAATCCTCCGACAATCACAGATTTCAAGCCTCCTGTGCTGTCATGGACCTGAACCTATAGGTGCTCTGTAATCATGGCGATAGCTTTGTTGTCAGATGACTGGGCCTTTAAGTTATGTCCTCTAATGTATAGCCTTACTTTAAAAAGCCTGGGGTGGGAAACCTTTCTAACCTGATTGATAGTTATTCTGCAATCGGATCAAAAATTACTAAAAACATGGCAACACATCTTTCCGCACAGTAGAAGACCCTTTGTAAATGTTATTTGGTCAACTTTTAGTTGTTTATTACTATATTTGGTTATTAAACTGCTACTTATGAGGTAAAATCTTTTACACATAGTAAGACTGTCTGGTGTGTGCAAAGAAACACAAAATAATAAAGCAATGCAAGCAGAAAATGTGCTGCATTGTGCTGCATAATTTGCTTGTTCCCAAAGTATAATTTAGTTAACCCTTTCACATAATTTGACCCTCCTCTGCTGTATAATGCAGTGACCCTGTCTAAGCGAGTTTTCTGCTTTCATAGACCTGAGCCTGTAAAATATGAGCTACTTTTGGTATGCTGAGAATAGACACTTGAATACTTTTAGGGACTGACATAATCACTTTATCAGGACTTTCTGAAATGAGATGGTAAACCTCTGGTGGGTTCATGCAAACACTGCCACAAAAGATGCCACTGGTGCTCACCAGTCTGTCAGTTGTGAACTGATGCCTTTTGGACCAGCAAGGGATCATCGCTCATTCATACATAGGCAGCGCTATATGCCTTCCACCAAGGCTGACCAATAAATTTAAGAATCAGGACTTTCTGAAATGAGATGGTAAACCTCTGGTGGGTTCATGCAAACACTGCCACAAAAGATGCCACTGGTGCTCACCAGTCTGTCAGTTGTGAACTGATGCCTTTTGGACCAGCAAGGGATCATCGCTCATTCATACATAGGCAGCGCTATATGCCTTCCACCAAGGCTGACCAATAAATTTAAGAAACAGGTGTGCACCTTCTTGTTGCTTCATACTGTTCCTTAAAGTCATTTTTAGGGCTCGCGAGCCAAAGGCTCGAAGAGACATTTTATAACTGGGCTTTTCAAAGTGCTGCCGTGGCCTAAAGCTACTGTGCACATGAACGTGCACGCGCACAGCGCCATGTGTCTTTCCTCCGTAGCGATCGTAATCACGATCACTTTCACTTTCGCGGGCTCGGGCTCCTCTGTTGCTGGCATTCCCCCCTCCCTTCTCGCCCAGCCCTTCTTGTTTATTTAGGACTTGTGCCCTGTACGCACATCAGTCAGCGAGGGTAACTGCAGGGTGAATCGGGAGAATGATGAGATGCAGCGCCTCTGCGGAAGCTTGAAGATTTAACCTTTGCCCTTGTATTTGCAAAGTCAATTATTTGGTGGTGTTGGAAATGAGTTTACAATTAGCCGTTCAAATATAGTTGAACAGACAAGGACAAGCAAATTGAGGTACCGCGAAAACTACCCGCCTGAGCACAATTTAGGCAGAAACTACCCTCTTGAACAAAAGAGTCTAAAGAAAAATACTTCTGCTTATTTTAAAATCCAGTTCTTTCATTCTTCTCCCTCGTGGATATCCTAAAGTCGGATAAGAGAACTGGACACTCAACTTTCTACTTGTAAAAACCCTACTCGGGTTCCCTTCCATAGTCTGAGTCTTTTAAATGTTTGCCTGGCTTCAGTTTACTCTGTGTTCAGTGTACGTACAGCAAGTATGCAAAACCTCTGAAACACTGCGCTTTTTGTATTTTTCATGTCATGAGGCCGACATGACACATATCTGACTCTGTCATCAGACAGCAAAGCTGTGCCCCAGGCTACATAGATCTTACAGGCTCGAGGATCGAACCTGTCAGGTTCGATCCTCGGACCCCAGAGATGCACCGCTGTCTGCACAGATCTTATAGGCTCCAGCCTCATTCAGCAGATCAGCGCGTCTGGCTACGCAGTAAAGGCTCGTGTTTCAGACAGCAGATCTGTGCCTCGTGCATGTAGATGTTACAGGCTCAAGCAGAGCTGAAGTGAAAACTGGCCTGCTCAGCAACGGAATTCTGGGTAAATGTAATTTATCTACCGTAGTGCCTTCCTGCAGGACTGGTACAAGTGACAATGTGAACTACGCCTGCGGATATGCTTTTCACAGAACCTACAGGCACAATCTGACAGTAGAGCAATGGCCGCTGCTTTACAGAATTTACAGGCTTAATAATCCTCCGACAGCAGAGCTGTCGCTCCCGCTGCAAGGAGCCCGCAGGCTCAAACCTCTGACAGCGCCACAACGTGGGCAGAGCCATGTACAAATCTTTCGTGGTGCAACTTCTCGCTCCTTTATCAGTGCTCCGAGAGCCCCCCTGCCCCCAGGGCCCGGAGTGCTCCTCACCTCTACTGTCCCTCATTCCCACAGTAGACCCTGTGTTCCAGGGCCCTGTGCCCCTCCAGAGCTCCAAGGTCCTTCTCTCCCCTCTGCCTCCACCAGTCATGAGGTGACAAGACATTCATTTGTGAACAATAATCCTATTTGATCTGGATTTTAAATATTTCATGCCAGCATAAGCATTTTAGTTGCGCACTGGGCGACTCATACCTGGTAGCTGTGAGTGAAGTCATATGACCAACGTCATTCTCGATGTAAACTACACCAGGGTGCTTTCATCTAACCTACAAGTATCCATTATATCAATGTAAGGCTGGGGTGCTTCCAGCGGTTTTTCTTAGATTCACAGCGTTGCCTCTTGCTGTAAAGGGTATTCTATGCCCCCGCCATCCCTCACCCGACCAGCCGGAGCCCAGAAAGGTTAGTCTGGCCTCAGATAGGTCTGAAGCGTTTGAGGCCGGGAGCCAATGATTTTTTGGGGGGATCTTCTCTATGATGTCTGCTCAAACGAGCTGCTCGGAATTGGGAAGGCATGTACTGTGGCGCAAGAGAAAACACAGAATTTGGCACCACCTAGTGGAGGTGCTTGCTAGCTGCGTCAAAAAGAACAAGCATTGGCATAGCCAATAGGTCTCGCCTTTGGAACTTTTATAAGTGTTTAGCCATGCAACAGTTGATGTTGCACCAATGATAGTGCTGCATAATTAAATGCTTATAAGGTCCCAAAAGCGAGACCTATTGGCAATGCCAATGCTTGTTATTTTGAGTTATGCGGGAAAACAATGCTGGTGTAATCACATGTGAACACTAGATTATAGTACACAATGTCAGATTCATGTTTTTTCCAGCTATGGGGAAATAAAATACTTAGCCCAGAGTCACAGCATAGTGAGCCAACGCCGGGACATTAACCGGAGTGCCCAGTTGCAAAGTCAGAAGCTCTATGCGTAAGGCCACATCTGGTATCCTGGCCACTTGAATTCGTCGGATGGCAGACTGTATATGCATGAAATGCGGCGTAAAAAAAAGTCCATACCAGACTGAACACACCATGACAGGAGTGGAAAACTGGTACACACCAGAGCAGCAGTCTAAATGAAGACAAGCCACAGCAGTGTAAGGAGGATCAAAACATAGACTGCATATAAGGGATAGCAGTTTAGACACACAAGTAGGCTGTACACCAGAAGAATAGAGGAAAGAGAGATGAGAGCATACTGTACACAGCACACAGGGTCGCTGGGAGCCACTGGCCTGAAGGGTCCATTTTCTTTCTTGCACTGGGGTCCATGACACACTGATAGGCCTCTGGAAGCAGGAGAGCAGTGTAAATAGGCACAGGCAGACTGTCCACCACTGTAAAGTAAGACAGTATGGATCAGGACAGCAGTGTAAAGGGGACAGGCTGTAAAGTAAAAACATAGACAAGCAGACTGTTCACAATAAAACGTAAAGGCATGAAAAACGGCGAGACAAGGAAGGCTTGTACATACCAAAAGACAGGAGCTGTGTTTTCAGCCACAGTGCTTTGCCTCAATTTCCTGTGATGGACGCTCGGATGAAGGCCAGTGCTATTTCTCTCCTGTATCTGAGAGTTGCTCCTGAGAGGGCCCTCGGGCTTGTCAGAAGCCCGAGGGTGCACGACTGCTTAGACTAGCTGTTGTTGCACAGCACAAGCACTGGTACAGTGGTGGACTCGGGGCCCAGCAGCAGCAGCGCTTGATGCATGTGCAGCGGCAGAGAAGACATCCTCAGAGAGTCATACTTATTGTCTGTGTACATCCATCCGCAACCACGTGAGCGCATTTGTCAATCTTCTGATTTCACGATGTTGTGGAAATGGAAGAGGACAGCACATTCATTTTGGTCAGAGGCAAATGACGCCCCATGAGCTTGGTGCCCGGTGCAGTGGCACCTGTCGCACCGCCCTAAAGTCGGCCCTGGCTGACTGCATACTGCCCCTCCTCAGCCCGGACCCTACCTCATTTGACTGTTTCACACTGCGCAATTCGGCCACTCCAAGCCTAATGTTTTGTTGGAATGTTTATTTTGAGCAGTTGAACCTTGCCCTGGAACATGAGATTAATTAGCATCAAACATAGTCTAAGCTATCTTGCATTATGTTGTGTCAGATGTGTTGATCTGTCCTCATATTTACACTAATAACTATTTAAATACCACTTTTTTGTCTTATTTCTTTCATAGCGCTACCCATCCCAATCCAGGGTGTTGGAGTGCTTTAAATCACACATACACATTATACATTCACAATAAACCATATGTGTAAATCAATTTACAGGATGTGTTACATAAGATAGTGAGGGTTACAAGGTGTAGGAGTCACATGACCTTTCCTTTATAATTTGTTGTGCTATATTATAAGGATTACAATTTATGAATGAACTGCAAGGATCTCTGTGTCAAAATCAATAACCCATGAAAGAAAAATCCGTCATCCGTATATCACATGATGTGCTTTGCGTGAGATATATTAACCCTCTATGCTACATTGATTCAAAACTGGGACTAGACAAAACAACTGTCTCTCCAGCAAGAGCATTCACCTCCAGAGTTATCTTACCATTATTATCATTATTTCCTGAGATGTACTGGGTACATAAAGATCACTGCACCAGGTGCCTTAACCCCATGAGATATTTTACAATGCAGACTTTCAAACCAATTAAGCAGAACAGATATACAGCCATGTTTCTCCTTGTTGCCAATTTCTTTCTGGCAGAGTCTTAATAAATAAATGTATAAGTGGAGGCCTAGTCCTTGCACCGGGGTTGCATCATTTTTTGGCACAACTTCGACACAAACTCTAATTTGTTAAATATTGTAATGCGCTTGAATGTACTCATGATAGACCTGCTTAACATATGCAAGGTCTTAGAATCTGATGTGAATTTTCTGATATTTTCTGATGTGAATTTTCTGATATTTCCCATGATATGTCACGTGCGATGTCATGCGCTGTGATGTCTTTTACATACTGCTTAACTTGGTTAGTGACCCACTTCTTTTTTTTTAGGACTTGTGCCCTGTTAGGAGAAGTATATTAGAGAACTGGTGTTGGCAGTTGTGGGAGGCTTGCTTAGGATATGGTGCACATTCTCAGGAGTGATGCACCATGCACTAACACAGGCAACCCGTATGGTGATTTTAGTGGTCTTTGATAACCATATAAAGCTCTCAAAGTGGTAGCTGTGGAGAGAAGCCTTCAGGCTTATCTTGAAGGAGTGTGAAGCAGCTTGTTTTACACCACATTTAATCAACAGTGTAGATTAGATGAAAAAGGACCACACAGTGTTTATAAAAATAAGGCTATTTATAATGCAACACAATCACTAACACATTGGTATATCTCCTACCCAGAGATATCTACAATACACACAAAAATACTTCAAAATAATTAGGTAAGTAGCACAAATATACACTGGTGTCCAGGGGAAGACCAAACCATATGCGAAGAAAGTGGAATGCAACCTTCAAGGAGAACGGGACTTGGACCAGAAAACTCATTGGAGATGGGGACACAAGGAACTACCCAAGGTAAGTACCCAGGAACCCCAAGGGGCTGTGTGCAGAGTAGAAACACAGCTGCATGCCCGATGGAAGTCAATGGAGAAGCCGCTGTTTCAGTTTTACAGAAGAAGGACCCT
Organism: Triturus cristatus; assembly: GCF_964204655.1. NCBI lineage: Eukaryota > Metazoa > Chordata > Amphibia > Caudata > Salamandridae > Triturus > Triturus cristatus. The sequence goes on from NC_140583.1 coordinate 1,163,946,760, forward strand.
TCCCAGAGGACCCCGAAGAAACCCTTTGTAAGACGAGAGGTTGGAGAGTCATTCTACCCATGGATGCACAAGGAACCAGGTTACCTGCACCAGGGAAGCCGGGTGCATAGGGGTGAATTGATGTCAGAACCTGCCATAGACGACAAAGGAAAACTTCAAATAAGATGCCTCTGAAGAAGCATGTGAAGGAGTTCGGTGGAATCCAAGAGTGGATTCTTGAAGAAGAGAACCTGCAAGCAGAGGGGATAGAGTCTATGCCACTCGGAAGTGACCAGGAGGCACTGAAGCAAAATCCTGACCGATGTTGGGAGGTTCAAGAGTGAAGACGGTGACCGTGTTTAGGCCTGGGCCAAAATTCCGTTCCGTTCGCGGAAATTGCGATAATTTGGCATTTTCGCTTTCCGCGAAAAGCGCGAAAATGTCAAAATTTCCGCATCTTAGCGATAATTTGTTTCTTGCTCGTGCTGTAAAATAATACATTCTCGCGTGTGCGCGATCGCCTTACCTGAATCCCCGCGTTCGCCGACCAGTTTTCCCGATCCGGTCGCGTTCTCCACGAGATGTTGGATTGTTGGTATGCATTTGCGCTGTCTCGCGACAGTTCGCGCCTGCAGTAACGTCATGCGTTGCACGATCACGTCTTTCTTCTCGCGATCATGCACCGCGAGACAAGTTTAAACAACATGGCCGCGCCCGCGAGCAACCGCATGGGTAAGTTGGCGAGCCGCGACCACGCAGAAAATACCGCGAACGGGCGGGAAAGAACTTCCGCATCTTCGCAATATTTCCGCGTGTTTGCGGAGATTTTTAACATTTTCGCGATAATTTGCGAAAGTGAATTTCGCAAATTCCATCCACCCCTAACCGTGTTGCTGTAGCTGCCAGGACCAGGAGATGCTGAGGAAGACCAGGAGCCATGCACAAGCTGTCCCATATTGGGTGTCGGTGTCTAGCAGGAGGACCAACAAGCCTTGGTAGCTGCAAATGGCGTGGAAAGCAAAACAATGCAAACACTGGGACCAATGAATAATTTTATTTGTTGATTAATTAAAATCATTACAATCGATAAGAACCACACATAAACAATAAAAGGGTAAAACAACAATATAACATCGAAATCACAAAAAACAAAAGAAGAAAGGATTGACCAATTCCTGTTTTTAGCGGCTACAACGTAAAATTACATAAGAAAATATTTACAAAATCATTATGTACACCGAATAAAAAAACTTAACACAGTTGACTTAGCAGCAATAGAGGACATTGGGTAGTAAAATACATTTGTGGTAACAGTTCTTAGCTGCTAAAATATATACTACATTAACCCGCAAATTGCATGTTATCAATATACTTTATAATCGAGGTGAACGGCAAATAGTAAAGTGCATTTGTGCTGACATTGTAATTGTGATATTCCGACTATAATTCAGGCATCTTTATTCTCTCGTTATATTTTAATTTACTAATAATAATATTATAAAATATACATTACGTTGCCCTAAAATTGTATATTTATAAATATACTTGGCAACAGAGGAACATTGCAAAAATTAAAGTGCATTTGTGCTGACATTCTTATTATAATATCCTGACTGTGAATCAAGCAATTTTTATCCTCTAGGTATGTTTTGATTGATTAATACTGTGGAATTTTTATTTTTTATTTTTTTGAAAGAATAATTTAAAATCAGCTACTTAATTTTCATTTCATATTTATAACCACATCAATAGTATATGCACCTATATTATAAGACTGAATCATCACGAGATAATCGTTTTTTTTTAGCTATTAAAATAAACTTAACAAAACGAGAAGTCATTTGTGGCGAGGCACCAGTGAGGCATGTGATGATAGCATTTCTACAAGTTCTTACCCCCAATTCATTAAAAATGGATCTTAAGAGGAATTTCCGCTCATCTAACAATTGGGGACACATGGTTACAATCAATGTTCCCTCTAATTTTTTTCCTCTGTGTGCGGCAGTGTTAGGTCTCTGTGCGCTGCAGCCAAGGTTATGTGCGCCAGGAACCAGACCGCGTGTGTGGGTGCAGCGTCTAAAGAAAGGGGCGCGGCCAACATTAAAGTGAAAGTGCCTATGGGGCACTTTTACACAAAGTGTAATAAAAGAAAGAAAGAAAGCTTTTGTAGCGCAGCCACTAAAGTGAAAGCGGGTGCGCTGTAAATTAAATAGATGAGCACAGCCACGGTAGTTAAAGCGGACTGCGCTAGAAATGAAAAAATACATAGTAAATGACATATTAAAAAAGGTGGCGGCGTGCTGCAACATCCTGGGTGGAATAGGGAAGATCATTAAAGAAAACAGTGTTCACCCACTAGATAAAGTAGACCGTGTATCAACACAAGTAAAAAGTCCAGTCGTTATAAGAGAATACAAATGCAGACAAGGCAGTACCAAGGAGGGACTACTAAGCCTATTCACAAATGAAAAGCAACGATTTCGAAAGGACAGTAACAAGAGCCAATTAAAAAGATGGGTGGGAAATGGGCAGAGCTTCTATGCCATACCTCAACCATGCCTCGCAGAGCAGCACATGTGCTACCCAGGCTCAAACTAAAAACAAGCAGGCGCTTGGCCTAAAATGATACAGCGCTGTGTGAAGAACATGTGCACAAGCGCCAGTTGGGCCCCCAGGGCACTGTTTCTAGTATGACCCCCGGGTGGTTCCTTTTAAAGGGCGGAGGAGTGTTGCCCCACCTGCGGTGACTTTCCCCCACCCTCTAGACCATACCATTGTTACTACTTTATAATTATCACAGGCAGTCTGGCACGTGTAAGCTGTTCTAGTGGCGAGTGTCAGAGTTTCAGGGCGGTCAGACTGGCAGCAGCAGGATCGGAGTGATTTTTGAAGCTGGCTGCCCAGTGCGCATGTCAGAATGGCCGGCCGTCTTGCGACGGCCAGCTAGACATGTGCACTTCACACTGCACAACGCACAGCTGGTGTTAACCTGACGGGTATTGCAGGCACAGGGACCTAGGCTCAAAAGGACCACTAGGTTAGCCTGCTCAAACCAATCCTGGGGGTTCTCTCATTCTGAGAGCAGCTGCAGGAATGGTTAGGTTCACGTTGGCACAAAGTCAATATGAAGCACTTTCCGTTTCTTTCCTACCCTGAGAGCGTGCACTATACACAACCAGGGCCTTCGGGGAAAGCAGAGGAGCTGGGGTGAGGAGGAGAAGAAGGGATGGAGCCAGGATCTGAAATGGCGATTGTGGGCAGTGAGCGAGGCTGGGAGCATGTGAGGAGCCAGAAATCGCTGCACTCACAATGCTGCCAGTCTGACTCTGGCCTCCGTATTGCTGGCATCCTCGGTCTCCCAGACTAAGCTGGAACTTCAAGACAAGCGCTAATAAAGAAACAGCTGTGTGCTTGCTTTTGTTCTGCTTTGAACTAACCCGAGGTAAGGGGTGGTGCACTGGGGCGCTGTTGATGTCAATGCTCCAAGGTGCATGCTCACTGTGTCTTGTCGCATTAAGCAGTCCTCCCACTGGCGTTTGATTGTAAATCAAATATAAGCTGGTGGTCTCTTTTTCTTCTGAAGGCATTTACCATGTGTATGTCGAAAGGACTTATTCAAAGATGTAGTTGGGCGCCACCATAATCCAACTTCACCAGAAGATAAGACATGATCTAATTTGTTTTGTTTAATTTCCCTGTTGTGTGCAGCTGGTCAAGTATTTGTCAGACTGAACCTATGTAAATTACCAGAATATTCTGGACGGTGTGGAATTATCGAGGGTCCTGGGTTCTGGGTGCTGACTCTGTGTCTGACTGTGCGACTGAAACAGGTTCACATGAACTTTGGCAGTGTACAGTGCTGGACTTTCCACCAGACCATGCATAAGTTTCTGTTAGGGTGACCAACTGGCATGGGTGCAAATTCAGGAGAGTGAGTGTAGAAATTCAGGACAAAGGGTCAAAATTCAGGACAAAAATTCAGGACAGGATGTCAAAATTCAGGTAAAATGTAAGTTTTACAGACACATCCGAGGAGGTTGCGCAATAGTTTTCAAGTAAGTAAATAGACAACTACTAAAGTACAAGTGAAAGTAAGTTTATATTAGGTTGAGACAATTGTGCACTTCATGGTTTTTCAGTATGCGCGCAGCTTTAAGCAAATGTGCAGGTCTTTTTGTGGTAACAAAACCGCCCCCACCTTTCCAGCTCCTAGAGAACGCCTGATGCCCGGTCCTGCCGGTCCGGCCTTGCTACCACCCTCCAATGGTGCCCCTCATCTTCACATAGAGCCTCTCTCATGTGTATTTAATTTCTTCTATAGTGCTACTCATCCCAAGTATGTGGGGCAGAGTGTTGGAGTGCGTTACAACACACACATATTATATAGAGACAATCACTCATATAAATGTTAAAGTAAATGTATAGGAAATGTTGCTTAAGATAATGAGGCTTACAATGTGTAATCATACTTTCATCCATCATTCAGTCTTTCACCATTCATTCTGTCCTTCCATCTGTGTGCCCATCCATGTCCATATTCAACCATTTACAAACCTATCCATCACGTATCCTTCCATCCATCATTTCACTCATCCATCCCTCCATGCACCCTTTTACTCATCCATCCATCCATCCACCCTTTCACCCTATCCATCCGTACACTCATCCATCCACTCTTCCACCCATCCAGCCATCCTTTCACTTACTCATTCATCCACCCAGTCACTCATCCTTCCACCCATTCACCCGTTCAGTCATCCATTTACCCATCCTTCCTTTCTCTCTCAATTCCCCTTTCACTTAGCCATCCATCCTTCCATCCACCCACCCATCCATCTACTCATCCACTCATGAATCCGCCCATTGAACCTCACTCATCCATCCTTTCACTCATCCATCCTTTCTCTCATCCATCCACCCTTTCACTCCTCTATCCATCCTTTTGCCCATCTACAAGCTCTTACATCCACCGTTTCACTCATCCGTCTATCCATTCACCCTTTCACTTATCAATTCATCAATCCACCCTTTCACTTATCAATTCATTGATCAATCCATCATTTCACTCATCAATTCACCCATTCTCTCGTCCATCATCCACCCTTTCACTCATCCATCCATCCATCATTTCACCCATCCATCCATCCATCCATCCATCCATCCATCCATCCATCCATCCATCCATCCATCCATCCATCCATCCACCCATCCATTCACTTACTTACTCACTCACTCACTCACCTTTTCACATTAATTATGAGCTGATCCTTTGTCTGCAGAGTTGCAGACAGAAGAGTCCCATCAAGAACTCCACCCTCACTGTAGTTCCTAAAGCAAGGGGTGGGGTGGGGCAGGGTTCACTATGCCCCTGCACATAGGTAATCTGAAAAAGTGGAACGCATGAGTCGTGCATGATGCACAGTGCCTGGACGTGGGGCAACTGTGACATGGTGTTATTTCCAGAGCTTTAAGTGGGATGAAAAAACGAGGGGCGTCTCGCCAAAAGGGTGTTCGATGTAATTAAGGGCGTGGCTTAAAACACATAAGCTAAAAATCTGTGCTTAATGTAATGTGCCGCCCGACTGGTATTTTTTGTTGCTTCTGTCATTGCATCCAGATATATAATACAACAAGTAACGTTACACCTAGAACAAGTAACGTTACACCTACAGCAGGCCAGAACTATTGGCTTTGTCAATGGTTGTTAGTTGCAAAAAATAATACAGCAACCATGGCTTCCTTGAATATAATTTTGAAAATGCGTCAGTTCTAAAACGATGAGACTTTGAGAGAACTATAATCCTTTCATTTGAACTTTTCCCCGCCTTCCTTTGGTTAGCTGGATTCTTACCTAGCAGCAGCATGGGCGTTTTTGCACTTCTATGGGACAGAATGCCCTGCCCTGGACTGAGGCTGGAGGAGGCCATCACATGCTGTGCCAGCCCAGACTGACCCATTGTCATTCTGTATGTGGCAATCAGCCCAACACAGAATGACAATAGGCGGGTGGGGCTGCTCTTGTGCTCCTTGGAGTGCGAGGCGGCCCTATCAGGGGCGGAGGCCTTTCACAAGGGAACAGCTCTGTTCCCTAAAAGGCCCAAAATTACGGACAAAAGGTGTCCCCCCTCCCCCCCCCCCCACCACCACCTCCCCCGTCGAGTGTGTCAGCCCGGGCTGAGACAGCTTCCCGGGCACAGACAGTTTTTCAGCTGCCAGCCGCACCAGAGTACTTCACAGGTCTTTAAAAGAATGACCTGGAATGTCACAGAGTGAGTGTTACGTTTGACAGGCCAGATCGAGCTGAGTGAGTTATCCCCCTGCTGCAAGCTACTCGAGGGATCGGGTATGTGCGCGCTTCATATAGGACAGTGCGCGCTCGGGGTGAAAGAGGTGGGGGGGGGGCGCGCGCGCGAGGGAACACTGGTTACAATATGTACTAATGTTTCTTCACATAATCCACACAGCCTGCATACTTTAGAAGGCCATTTTTTTCCCCATTTTGGAAATCCGTCTTTAGTTGGGTATCTCCCAAACCGTACTAGCATAAATCTATTCTTAAAAAACTGTTTTAAATGGGACAGCAAATACGGTTGTGGTTCCAATTTTCTAAAAGAGTTAGCAACTGACCATGAATGTTTTTTTTCCTAAGCTCGTCATGGTCTGTTATAGTTGACAGTAGGTTAGCTGATGGATTTATTGTTCTTTTAAATACATGTTTACTTCTAATTTCATCTTCTAAGTTCGGGCATTCGAAATTAAGTAAACACTCATTTAAAAATGATCTCCAACTACTTGCATACTCACTCCTCATCATCAACATTGGAATCAGTAAGATCCAAGCGACTCACCAAGTACAGGAGAGTCAGAGCAAGGCCTGAGCAAGCAGGGGAGCCCACTGAAGCAAAGGAAGGCCCTCGAGAGGACCCACATGCCGAAGGCACAGGAGTCGCAAGAGGACCTCAGGCAGCTCACAAAAGATGGAGGCCCACGGTGCAGAGGATACAGTGAGGATGCTGATCTTTAAAGGATGAGGTGCTAGAGGGTGAATAGTCTTGTAGCCCAAATATCTCTTGAGTGCAGAGCCAACAAGCCTTGGCAACGGCAATTCATCGCAGTGCACATGAGTTTGGTCCCAGCGTTTCGATGAGCTATACTGTCTTCAAAATTGCAGAGAAGACAGGTCAGGCCTCTAGGGGCTGTAGAACCACCACCTGTGTTGCTGGGATGCATGAAGTCCGTTGGATGACATGAGCAGCAGACGGGTCAGCTTTGTAGTGGTGCCTGCAGATGCAGGGGAGTGACTCCTTCACGCCAAGGAAGATTACTTTGGATGTTCTTGATGCCCGCAGGCCTTCTGGAGAACTTTAGTGATGCACAGACACAGACGATGCAGAAGACTTGAACAGTGAGACCAGGAACAGCAGGAGCCTTCCTTGATGCAGTCTCGGGTCCAGTCAAAGTCCAAGTGTCCAAACGGTAGAAGAGTGTCTTGGTTTCAGAGGTTAGTCTTGTTCCATGAAGAATCTGAGGACCTACCCACGGGGGAGCCCTTAAGTACCCTAGGGAAAGGGTTGGAACGACTCGGGGGTCCCTCCCAAAGGAGGGGCTGGACAGAGGGGAGGATACTCCCCGTTTCTTTGTCCAGTTTTGCGCCAGAGTGGAAACCAGGGGTTCCTGAACTGTCTCAAACAGAAGTATCCAAGGAAGGCGCAAATTTAGCCCTTCAAAGCAGTCTAGTGCCACTGGCAAGCGCCCCCACCCCAGCCCAATACAATAAGACCTGTCTGGGAGGTGGGCACACCTCCCTGTGACAGGAAACCTATTGTTCTACCTTCCCTTGCTCATGCTCAGCTCAGCAGCAGGAGGGCAGAATCGTGTCTGTGGTCGGCAGCACTAGGTTGCTGGCAGACCCTGAAAGGCTGTTACTTGGAGTACAGGGGGGTCATCTAAGGAGCCCCCCAGTATTTGGGATCATCTAGCACCAGAGTCAGTGTTAGGGTATGATTCCAACACGTTTGATACAAAACATGACCAGGTCCAGTGCAGCCATTATTTAGTTAGACATCTCATAATAACTGATGTCCACAATATACCCTAAAATGGCTGATCGCTCTTACAAAGCCTGGAGAATCGACTCCGGGGTCTGTAAGGGTGTCCTGCTCATGCAGGGGCACCCTCACATTTGTAACCAAGCACCCTGCCTACCATAGGGGTGACATAGTTTTTAAGTGCAGTGACCTCAGATATAAGGAACTTATAGCTGTTGTGAGAGGTGCAAGCACCATCTCACACAGGCTGCAATGGCGGGCCTGTAGTTAAGTTTAAGTGGGCTCCCACGGGTGGCAAAATACATGCTGCAGCCCATTGGAGCCTCTTGTGTACCTGTGCCCTGGGTACCTTAGTGGCATATACGAGTGACATAAAATGGTACACCAGTAGCCAATTGTGGATGTACAAAAGTACTTACCAGAGCCAATTTAGGGCAGAGAGCACAGTTGCTGGCGTCCTGATTAGCAGGATCCCAGCAGACTACAGTCAAAACACACTGACCCCAGGCAAAAAGTGGGGGTAACCGTGAAAGCAGATCCTACTTTCCTACACCCCCCTCCCCAAACGTAAGGATGAGGCTAACCTTGCCCATTTGAGGCTTCATTTTCTTAGTGGAAATATCTGGAAAGTCCATCTTTGTTGGCATGATTACTCCCAGGCCAATGTTTCACTGAAAAGTCCATCCCCTCTAGGGAAATGGACCACCTCAAAAGTTTGAGTTTTTCACCCTTCATCTGTTTAAGCCATAAGAGGGGCTTATGGTCTGTCTGAACAATGAAGTGAGTACCAAACAGGTATGGCCTCAACTTCTTCAAGGTCCAGACCACAGCAAAGGCCTCTCAGCAAAGGACGCTGATGAACGCTTCTCCCTGGGAGTCAACTTTCTGCTTATAAACGCTACTGGTTGATCCCGGCCCTCTGCATTAAGCTGTGACAATACTGCTCCTATCCCCATCTCAGAAGCATCTGTATGGACAATGAATGGTTTGGAGTAGTCTGGACTTTGCAGAATTGGAGCAGAGCGCATTGCTTGCTTCAGGTTATCAAATGCCTTCTGACAGCTAAATGCTAGATATGCTGCACTATAAGCTTCCAGACCTGTTATTCACCAGTCTCTGAAATGTAATAGGTGCATTTTTGCAACCAAACGCCATCACAATAAATCGATAATGTCCACTGGGGGTTTATAATGCTGTTTTAGGTTTGGCATCCTCATTAAGTCTGATTTACAAATAACCATCAGTCAGGTCAAATGTACTGAGATATTTGGCAGGGTCCAAAGTATCATCAGTTCATTTGCCCTTGGAATTGGATGGGCATTAGCCCTAGTGACTGCATTGAGGCCTCTATAGTCAAAACAAAAACTCATCTCTTTCTTGCCATCCTAGCTGTGAGATTTTGGTACAAGAACTACAAGACTAGCCCAAGGTCTATCTGAAGCCTCAATGACTCCCAACTCTGTCATCTTTTGGACCTCTGTCCTGTAGTGTCTGACATGGTCAGGCTGTCTGTAAATGTTACTCTTCACAGGCATGCTGTCAACTGTGTCCACTTCATGGGTACACCAGATGGTTTGACTGGGTGTCAGAGAAAAGAGACCAGAAAACTGAGAACCTGTCCACAATCAGCTTGCTGTTGATCAGTGAGGCGGTCTGCCAAGGCTACTCCTTCAACTGATCCGTCAACAGGGTCCTGAGAGAGGAGATTAGGGAGAGGATACTCTCTTCCGCCTGTCCCTCATCAGTGGCCATGAGCAAGCTCATGTCAGCCCTGTTAACAAAAGGTTTCGGGTGATTCACATGAAGTACCCTGTGGGGACTTCTTGGAGTACCTAGGTCAACTTGGGGCTACTCCACTTGTCTTAGAGAGCTGCTGGGGCCACAGGCCCCAACACCCACACTTTCTGTCCTGGCTGGTAAACAGTAAGTACAGCCCTTTGGTCATGTCAAGCTTTCTGAAGCTCCTGGCTGGCCTCATGGTGTTTGCTGGCTGCCTTTATATGCTCAGCCATGTGAGAACGCAGGCTCGGAACATAGTCTACTATGTCCTGTTTAGGAGGCTTGAGAGATTGCTCCCATCCTGCATTGACCATGCATAATGGACCCCTAACTGGATGTCCAAACAGAGGTTCAAATGTGCTGTAGCCCACCCCTTCTGAGGAACCTCTCTGTACGGAAAGAGAAGGCAAGGTAGTAAGACATCACATTTTCACATCAGCTTTTCTAGGAGTCCCATGATCATACCTTTGAGGGTCTTGTTGAACCTTTCAACAACCCCATTGCCCTGTGGATGGTGGGGCGTGGTAAACTTTTAGTTAACACCAAACTCTTTCCACATAGCAGTGATGTAGCTAGACATGAAGTTAGTACTTCTGTCTGGCAATACCTCCTTATGGAACCCAACTCTGGAAAAGATTCCCAAGAGAGCCCTGACCACTACAGGAGCTGTAGTAGTCCTAAGGGGAATAGCCTCTGGATATCTAGTGGCATGATCCACCACCACTTAGATAAAACTATGTCCAGATGCTGTTGGAGGGTTTAAGGGGCCTTCAATGTCTATCCCTACCCTCCCAAAGGGAACCCTAACCACTGGCAGTGGGATTAATGGGGCCTTTGCAGTGCCACCTGACTTACTACTGGCTTGGCAGGTGACCCAGGACTGACAAAACTCCTTAGTGTCCTCAGACATGTGGGGCCAATGAAATTAAGGGACAAGCCTGCACCAAGTCTTGCTTTGCCCAAGATGTTCTGCAAGGGGAATGTTGTGTGCCAGGGTCAATAAGAAACCCCTGAACTTCTTGGGTATGACCAACCTCCTGGTGGTACCAGGCTTGGGGTCTCTACATTCAGAAAACAGGAGCCCTTCTTCCGATAAGTCCTGTGGGACCTACTGAAATGTCCTGCTTCCTCAGCAGCAGCTTGATGTCTGAGTTGTTCAAGAGAGGGGCAGGCCTTCTGTTCCAGACTAAAGTCTTCCCTTGAAGGACCCCTTAGTTTCTCTGCCTTTCAGGCCCAAGCTCCTCTGGTACAGTCCCTTCACAAGTACTGAGATCATCTCCCTGAGCAGGCTGATTCTCATTGTAAGTCTGAGAGGAGGATACATCTTTATCATTCTTGATCCTTCTCTTGGGAGCAGGCTGGTCCATTTCTTCAGGATCCAGGGCTCCCTCAGTGCCTAACGTCTTGGCCTCAGCCCTAGTGACAGCAAAGACACTGGCTGAAATTCCCATCATTTCTGCATGAGTTCTGAACTCCATTTCAGACCAGGTCTAAGTTTCCAACTGATTGCCCAGTAGACAGCTGTCAAGAATTCCTGTCATACAAGGGAAACACGCCCTTATGTAAACAGGAGAGCTGTTACATAACTCAAGGGAAACACGCCCTTATGTAAACAGGAGAGCTGTTACATAACTCAAGGGAAACACGCCCTTATGTAAACAGGAGAGCTGTTACATAACTCAAGGAAAACACGCCCTATAAAGGGAGGAACCGGGAGGTACAAGGCTGTCGGATATTGTGTTTACACCGACGTACCTGCTTCGTGAAGAGCAGTGTTCCGGAGTGGTGCTCCAGTAAGGCAAGAACGGAGGTAGGTCGAGTCGTTACTCCCTGGGCCGTGTCTTGCCCCATCGTCACCTGTGAAGGACCCGGAAGCTCTACCGGTCAACCATTGAGCTTCGCTTTTTGACTCGGCTGAGTCCAAGCGCAGTGGCGCTTTTGCTGGTTGGAGTCGTAACTCCCAGCCCGACCAGAGACACAGGGACTGCCAGCTGTAACGCACACCAGGAGGTGTTTGCCGCGTTACAGACTCGGAAGTCCACAGGATCGATCGAGCGGCTGCTCTCGGTTCAGTCTTCTTGCTTGTGATTGGGGTATCGGTGACGCATCACCAGGAGGTGACTCCGCGTCCCGGTGCAGTCTGAGGAAGAGGTTGAGCGGCTGCTCCCTTCAGGTAGAGACCCCGGCTGGGTGTTTCCCTGACTCCTCGATTCTCCCCAACACTCTTCGTGCCCCTCACAGCCTACCGATTGGCATTGTCGGCCATTTCATTTCTGCCCTCTGTTGGCATACGCCGGGAGCGGCGTATATGCAGAGGACGGTTAGGACCATCCGTGCTGTGGGCTGGTAACGTACTTAGCCTGGAGGATTCCAGTGACTATAACTTTTGTTTGTTCTTTGTATTTTATTTGCCTTCATTAAAAGAACTAACCCTTCACAAGTGGTTGCGTCCTCATTGTCGTGTCTGTTAAACGATCCTGAGACGTTCAGGGCGTTACAACAGCCCACAGGTAGGTCGGGGATGCCACAACTCTCTTTGGACCAGTTACCCCTCCCCAGTTGAGATTGAAATCTGCCATGGAATTATCTGTCCTGGTATTGTTAGCATTGGTCAGTTGGTAAATCTGCCCAAGTATAATCTGTTCAGTAGACACACTTTTTGTCACCATAGTGACACTGGCCCCTGTGTCCCTGTATGCCACAGCTTCCTGACCATTGATGAGAGGCTGTTGCCTGTATTTGCCAAAGTTAGTGGGACTTACAATAAGGGTGGCAAGCTCAGTGCCACCATCACAGACTAAAACAGCCTGAGTGGGTATCCTGACTAGGCCAGAACCCACTTTAGTACACAAGGTTAACCCAGCTAAACTCTTGGGGCCCTACCACTACTATTGCTAGGGGAACTAGGAGGTTTAGGAGTAGTACTAGCAGTATTAGTGCTAGACTTGGAGCTATCAGCATCTTTTCCCTTTTACCTTTTTCCTTACACAAATAGCAACAAGGTTTCTTGTTAGAGTAGGAAGAGGAATGGGACCTACCCCTAGAGAAAGATTTTTGAGGACTTTCAGAAGACTCTTTTATTTAGATTTCTCCCCACCTTTCTCTTGGGCCTTAGAATAATCCTGCTTCTTCTGGTCAGCACCACCATGAGACTTTTGTTGCACTCTGGGACGGACCCACTAGTCTGCCTTCTTTCCCAATACTTGGGGAGAGATCAGATCCGAGTCCACCATGTACTGGTGCAGTTGCTGATTTTGACAGTTGTTAAAGATGTGCTTTCTCACAAGTAAATTGTACAGTCTCTCACAATCATGCACATGGCGCAAAGAGCATTCAGTTTATTCTTCCTTTTTCGTCCCATCTTTGTTTGCTTGGTGCATGAAGATGTAAGATTCAAAAACATGTTTTTTCACATTTGGTCTAATTACTTTGTGAATGTAAATAACAATCGATGCATACTTGCAAACCGTGACTACATGCCTGCCTTTATCAATGTTTCACTACAAAACTATGCGATTGTATTCTTTTAACGGAGTGTATGGTACCCAGACAATGGTCGATTTGTATCGGGACACTGGAAAGTCCAAAAGGTTGCCCCCAGAACTTTAGTGTCTCCTACGCCCCTGTGCTGGGCCCATAACAAAGGGCGAATTTGAGGGGTGATCAGGCCTCCTTTTGTCCGAGTCTCTTGGCTGGGAGCAGTCAGAAGCCTCACACCTGATGCAAATAAAGCTGAGGGGAAACAAAGGGTCACACCTTGTTAGCACTTCACACATACTCCAGAGTGGCAGCTTGTCACTTTGTTCAGTCCCTGTTTAGGAGATATGCATGCACTGTAAGAACATCAGTTGGGTTGGTCTTTCACTGTGTTTACACAAAATACATGTAATTTATATAGTGCTTACTAACCGTGAGGAGGCGTTGAAGTAATTTAAGTGCCACTATTTTTTCTTGTAAAGCACTATGGGTAGATGAAGTTTACGCTGACAGAAGGCAAGATTGTTTTATGTGTAGCTTTCAAAAGTGTGAATCTTCTGCCTAAATCAGGAGGGTTTCCCTGTGTACTCGAAATGTGCTCCAATGTACTCATGATAGACCTGCTAAACATATATGTGAGGGCTCAGGATCTGATGTCACTTCTTATGATGCCACTTCCTGTGATGTCACATGCCGTGATGTCACACACCGTACTATCACTCGCCGCAATGTCACACACCATGATGTCACGCGCTGTGATGCCAATTGTATTAACTAGGTTAGTTTCCCCACTTCTTTTTTTAGGACTTGTTCCCTGCCTGTTAGGCATACCTAGCAATGTCGACCTACCACGCATGAAACTACTGTTCTGTAAGCTGGGATTGGTGGGTGCTAAACAGAATTTGGACAGAAAATGACCCCCCGTGACGCCGGATCTCACAGAATAGAAGAGAGGGATGGATTTATTTATTGCTGCGGGTAGAGTGGCATAGAAGTGTCGGGGCTGCCTGCGTAAATCCTGAAAGATATGGGGGTGGTAGATAGATTACTATGAGGAAGGGAAACTGAGTTGCTCCGGGTCTCATCAAGTTCATTGGTTCCTGTTGCGGCCCTGGAGTCTGTTGCCTTCGATCCCATTGTGAGAAACTGTTGGATTCATTTTTGTTCTTATGGTGCCTGCTCCACTTCTCTAGTCCTTCGTCATTAAGCAAGTGGGCCACTTGGCCCTTGAGGCCTTTTGGGCCACTGCATTCTCCAGACCACTTTCGGAGAATGAAGATGCACTTGAGGTGTTGGAATGACTTCCCTTCTGAGGATCCCCGCAGTGCTATTCTAAATTCCCCTTGGGCCAACCTCCACACCGTCCTCAATCCCTGCCTCTTGGCGGTGCACGATAAGAGCCGGTGTGACTCTTGCTTGGCGTTCCTCACCAAGGAAACCCTGCTTCAGTGACCAGACAGACAGCTGGCCCACAGCAGAATGTCCAAATCTTCTTTGGAAAGGCCAGACATCTTTGGCGACAGTGATCCACTCGATGCGAAGAAGAGAAATCCGGTCAGTCACCTGACCTTCTGGCATGCCAACCCAGATCCAAAATATTTGACTCTGATGTCTCGGAGTCAGAGTAATAAGAACTTCTAGAAGAAGAAGAGGCAACCGAGGATGCTCCATCCTCCTCGGTCAACCCGTGTCCTCATTTGAAACCATGCCCTATGTGAGTACTCTTGACAATCAGGCCTCTTTCAGAGCCCAGAAACAGCTATCCATTGGAGCCGAGCACCGCCCCCTCCATGAGCCGACTGACGAGCCCTGTTCCTAAGCCGCCAGCACCTTCAGGGGCTGATTGACACTGAAGCAAGGCCTCGGAGGTGAGGAAAGATCCTTCTAAGAACCTTGACCCCCAGCAAGACTCAAAGATTCACATCTTCTCTGAAATCTCAAAGCCGGCTCCTCCATCGAGGCCAAAAGCTCCATTGGCGCCGAAGCATCTGGCATCCTCACCGAAACTGCCTTAGCCTCCAAAGCCATCTGTGTTGTCCCCAACAGGAAATAACGAAGCAGGAACATCAAGGTAAGAGGCACGTAAGGTTTAATCACCTCAGCCATCAACAGCAAATCTCAACTGACCAACATGGAATCGATCATAGGAATTCTACAACAAACATTCTACATAGAATGTACAATGTGGTTCTACCTGGAACCTAATACAATGTCACACACCTCCCTCCTTTACAACAGAATAATAACACTGAAACAAAAAGAAAATAAATAAAACCACAAAAGACAGAGAAAAATATAAGCATGTCATACATAGTCTTTCATGCACACAGGAGGTCTGCGCACCCTATGACTCCTCTCCCTTACATTAGCAGACAATCCAGAAGATCCTGTAAGAGAGGGAATAACACCTGTCGATGAGGGATAAGAGCCGGTACAACCTCCAAGACTCTCAGCTGAAGGAAATTTGAATTAACTACAACCACACGGCTCTTATTCCAAATCCTCCCATCTTCAGTCTTGACCGCATTCTTAAAGATCTTTACCAATCTCCTAATTTTGGAATAATTAGACCAGGATTGACATCCAACAGGAGGAGTAAACTGCTTATCCAGTTCTCTGTTTCTCCAATCACCTATCTGATTGTTAACTAAACCTTTGTTTAACCTCATCCACCTTGGACACAATTTCGAGTTAGTAGCCCTACCTTTGAATAACTCAAAGGGAGCCCTCCCCGTAGTCAAGTGTGGAGACATACAATAAGCCATAATCCTGTCCTGAAGAACATCTTTCCAGTTCAAGCCATTGACTCTGGCTAATTGTATGCTCTCTTTGAGGGTTTTATTGACCCTTTCCACAGCTCCGTTGGCTTCTGGGTGGTATACCGCACTTCTCTTTTGAACAATGCCACAGTCTTTTAAAAAACACTGAAACTCATTTGAACAGAACTGAGGCCTATTGTCAGAGAGAATACTGTTAGGAAAACTTTCTCCCTTAAAAATTTCCTCTAAAAACGTAATAACACATCCTGTAGAAATATCTCTAACAGCACTCACCTCAATCCACCTGGAATCCTTATCCAAAACAACAATCAGATAAGGGGTGTCCCTCACACCGTGCAACGGACCAATCATGTCAATTGCAATTTCATCCCAGGGGTGATTCGGTAATTTTCTGCAGACCATATACATTTGCTTAGTTTTCAAAATCTTATTACTAGCAAAAAACTCCACACAATCCCGGACCAACCTTTCAACCTCCAAATCCATACAAGGCCACCAATTGTAATCTCAGAAACTCCTTAGTCTTTACTATCCCAAGATGACCAGTGTGAGCAAAACACAGAAGTTCGTTCCTTATGCCTGACGGAGGAACCAGTTTGGTGCCCCGAGCAAGCACACCATCAACGACAGACAACTCTTCACCAATCAAAGCCCAAGGTTTCTCAAGACGTTTGTTATTCATCAACATATTCATAACTTTCTTAATTTCTTGATCTTTCTCAATTTCATCCTTCCATTCAGATTCACTAACTCCACCAGAGGTGATTTCACAAACATTAATCACATCATCATCAATAATCTCTTCATCCGTGTCAAATTTCTTAACATTAACCAACCAAGAAAGACAATCTGCAGATTTATTGATAGCACCAGGAATGTAATCAACATCAAAATCAAATTCTTGAAGAGAGATAACCCACTTCTTAATCCTTGAAGAAATTGAATCCAGACCTTTTTTCGAAAACACCTCCTTAAGAGGTTTATAATCAGACAACACTTTCACCTTGGTACCCCAAATCAAGTTTCTAAACTTCCTTAGTGCCCAAAAGATGGCCAAAGACTCTTTCTCAATGACTGAGTAATTAAGTTCCGAACCTCTCAGACATCTGGAGGCGCAAGCAATCATTCGTTCCACACCATCTTTCTTTTGAAGTAATACCGCACCTAACCCCTTTGCACTTGCATCAGTCTAAATTTGAGTCATGTCACCCGGCACAAAAGCTTGTAAAGATGGCGCTTTCCTCAATTCCTCCTTAATGGAACTAAACTCTTTCACACACATCACACCATTGAAAAACTACACTTTTACCAGTGAGTCTCCTTAAATTTTGAGTCTTGTCAGCATACCCTGGAATAAACTTACTATAAAATTCTACCATACCTAAGCAAGATAACCGCTCCTCTTTATTGACTGGTTCACTTATATTCACAATAGAATCAACCAGTTCTTTCTTAGGCAAAACACCTTGTCCAGTGATACAATGTACAAGATAGTTCACCTGTTCACCACCAAACTTGCATTTCTCTTTTTTTAGAGACAGACCAGCCTTCCTAAGACGTTCCAACACAGCACACACTCTAGAATGATGCTCTGTCTTAGAGCTGCCATAGATCAATAAATCGTCTCGATAGCACCTCACACCTGTAACTCCTTTTAAAATTTTAGACATGATACGTTTAAAAACCGACGCAGCAAAGACAAGCCCAAATGCCATCCTACGAAACGTATAAGTTCCCATAGGTGTTACGAAGGCTGTCAACTCCTGTGAAGGTTCATCCAGCTCAACCAGGTGATAGGCTGACGCCAAATCAAGAGTAGTGAAATACTTTGTGCCTACCAACGTGCCAACCATCTCGTCAATATTGGGCAAAGGAAATCTGTCCACAACAACTTCCTTGTGAAGCAAGCGTACATCTATGCAGAGGTGTAATTCACCAATAGCCTTCTTCGCCACGACTATGAAAGCCAACCATTCTGTCGCTTCAAGCAACTCAATGACTCCCATTTCTACTAACCGCTCAATCTCCTTCTTTCACCGTCTATTCCTGAAACTGAGGGAAGGCTAATTCTCGAAAGGAGCTTGATGAGAGGAAAAGGTGGGTTATCATCCATCTGCACACAGGCAAGATGTCTACCTCAGAAAAGATCCTGCTAGAAACCAACAGACTTGCATTCAAAGACGTCGCACCACTAGGCACTGTGCCTCTTTTTCATTACAAGAGGGCTAAGGACAAAGCTTCTGGTCCTCCTTCACCTTCTCCCCTCCTCACCCTACCACCTTCAACACTTCCACTTTCACCTCCACTACCAACACCTCCCTCTCCTCCTCTAACCTTCCCTCACGGGTCACTGGAATCATACTCCAATGCTGCCAGTCATCGCTCCTACTTCCCAGCTGTAGACTTTGCCCCGGTCTACACTGATCCCTCAGATGATCCTTGGGAGGATTATGACGTGGATCCTCAGACAGACTCCGATTTCGAATATGTCGAGTCAAGACGTCCCTGCCACATGACATCGTGGTGTACCCCAGTCTGATACAACACGCCTGAGGGCCTTGAATGGGAGGACGCCAGGTGATAAACAAGGGGCGAAGACATTTGATAATGGTCGGCATTCCAGCAGGATTGATTATGTTTTATGTAGCTTGAAATTATGGCAATCTGTTCTAGACATGGTTGTTGAGGCTAGAGTTGAGAGTGACCATAACCCTATCTGTGTAACACACCGATGGTGGTCTAGTAATCGCCTATTAGCCGGTGAGATGGTTCCGTGCCTCTCTGAGGTAATTTTAACGAACAATATGCGCAGACTTAAGTGGGGGGAGCTCGAGCATAAAATCCTGGCTATTGCCGATATAGATAAGAAATTAGCTGATTCTATTGCTGAGCTTGAGGGTATGCTAATCCATGTCCCAGGCAGTGTTGAAGTCACTGAATGCCATGACAAGTTGTTTGCTGAAATAGGTTCTTATTTTACGAAGCCTTTGAGGAACAAGAATAAGGCTCCAACTAAGAGAAATAGATGGTATGACGGTGCTTGCAGAGAATCTAGGGCCAACCTGGTGATAGCTCTGTCTAATGGAGGAAAGGATTGTGTCCGCTTCGCCAGACTAGCATACAAAAAAGCTGTAAGAATGGCCAAAAAGAACTGGGACGAGCAACGTTGGCTTGATTTAAAAAGTGCTTGTCGTACTAGAGATTCCCGGTTATTTTGGAACATTCTTAAGTGGGACAGAGGTGGGTGGCCTGATAGTCCTTCTAATTATGTCTCACAGGTAGAGTGGGTCCAATATTTCAAACCCCAATATGCTTACAATATCTCGTTGAATTTTGCATGGGTGCCAAATTATGCTTTTTTCTCCCAGGGTCCCTTTTGCATCCAAGATGCTAAAAGGGCCCTATGCTCAGTCACCAGTGGACGTGCCCCTGGCCAGGATAGGGTTCCTTCGGATGTTTTTCCCCATGATAAAGATAATTGGAGCAAGTATATAACCCTATTGGCTAATGCTGTGGCTGCAGGCGCACCAGTCCCAAAATCATGGAGGGGGGCAGTCATCATACCTGTATTTAAGAAGGGTGATAGGACGCTCCCAGGAAACTATAGGCCAATTAGCCTTATTGATTTCATCCAGAAGGTGGTAGGGAGGATGGTCTTGAACCAAATCCAAGAATGGATCGATGATAACAACATTCTGTCACCCTTCCAAGCAGGTTTTCGGAAATTAACCAGCACGGTGGACCAAGTCTTTTGCTTTGTCCAGCTCCATTGGAAGGTGGTGACATTGGGGAAGGGCAGCTTTTGTTGACCTAAGAGCTGCCTTCGATCTTGTTCCCCGCCACCGGTTGTGGGCAGTCCTTGAGAGGCTAGGTCTCCCCAAAGAAACTTTGACAATGGTGATGCGTTTGCATGAGTCCAACTATGCCAGGATTCAGTGGGGTGGGGCAGGTGAGGAAACCTCTGAGTTCCCGGTTGAGCGTGGTGTGCGACAAGGTTGTACTATGGCACCCACGCTCTTCTCTCTTTATATCAATGGGATAGTTGATCTCATGCTTTCTGTCAATACCGACGCACCAAGGTTGGCTGGTGTTTCCATCCCCATATTAATGTTTGCAGATGATACGCTTATCGTATCCAGAACATCTAATGGTCTGCAAAAAGCCCTCCGCCTGTTTGATGAGTTTTGCCTCGACCATGGTCTGGAGGTCAATGTGGCAAAAACGAAATTTATGGCCTTTAACCCTCATAGCAGCTTCCGAGGGAAAAGAGTGTTCATGAATGGGCAACCTCTAGAATTGGTAACCAATTTTACGTATCTTGGATTGCAAATCTCAAGTAGTAATAACTGGCGCAAGCATCTTGAATTGGCCTCCCTGCGATTTAAACAGCTAACTGGTGCCCTGAGCAGGGAATTTAGCAGGTCATTCACAAAACCAATAAGCCCGGTATTGCAAGTTTATGAAGCGAAGGCCCTAAACTCTGTCCTTTATGGGGCGGAGCTCTGGGGTTTTGATCAGCTAGCGACTTTGACAAGTGTGGAGCATAAATTTTTTCGAAGTATAACTGGTCTTCCTCAGAGCACCCCTCTGATCCCACTTAGGTATGATCTGGGCAGGAGGTCCATTAAGGATATCGCAAGGCTCCGTCCGGTCTTATACTGGCGGAGGCTTTGGACTACTCCTGAACTTTCCCACTATGCTAATGGCCTCATGGACATTATAAAAACTGATGTCTTCCATAAAATTGAGTGGCTGAAGAACTTACATGCGTCTTTAAAAGACATGGGTATGGAAGGGATATGGAATGACCCAGTGACTGCCCAGTTTCCATCAAAAAGTTCTCTTAAAATAGCATACTGGGAAAGAATTGATTCCCAGGTATTGAGTAGAGCTACAGGGATGTCCGGGAATTTTCACGAGTTCAAAGACTCCCCCAGCCTTGAATTATACTGGGATTTGGTGACTAATGTGGGCGATAGGAAACTCTACTTTCAGTTTAGAGCTGGCTCCTTGCCTCTCAGATTTTTGACTGGAAGGTGGGCCAGGAACTCGGAATTGCAGTGCCCTGAATGCGGGGCTGCAATAGAAACAACTCCCCACTTTCTGTTTGCCTGCCCGGCATTTACCATTCCAAGGCGCGTTTGGCTTTCCCCCATGTGCAAGTCTCTCGGCACAAGGAGCTGCGCTGTGGCATTACGCATTTTGCGCACTAGCTCTTTAACAATAGTTTCTGTCGCATTGGCAAAATATTTGGGCTGGGCATGGGCATTGCGGAGAAAAACAATTAAGCGTACCCTTGATGGGCTTTAATGAATTCTGTGTCTGGGTTTTCCCTTTTAACCCCTGAGCTAGGGATTATTTAAAAGTGTTTTTATTACTACATGTCAGTCCATTGAAGTGTTTAATGTTTTTTTAAATGTATTTTAACGTATTTATTGAAATTTATGTTTTATGTACTATGTTTGTGTCTTTTATGATTGTTTTAAATCGAATAAAGACTGATGATGATAACACGCGGCCTACTAGCATATTGTGGAGATGTAAGTCACCCCTGGATTATTGGGTTAGACTCTGAAGCGTTCCTTACAATACCTCCCTATGCTCATGGGGATGATACAATTAGCCCTAAGATCTTTAAGAATCTGCCATATCTGGGTTATAACACCACGTATTGAAAAGAAATATACACCAGCGCCCTCTGATGCTTCCTACATCAAGGGTCATGTCCCAACATATTCTCTGGTTGTCACCACCTCCACAAAAAGTGCAGCAGCCCAGGCCAAAGGTGATACTCTGCTTCCTGACAGGGAGAGCAAGTGAATTGATGCTGCTGGGAAGAGAGTAGCAGTGGGTTCAGCCACCCACTGGTGCATCGCCAATTCAGTATCCCTCCTCTCCCAGTGTGACAGAGATCACTAGGAGGAGATGGTGGGGCTCCTCCAGCACTTTCCTGACCAATACCAAAAGTGGGGGAGAGAACTTGGTGGTGTTGGAGATGGATTTCCCCTTCTCAACATCAGGTGTGCCTCAAATTTGGTGGATGGAGCAGCCAGAGAGGTGAACTTCTCCTCCGACACCGTTCCTGGCTTCATGTCTCCAGTTTTAAGCTGGAGGTTCAACAGCACCTTGTCAAGCTGCCATTTGACAGGGAACACCTGTTCAGATCGCAGGTGGAAAGAATACTTGGAAAATTAAGGATACAGAAACCGCTAATGCCCTCCAGGTTCCTTCTGGCGGGGGCTCCTTTCGAAGCAGCAAGCAAAAGGTGGGTCCTAAGCCACTTCCCTAGAACCAATCTAGTCCTATCATCCACAGCATCAGGGTTCTCAACAACAAGGAGGCAGAAGTTTCGCATGGGGCTCCTTTGGGGGAAATGGCTGCCGAGGCAAAAGCACTCCCGGCAAGGAAGCCTCTACTTCCAAGAACTGACTTGCCTCACCCCACCAATTGCACTACACCTGTCGGGGGAGTGGGGTGGGGGGAACCTTCAGATTTTCTTCCCCATTGGGAGGCTGTGGCTGTGCTCTGTCATGGTTAGAACCTATTGATCTGGGGAGATTTCCTCCCAACAGGGAGGAAACCCCTAAAGTCCCCCCCCCCCCCGCCCCCCACCAGTGTGGTGTGATTGGGGGGATGCGAGGCAAGTCAGTACAAATGCTTGCCAATAGTCTAACCACTGGCAATCACTCGGGGTACTCTTCCAACCCATTGTTGTTTTTACCCACTATGCCACTCTCAACAGAGGGCCTGCTTTAGGGTTTGGTAGAGGAAGTAAAGGCAGATAGGTTGTCTGATTTAGAGAAGTCTGCCTGCTTTGGCAGGAACCATCGTCATTGCGGTTCTGGTCAATGCTGGTAAAGTTTGTCAAAGTTCTGATAAATGTGAAGGCTAGCTATCAAAACTTGCAATGTTTAATTTTGTTTTTCTACAACAAACTTTTTTATAAAAATCCATAAAAGCAGTGTAAAACAGCTTAAAAATCACATAACATATCCACATACATTGGTTTAAATAAAACCAATAATAGAGTGCACAGGATTACAATGCAAGTATTTACATTTATAAGCAGTTAAAAGACAGAGACCAGACCATTCAGTTCAAAGTTGTAGTACAAAAGAACAAGGTAAATATTGCAATATAATCACAGATTCGGTTTGTACTATGTGAGTGTCATTTTTTAGGTCGTAGCCTACCAGACTAAAAGACTTCTTGAGGAAATTCTGAAGGCTTCCTTGGGAATGTATTCCGCTCATTGCTTACCATTGGTTTTGCTTCCTTTCTGTTTATTGGCTTTATTTTAAGCCGTCAAGCATGTATTTGTCCCTCTCATGGAACATAGCCTGCTTACCATCTCTTTCACTGGCTCCTTCTATACGTCAATGAGTGCTCTCTATCTAGGAACATTTTCTATTTTGGGAAGCACTTCAGAAGAATACATGTGTTTTCAGTTATCTCCTTTGTTTGCTGGTTTCTTGCCTCCTATCTTTCTGCTTGACTGATTCCAACCATCTTTGCCACTACCAGTTCCTCAATCTCGCATGTCTGTGAGGAACAATTTTCTGTCTATGAGCTTGTTTATATTGGTGTGTGCTCTTTACTAATAGCATAACGTAAACCATCCTCTTCATCAACTTCGTGCCTATGCTATAGGCACTAAAAGGAGGGAGTGGGACATGCTGAAACACCCCGAATATAATCATGCTGTAGTGAATGAGCAATGAAACCGCCTTTAAATTTTATTTTTACCTTGTCACATTTGCTTTGCATTCAAAGACATCTGTTTTCCAGGGAGCTTACTGTTTACTTTTCTTTCTCGGACTACAAAGTGGGAGGAGTTATGTGACAATCTTGCTGGGTATGGGAATGTAAATGTGTTACAACACCATGCGTAGTCTACTCAGCGACACTTTACTCCACTTTATAACCCTCTACTCCACTTTACAACACTCCACTACACTCTACGACACTCTACCCCACCACAATCCACCCCACCACACTCCACTCGACGACACTCAACAATATTATGCCGTTCCACTCAACAACAGTTTACTGTGCCACTCTGTGCCTCTCAACTCTACAACACTCTGACACTCTAATCCACTCTATGCCACTCCACGATACTCGGTGTCACTCTACTCCAAATCACTACTCCACTCCACTCCATGACACTTTACTCTGCAACACTCTGTGCCCCACCATGACACTCTACACTACTCCACCGTGACACTCCACGACTCTCCACTTGATGATATTCCTCTACGACATTCTACTCTGCTGCACTCTAAGCCACTACCCTCTATGCTACTCTCCTCCACTCCACTTTGTCACTCCACACCACTTTATTGTACGCCACTCCATGACACTCTTCTTCACTCTATGCGACTCCATTCTACCACTCTCTACTCCTCTCTACGCTGCTCTGCTCTGACACACCACGCTGCTCTACTCCACTCTATGACTGTACACTTTACACCACTTCACTCTACACCACCCTCCTCCACTTTATTCCACTCCACTCTACGACGCTCCACTCTGACATGTCACTCGACTTCACTTTATGACACTCTCTTTGAGACTCTCCATGCCAGTCTACTCCACTCTATTCTACTCCACTCCATTCCAGTCTGCAACACTGTACGCCTCTCCACTCTGTGCCACTCTACACCATTCCACTCTATGCCAGTCCACTCTTCATCCCTCCAGTCTGACACTCTACTCTATGCCACCCCACTCTATTCCATTGTACTCTAAGACCTACTATTCCATTAGACTCCACTCTTTCCACTCCACTTTACACCGCTCCACGACACTGCACTCCACTCCGACACTGAATTCCACTCCACCCCACTTTCCCTCATGCTACTAACTTTTAGCCATGCTGACCAGCAGCCAGGCTGCTGTACAACATATTGGCGAAGCTAATAGCTCTTGCATAGGCGAGACCTATTAGCTTTGTCAAAGCTTGTCATTTTTTTTTCTATTCCTCCCCCCAAAATATACTTGGCGCTGAGGCATAGTAAAAAAAAATGCAACTGTTAACTCTAAATAGGGTGCACAATCGAATGGCCAGCCGTGGTTCACAGAGGTAAAAGCGGTGGGGCCGGGTTGCAGAGGGATTCGACAGACGTCCACGAGGGAAATAATACATTTCCCCTTGTCTGTTGAAATCCCAACTCACCGCTCTTACCTGCACGGGGCCGCGGCTTGATTTTCTCAGACCATGCCTAGTCCAGGACATTGCAAGAAGTTTTACGCCGCAGTAAATTTTACTCCGTTGGCGTAAAGCTTGCTGGCCGCTGGCTCTAAACCGTTTGGGCTTGCCTTGAACTCAGTAGACAGGGTAATCCGTTGCTGTTACAACAGAGTACCTGTCCGCCAAACTCTAAATCATCCCCAAAAGCCCACGTAATGCTAATCGGTAACTTTGCTGCTCATGGTAGCAGTACCTAACAGCCCACACCGCATCGCAAGGAACAGTCTGCAGAGTACATTCTTGTGTGTGAACGATGCAGTGCATGGACAGATGTTTAAAAAGGAAATGACTACTTTGCAATGTTTCCTATTTGGGGTCGCGTCACTAAGTTCCCATTTTTGATTGTGTAATCTGTTCCAGCTGAAGATGCTGACCACAAGTTCCTGTGCTCCACAGATATATCTCCTTAAAATGAAATTTACTAGACTAGCTCTAACCCGTGCCTCGGTTTTCACCCCGCCCCAATATGTGTGATAAATAAACAAGTTTTAAATACGAACTAATGTTTCATACGGGACTGCCTCGTGCACCCACCTGCCCATGGTCGTACTTGGACAGAAAATAGACTTGAGCACCAAAATAAGTGGCTGCCACTAGCGAATGAGATAGCTAAGAGAGAGGCCCACAATTGCAAATCGGGTAATTTTGAATTTGTATTTGAGACACTGTATAGGGGTCTTCTAAGGTATGGGGCACTGCATGCATGTGTGCTTGCTGCAGGTAATGTTTGTTGGTAGTAGCAGTGACCTTAAAAAAGACTCCGAAACAGCCAAAAACATTCCCACACACTAGCCTGTCGGACCAGCCCTTCTGGTGCTACCAGACTGCTCTATAGGCAAGTCCGACCCCACACCCTTTTTGGCATCCAAGTCTCATCACTTGATAAATTAGCCTTTTTCTGTCAAGACCACTTATGCTTCATCCAACTCATGTTAAATCCAGATGGTCATTTTTACAGCCTGCAGTGGTGCTTGGCCGCTTTTCTTTCACAAATAATGGACACTATTTGTAACCAGCTGCTGCTTTGTAATAATTTCGAGCTTTAGGAATATGTACAATGCACACATTATTAGAAAAAATTAAAATCGACCTGTAGAAAAATAGTAATTCCGTTATGCATATTAAAAATAAGCAATACATTTGTATGTTTGTGCTTATGTGCATGTAGATAATGAGTGCATAACTAAAGTGCTTCCTAGCGGTAGAACTGAAACACATCCTGGTTATAGTCTGGCAGAAATCTGTCTGTAGTTTGATGTTTAAATGAACACCTTGCTATTCGTTATATCAGGGTACAGTGTAGGTCCAGGAGGGATGAGTCAGTGTCAGTTTTACAGGTAACCATACTATTTACATTCATTGTGTCTAAATGTATAATGTGTGCTTATCCTATAATTCTTGTCTGTCTCAACAAAGGCATGGTGTGAGCCCTACACCATAGTGGCCTTTTATTGTTTTGTCATGCAATACTCTCTGCCCAGGTTTACTACTCGTCTAGCTGCCACTTTCTGGAGTTGTAGTTTGCCTTTTGTTTTGTAATAATCTCATGTAAAGGCCATTCCTATAGTCAAGAAGTGGTGGCACTAGGGCTATTGATGATTGAACCCTATGTGTCAGGCCTAGGTAAGAATATAGAGGTAATATGTTCATTGTGAAGAAGGCACTTCTGGGTACTTTGTTGACTTGGATTTCAAGCGAGAGGTTGGAATCCATGGTTAAAGCAAGAGTTTTGACCTACATTGATGTAGTTGCTGCCATCTCTTTTGAGTACCTGCAGATAGCTCATACAGTGGCTTGTAATAATGCCAAGTGCCAAAGGCAGGAATTCCCATTTATTCAGAGTTCGGTTTAAGGTGAATCTTTCACATCCATTGGTCTAGTACCAGAAGGCCATTGCCTGTGCCAGAGGGTTTTCAGTCTGATTTGTTGAGCTTTGAAGATGATCTGAGCATTGTCTGTATAGTTCTAGCAAGTGAGCCTGAAGAAGGTGAGTTCAAGTTGTGGTGCCATATTTATATTAAAGAGTCGAGAAGCAAAAGTTGATTCTTGTGGAACACCTACCTTAGAGGTGAATGGTGGAGAGCAGAAATGTGAAAATTTGACAATTTGGGCTCCTCTGTCTCATATGGTTATATACAGGGCAGAACAGTACCTACATTTCCTGTGCGATTTAGTCATTGTGAAAGTAGTAAGTGGTCCACTGTGTCAAATATGTATTTCTTTGTCCTCCTTGATAGAGATTAATGCTTTTTTTTTTTTTTTTTTTTGCTTCTTCCTGGTCTAAAACCTGACTGTCAAAGAGAAGGTTGGGTTGCTTCATAAAGCCGGGTATCTGAAAGTAGAGTGCCTTTTCCTTAAGCTCTAGATATTGATCTGTAGTTTGCTGAGTCTGAGTGTTCTAGCCCTTGCTGTTTAAGTAGGTATAATAGTGGATGGTTTTAGTTCTCTTGAGAATTCTCCTCTTGATAAGTATGAATTGATGATGGCTCGAATGGCTGCAGAGGTTTCTTGAAATATGCTTTGATGTATTTGTGGAGTACAAAGGTCTGCCTCAACTCCTGCTCTGTTTATAGCATTGCTCAGATCTTTGGTTTCTTTTATAAGTAATATGTTAAAGCAACACATATTTTGTTGTGCTTTTGAGGAATGAGTAGCTGTCAATTGAAGCAGAGGAACTTCACTGTTTCCTTATCAAGACTGTGCTTTTCAAGGCTGGTGACTTTTAAATGAAGTGGTCGATCAGGGCTTTGCATAGTTACTTGTTCGTTCTACAGTCGTTGATGCGCTTGCAAGATTATGCAATTCAGAAGGTATTTACAAATAAAACTTCAGTAGTGGATTTAGCTGTAGAGATACAATGAAAATAGTTGAATCCTCTCGCCTTTATGATAGATAGTGGATGTATGTATTGCCTTTGGGGCCAAATGTTTGTCTTTCTGATTGTATGTTTTCTTCCATTGCCTTTTTCAGCCTTCTGGTTTCCGTTTTAGATGTCTTTACATCTGAAATGAACTATCCTGCTTTTTTGCAATGTTGTCCATGTAAAGTTGTTTTATTGGGAAACACTACATCAAGTCAACCAAATTAGGGAGTTAATTTGCTGAGCTAAGTGGTTATGTGGTATTAGAACATTGGAATGTTGGAAGCTCCATTGAAAACAATGGAGTGCTCCGGGCTTATAATGGCTGGTATAAGCCCGGAGCTCCAACATTCCAATGTTTCTTGGCTCTGGCTGTGAACAAAGGCTTCAGGGAGCCTGAGGGGATTTCAATCCCCTCGCGCTCCCTGAAGACTTCGTTTTATTTGTTAGAACATTCTGCCCTCTAGTGGCAGAATGTTCTAATAGCCTTATAGCCCTTCGTAGCAGGGCTATACCGGCTTTTAAAGTCCCTCTGCTTTGTTAAAGTCCCTCGCCTTCGGCTCGGGCCTTTAACGCTGCAGCGGGCCTTTAATAGCCGATATAGTCCGCTACGGCGGGCTATAAGGCTATAGTAAGTTTTTCCTATAATTTTTGGAGTTAAGATTTTCCAAGGTCATTTAGGCAAGCCTGTGGTAGTTTCAGTGGAAGATATATTGTTAGAGGAAGTTAAGGGTAAAGTGGATGAAATAGTGATCTCTCCAGCTTATTGATAGGTTTACCATGACTGTGATTAGACCCTTTGGTGTTAGAATAGCATCAAGAGCGTGGCTAGCCGAATGACTAGTTGCTGAAAGTCATATGATTTAATGTTAGCGAGTAGGCTTGTTGTGTGAAGTATTGCTCGTTTGTCAGACCAGAGGTTGAAATCTCCTCAGACACAGGAGTTAGGATGCTTAACAATAATCTCTGATAGTTTGTCTGTGAATGTCAAGTTGTGTGGTGGTGGTTGAAGGAGGGTGAGAAGGTTGAGACAGGTGAGCAACAAACTAATAGTGATTCACTTTCTGAGAGTAAGCAGTCCTCGGTAATGTACATCAGTATGACATTTTTGCCAAACAAAGCTAGTCTTCTACCATCTTTTCAGTGGGCTATTTCTGTACTGCAGTAGGTAACCCTCAAGTATAGCTTTGAAAAGTCTAAATGGAGCACTGTCTCTTAGCCAGGTTTCGGTGATGAACAAGAAATAGGAATTGAAGGCCCCCCAGGATATCGAAGATTTATATTCTATTCTTGCTTAGCGATGTTAGTATGCAGGACAGTAGATTGGTAAAGGCTGTAATCCTTTGTTGGTTAATGGGGATAAGGGCTCTTGCTGATTGGGTAGTAATAGGCAAGGGGAGGTGTTGGGCATCTTCGTGGATCAGTAGTAATCAAAGAAAGTTGTGATTCCTTTGTTGCCTCCTCTTGTGAATTCTCTAGTGATTCTTCTGGTAGGTCTGACCTCAGTTATGGTTAGATTGCATTGATTTTTGTGTTGGTTGTCCTGACGATTGTTAAGAGGGGTTATGTTTGCAGGTGTGAAGCTGTCTGTTTGTTGTGCAAGATTGTATATCATTAGAGGGATGTTGCTGAGGGCTACCCTTAGTGTAGAGATTTGATTGATACTTTTCTTGATTGTTCTGATGGTTCATCAGCTAGTTGTTCATATGATTGCTGCTGGCCACGCAGGTAGCTGCTGTTTGGATTGTTGTCAGTTGCCAGTTGTAGGTCTATAAGGATGAACCTAGATTATGGGATAACATGGGACCACAGACTGAATTTTCATTTTTTGGTGTAGTTTGGAGGGGAGGTCATGTGGGTGCAGCTGGTGATTGATTACTCCACAGGCAGAGTGCCTGGCTGTAGGACTGTTACAAGCTTTAATAGGCACAAACTGGAAGGGCGGCACAAGAGGACACCCTTAACCTCTCTTCTTTTTTTCCTGGATGCGTGAGCTGGACTCCCTCTAAGGGTTTATGTTGGGGTGAAAGGAGGTGTGAGGACCCTAAAGGAGCACTTGCCACTTTTGCCAGGGAGTTAGTTTGTTCAGACTCTGTTAGAAATTGGGTTACTGGTTTAGGGAGAAACCCTTCTCAAGCAGAAACCACAATACTTGTCAGGGTGAGGTTTCAAGCAAACCCCAAATTAACCTGTGCTCAACCCTCTGGTAGCCTGGCACAGGATAGTCAGGCTTAACCTGTAAACAATGAGTAAAGTATTTATGCAGCCCTTGAAACAACAGAACACAACAAAAATCCCACACAAATTTAGTAAGATAGAGTAAATGTTAATGAATAAATCAAGACCAAAATAGCAAAAATCCAATCAGTAGAACAAGAGAGGTGCAATTTTAGAGAGGTAAGTGAAAATAGCACCCAAAATCACAAAGCGCCAACTGAGATTATCTGGTCGCTCCTGACTGGGACAAAGTCACAAGTTCACTTCTACCATGATGGAGTGCTGGCCGTTTACAGGGACCCAGTTAGGCCCACAGAACAAGAGTACCTTAAATTAACCCTGGGCGAGACACTACGCTTCGCCCACGTAGTGTATGTAGCGCTGCCTGCTTCGCAGTTTTCGAAGTAGGCGAAGCAGGCAGCGCTACGCACACGCCAGGGCAAAGCGTAGCTGCCTGCCACCCACCTCCCGCCCGCCCTCCTTTTTAAAACATACCCTAATTGTAAATTAAATAAAAGTAAAGACTCTTACCTGAAGCGTGGCGTCTCCGGGGCTCCCTCTTCCCGGTTTCCAACTTCTTCTGACAAATGCGCAGGCGCGGATGCCCGCGCATGCGCATTTCTTGCGAGAAATGCGCATGCGCGGGCATTCGCGCATGCGCATTTGTCAGAAGAAGTTAGAAACCAGGAAGAGGGAGCCCCGGAGACGCCGCGCTTCAGGTAAGTGTCTTTACTATTATTTAATTTACAATTAGGGTATGTTTTAAAAGGAGGGCGGGCGGGAGGTGGGTGGCGCGTAGTGGGGCTACGCGGAGCACGTAGTGTGCGTAGATTTGGGCACACTACGCGCTGCTTCACGTAGCCCCACTACGCCTACTACGCCCACCCTTACCTTAAATCCTGGTTGCTAAGAGATGCGGAGTCCCATGTCAAGTATGCATCGCGCAGCAGAAGCATATGAGGTCCGCCGAGGAGATGCATCCTGCAGCTGCACGTCTAGAGAGCTAGGAAGTGTGAGCCGATGTCCTTGCATGGAAATACACCGGCTCCGATGAGCTGCGAGGGGCGGTGCGAAATTCTCGCATCGGACGTCTGTACAGCAGAGGCAGTGCATCAGTTTCAAGAACGATGCGTCGGGCAGCAAAGGCGATGCACTGGTTCTGCAGGAGATGCACCGTGCCACAGAGGAGACGTGTCGCTTCTGTTGGAACCACAGATGGGCTAGCATAGTACCTTCAGGCCCACTTCCAAGGGTCCAGGACTGGGATGGCGCCATGTGGGAGGGCACGACTCACAGATGGCAGAGTCCCGCTGCTGGGCTCAAGGTTGTTGGAAGCGTGTTATATCCCTGAAGCTGCTGATCAGGAGGCCAACTAGCACTTGGAGTCACCCTGGGGTCCTTGGTTTACAGTTGCAGCTCAAGTCATTCTTGCCCAGTCAAGAGGGCAGCACAGCTGGACAGCAGTGCTTCAGGGCAGCAGTCCAGCTGAGTGGCAGTCCTGTCAGCAACACCACAGCCCTTCTTCCTGGCAGAGCCCAAAGGTCACGGAGTGTACTGAAGAGTTGGGTTTAAGTGTCCAATATTTATACCTGCTGACCACTTTGAAGTGGAAGAAGCTTCTACAGGTTTCTACCCCCTGAGGTGTTGGACATCCCCTTCCTCCCTGTCTTGGCCCCAGCCTATCTGGGGCCACAAAATACTAGTGACTGAACCCTTTGTGAGAGTGCTCAGGGAGGAAGTATGTGATGTGCAAGTGTATTATTTATTTATTTGAAAAGTTTTATAAAGCTCTAACAAGACCCAAATCAGAGCGCTGTACAAAGTAATGAACGTTAGCATGAGGAAACAGCATGAGTTGAATACAGTAAGGAGGCGTAAGCAGTACCTAAAACATAAGAAGTACATGTGGGTGCAAGGGGAAGACAAGGTAGCAAGTGATCAACAAGTAAGGGCCCTACTAGAGGGTGCAGAGAAGTTTACACATAGCACTATGTCAAAAGCACAACAAAAAACATTTTGAAATACAAAAGAATAGCCATTTGACATCTTTTTCAAATGAAGCAGTCGAGGGGTTGGATCTGATCTCCGGCGGAAGGGCATTCCAAATTCTTAGAGCAAGCCCTGAGATGGCTCGGTTGTAAGTTCTTTTTTGTTTAATTGAGGTGGTTTCAGTAGTAGAATATTCGAGCTTCTTAAGTTCCTACTAGAGCCGGAGAGCTCAAGTGTTTTTGCCAGGTAAACAGGTGTGTTACAGTGAATAGCTTTATGCGTCAGACAGCCTGTCTAGAAGCTGATCTTCGTTTCAATGGAAAGCCAGTTAAGTTGAATTAAGTCAGGTGTGATATGATCATGCTTTCTGGAGCCGTGAGGAGTCTGGCAGAGGCTTTCAGAATAGTTCTTAGCGGAGCTAGCCTAGTCTTAGGAATCCCCGCTAGGTTCACCAAACCATATTCCAATCGTGAGATAACTAGGGATTGGACTACTGACTGGATTTCCAAAGGAGGTAAGAAAGGCTGGACTTTCTTAAGAATTTTGAGCTGATGATGGGTACTCCTCATGGTGGCACTGATGTGCGCTTGCATATTTAGGTATTTGTCCAGGGTGATGCCTAACGAGCAAGTGGAATCAACAATATGAGTGGTGCAGTTGAGTGCTGAAAGTTGTTTGATCCAGTTTAGCTTAGGTGCCGAGTGGTTACGGTAGTCAGGAGAAATTCTGTTTTGAGGGTATTTAGTAACAGATGATTATGTGTTAGGCATTGTTGAGTTTTTTGAAGTGCACCATTAAGAGTTTTAATGCCATCTGGAGAGGATTGGTTGACTTTGATTAGTTGGGTACGGTTATGTAGGAAAAAGGCAAACAAATTTAAGACAGGGCCAGCTAACCTGTAACGCCCTGAACGTCTCAGGATCGTTTAACAGACACGACAATGAGGACGCAACCACTTGTGAAGGGTTAGTTCTTTTAATGAAGGCAAATAAAATACAAAGAACAAACAAAAGTTATAGTCACTGGAATCCTCCAGGCTAAGTACGTTACCAGCCCACAGCACGGATGGTCCTAACCGTCCTCTGCATATACGCCGATCCCGGCGTATGCCAACAGAGGGCAGAAATGAAATGGCCGACAATGCCAATCGGTAGGCTGTGAGGGGCACGAAGAGTGTTGGGGAGAATCGAGGAGTCAGGGAAACACCCAGCCGGGGTCTCTACCTGAAGGGAGCAGCCGCTCAACCTCTTCCTCAGACTGCACCGGGACGCGGAGTCACCTCCTGGTGATGCGTCACCGATACCCCAATCACAAGCAAGAAGACTGAACCGAGAGCAGCCGCTCGATCGATCCTGTGGACTTCCGAGTCTGTAACGCGGCAAACACCTCCTGGTGTGTGTTACAGCTGGCAGTCCCTGTGTCTCTGGTCGGGCTGGGAGTTACGACTCCAACCAGCAAAAGCGCCACTGCGCTTGGACTCAGCCGAGTCAAAAAGCGAAGCTCAATGGTTGACCGGTAGAGCTTCCGGGTCCTTCACAGGTGACGATGGGGCAAGACACGGCCCAGGGAGTAACGACTCGACCTACCTCCGTTCTTGCCTTACTGGAGCACCACTCCGGAACACTGCTCTTCACGAAGCAGGTACGTCGGTGTAAACACAATATCCGACAGCCTTGTACCTCCCGGTTCCTCCCTTTATAGGGCGTGTTTTCCTTGAGTTATGTAACAGCTCTCCTGTTTACATAAGGGCGTGTTTCCCTTGAGTTATGTAACAGCTCTCCTGTTTACATAAGGGCGTGTTTCCCTTGAGTTATGTAACAGCTCTCCTGTTTACATAAGGGCGTGTTTCCCTTGAGTTATGTAACAGCTCTCCTGTTTACATAAGGGCGTGTTTCCCTTGAGTTATGTAACAGCTCTCCTGTTTACATAAGGGCGTGTTTCCCTTGTATGACAGGAATTCTTGACAGTACATCCTCCCTCTCAGCGGCTCCCCACGGGTCCAGCGCTGGCAGGAAAACGCCGATGGAACAAGGAGACCAAGCGCGGAGCATGAACCCCTTCAGCCGGTTCCCATGAATGCTCCTCCGGGCCATAGCCTTTCCACGCAACCAGGTACCACAGCTTCCCCCTGCGCCATTTGGACGCCCGTATGCCCGACACTTCGTACTCCACCTCCGACTCCACGCATACCGGCCTAGGTGTCCCAGACGGCTTGGAGGGTGCTGGTTTGAGCAATGATACATGAAAGACAGGGTGTATCCGCAATGACTGGGGCAAGCACACCTTCACGTTCACGGGACCCATACACTTGGTAATTCGATAGGGGCCCATGTACTTGGGATGGAACACACTGTTCTTTCGAAACCTCAGGTTTCTTGTGGATATCCAGACGTAGTCTCCAGTGCGGTACAGTGGCCCGGGCCTTCTCTTCCTATCTGCCGCAGCCTTGTATCTTCTCTTGGCCTCTATTAGGACAGCCCTTGAGCGCATCAACGTGTCTTTTATGTGTGCCACCCTGTCCGCTGTGGCGGGAATCCTGTCCTCTCTGAACGGATGTAGAAATGGCAAGAACCTGGGATGTTGGCCATAGTTGCTATAGAACGGAGATGACTGTGTGGAGCTGTGAGTGGCGTTGTTATAGGCTATCTCTGCAACCCATAGCAAGTCGACCCATTCTTCCCTGCCCTGGTCCACAAAACATCGCAGATACTGTTTGAGCGTTTGGTTCAGGCGCTCGGTTTGGCCGTCCGTTTGAGGGTGGTAGCTGGTGGACAGGGCGGTCTTAACATGCAGCGCAGTGCACCAAGTCTTCCAGAATTGCGCAGTAAACTGCGACCCCCGGTCCGACACGATCACCCCAGGTAATCCATGCAGTCGTACCACATTCTTTAGGAGTAGTGACGCCAATTCCCCGGCCGTAGGGACTCTCTTGCAGGGGATGAAGTGCCCCATTTTCGTCAAGTAATCCACCACCACCAGTATTGCCGTCATCCCCTGGTCTACCGGTAGGCCCACCACGAAGTCCAGTGATATGCTATCCCATGGTCTATCCGGGGTCAGAAGTGGATGTAAGAGCCCTTGGGTTCGGCCATGGTCGGCCTTCATGGTAGCACACGTAGGACACTCCTGTCCCCACCTCCTGACATCCACTCTCATGGTTGGCCACCAGAAATGCCGTCCCATGCTAGCCACCGTTTTTTCAAAGCCCAAATGACCTGCGCATGGAGAGTCATGGCACCAGATGAACGCTTGTTTCCTTAGCCTAGGCGTGGGTATCAATAGGCACCTGCCCTTCAGGGGTATCCCGTCCTTCAGCTGCCATTCTCTGTGACTGAGGAGCCACCTCCGCCATGCGAATGACCTGATCCCTCTCTTTATTCCCCTCAGGAAAGTATCCGGTTGGATAACCCCCAATACCATCCTCGGGGAAATGATGGAACGCTCGGTTGCAGGCAATGGTTCCTTAACTGCAGATTGACGGGACAGGGCGTCCGCCTTCCGGTTTTCCGTCCCCGGCCGATATGTGATGCGGAAGTTGAACCCCGCAAAGAAGATCATCCACCGCAGCTGCCTGGGAGAAAGGTGTCTAGTGGCCGTCATGAACTGTAGGTTCCGATGGTCCGTGTACACCGATACCACATGTCTTGCCCCCATCAACCAATGCCTCCATTCGGTGAAGGCGTCCTTGATTGCGAGAAGCTCCTTCTCCGCAATATGGTAGTTGCGTTCGGCGTCGTTGAGTTTGCGGGACATGTACGCAACGGGATGAAGCACCCCTGTGTCGTGGTTGCGTTGGGACAAGATAGCCCCCAGCGCCACATCCGACGCGTCCGCTTCCACCACGTAGGGGAGATCCGGATCGGGGTGAGCCAACACCGGCGCCTTACCAAAGGCGCTCTTCAGGGCCTCAAAGGCTTTGTTCGCTTCAGGGGACCAGACAAACTCCTTGGACTTCCTCAGTAGCTGTGTGATTGGGGCCACCACTCCTGAAAATCCCTCTATAAACCGCCTGTAAAAGTTGGCGAAGCCAATGAAACTTTGGACGTCCTTCACGCTTTGGGGCACCGGCCATTCTTTCACCGCCTTGATCTTTCGTTCTGCCATCTCCTGTCCCTCTGGACTCAGCATCACTCCGAGGAATTCCACGGATGTGACGTGGAAGTCACACTTGCTGAGTTTACAAAACAGCATGTTTTCCCTCAGCTTTTGGAGCACAGCTTTGACGTGGTGTACGTGCTCCTCCACACTGGACGAATAGATGAGGATGTCGTCGATATATACGACCACGTAGATATCCAACTCCTCTCTGAATACCTCATTCAAAAAGTACTGAAAGGCTGCCGGGGCGTTGCACAGACCGAACGGCATGACGAGGTACTCAAAAAGGCCGAACCTGGTCTTAAAGGCGGTCTTCCACTCGTCTCCGTCCCTCATGCGCACCAGATGGTATGCCCCTTTCAAATCCAACTTGGTGTAGATACGAGCTTTCTTGACCTGTTCCAGAAGTACACTGATGAGAGGCAAGGGGTACCGATTTTTTATGGTTATCGCATTCAATGCCCTAAAGTCCACACAGGCTCTCAGCTCCCCATTAGCCTTCGGGATGAAGAAGAGTGGCGAGGCGGCCGGAGACTTGGACGGGCGGATGAATCCTAGCTTGAGGAGTTTATCCAGGTACCCCCGGAGATGCACGTTTTCAGGCTCCGTCAGGGCATACAGCCTGCCGCTGGGAACGCTGGCCCCTGGCACCAGGTCGATCTGGCAGTCAAACTGTCTATGTGGTGGTAGCACTTCCGCCTTCACCTCATCAAATACATCCTCAAAACTGTGATAAGCCTGGGGGAGAGCCACATCTTTTTCTGCCGCTGTAGCCACCGTCTGACTCCCGCTCTCATCTGCGTCAAGGGATTCCGTTCTTATTCCACAATGCAGGATGCAATACGGTGACGTCATTTCGATGCGATGTGTTGGCCAATCCACAAAGGGGTTGTGTTTCTGTAGCCACGGCAATCCCAATATGACGCCATATTGGGGCGCTCGGATGATGTTAAAATCGATTTGTTCCAAATGGTTCCTCCCATATCTCATCGGAAGGACCCCCGTGTGCTGTCCGATGGGCCCCGTCACCAATCGCCTTCCGTCTACCGCATAGACGTCTTCGGGTACTGCTTTGGGAAGAAGCACTAGCCCTAGCCTGCATGCCTCGTTGTGGTCCATAAACATGCCAGTGGCCCCTGAATCCACCATGGCCACAACGGGTATCCACTGGTCATGCACTCCCACGTGCACCGTGATAAACAGGTGTCGTTGTCCCTTAGTGACCGAGTTGGAAAGTGAAGGGATGGATGAGTGACTCCGAGATGCCCCTTCTCTGGTCTTGGAGTCCTCTAGTTTTCCGCCGGTATGTCCACCACGGCTGTTACCGACCGGTTGGCCCGATAACGTGACGTCTTCGGTTTGGCAGGGCATTCACGTACGTAGTGGCCTTTTTTGCCACAATGTAGGCACAATCCTTGTTTACGGCGTGACTCTTTCTCCGTGGCTGTGAGGCTCGCTCGTATTGCGCTGATGTCCATGGGTTCTCCCTTGGATGCGGTGGAAGTTTCAGGACTTCCCACCGTCACATAGGATGGAAGGGATTTTCCTTTTCTCCCATGATCCCCCTTTCTTTCACTTAGCCTATGTTCCAGCCGTAATACCAGGTTGATAAGGCCCTCACATGTCTTGGGTTGAGGGTCAATATGAGCCACGGCGTCCTTGAGCTCATCGCACAGCCCTTGATGGAAGAGCGCCGTCTGTTTAGCAACAGGCCACTTGGTTTCCGCAACCAGCCTTCGGAACGCGTTGAGATACTGCACCAGGTCGTTGGATCCCTGTCTCAACTCAAGCATTTCACGGTCCGCCGTGTACGAGTCAGCCCTTCTGTCGAATACCTTCAGGAATTCCTCGCGAAAAGCACCCCAATCACATAAGAGGGGGTCGTCCCTGCTCACCAGAGGTACGGCCCATTGTGCCGCGTTTCCAGCCAAATAGGATATAAGGAAAGCCACACGAGCCTGACTCGTGGGGAACGCCTTTGGTTTGCACGATAAATGTAGCGCCACTTGTGTGAGGAATACCTGCACTGTGTTAGGATCCCCACTGTACCTCTCTGGTGTTGCCAAGGGGATGGCTACCGGCATTTCCACTACTACCGCAGGGGTCTGGTTCGTGAGGGAGGTGCTGGGCGTGAGCGGGTCCATTTGGATAGCATCCAGTCTGGCTTTTACATCGGCTGTTTCTTGCCTAGAGGCAGCCACTTCAACTTGCATGGCCGCTAAAGCAGCCAGCACATCATCAAGTGTTGCCATGTCTGTTATCGACCGGGAGACAGTTAGTGTTATTAAGGTCGGATATTTTGTAACGCCCTGAACGTCTCAGGATCGTTTAACAGACACGACAATGAGGACGCAACCACTTGTGAAGGGTTAGTTCTTTTAATGAAGGCAAATAAAATACAAAGAACAAACAAAAGTTATAGTCACTGGAATCCTCCAGGCTAAGTACGTTACCAGCCCACAGCACGGATGGTCCTAACCGTCCTCTGCATATACGCCGATCCCGGCGTATGCCAACAGAGGGCAGAAATGAAATGGCCGACAATGCCAATCGGTAGGCTGTGAGGGGCACGAAGAGTGTTGGGGAGAATCGAGGAGTCAGGGAAACACCCAGCCGGGGTCTCTACCTGAAGGGAGCAGCCGCTCAACCTCTTCCTCAGACTGCACCGGGACGCGGAGTCACCTCCTGGTGATGCGTCACCGATACCCCAATCACAAGCAAGAAGACTGAACCGAGAGCAGCCGCTCGATCGATCCTGTGGACTTCCGAGTCTGTAACGCGGCAAACACCTCCTGGTGTGCGTTACAGCTGGCAGTCCCTGTGTCTCTGGTCGGGCTGGGAGTTACGACTCCAACCAGCAAAAGCGCCACTGCGCTTGGACTCAGCCGAGTCAAAAAGCGAAGCTCAATGGTTGACCGGTAGAGCTTCCGGGTCCTTCACAGGTGACGATGGGGCAAGACACGGCCCAGGGAGTAACGACTCGACCTACCTCCGTTCTTGCCTTACTGGAGCACCACTCCGGAACACTGCTCTTCACGAAGCAGGTACGTCGGTGTAAACACAATATCCGACAGCCTTGTACCTCCCGGTTCCTCCCTTTATAGGGCGTGTTTTCCTTGAGTTATGTAACAGCTCTCCTGTTTACATAAGGGCGTGTTTCCCTTGAGTTATGTAACAGCTCTCCTGTTTACATAAGGGCGTGTTTCCCTTGAGTTATGTAACAGCTCTCCTGTTTACATAAGGGCGTGTTTCCCTTGAGTTATGTAACAGCTCTCCTGTTTACATAAGGGCGTGTTTCCC
Organism: Triturus cristatus; assembly: GCF_964204655.1. Lineage (NCBI taxonomy): Eukaryota > Metazoa > Chordata > Amphibia > Caudata > Salamandridae > Triturus > Triturus cristatus. Next base: position 1,163,986,540 of record NC_140583.1, read on the forward strand.
TTGTATGACAGGAATTCTTGACATAACCCATCCTATGTTGAAGAAGAGTAATCAAGTTGCCGTGTTTGATAGTGTCAAAAGCAGAGGACAAGTCAAGAAGGATCAGAAGACGGGCAACATCTTGGTCCAGCGCCCTGAAGGCGTCCTCAACGATGTGAGTTAGTGCTGTTTCTGTACTGCGCTCCGCTCTAAAGCTTGACTGGTGGAGGTGAAGGAGCTGAAATTTTTCGACGTGCTTGCAAAGCTGTGTGTGAATGCAGTTCTCGAGCAATTTAGCTAAAGACATGATGCTGGTGATTTGACGGTAGTTATTAGGATCCGCTAAGTCGGCATTAGTCTTCTTGGGGATGGGCGTGACTTGCCCCATCTTAAGGCAGTCAGGAATCCGCCACTGTAGGAGAGATTGTTGAATGATCCTGGTCCACGGAGGGAGAATGGCCGAATTGAGATCTTTGAGAAGCTTAGCGGGAAGTGGATCACTGAAATGGTTGGAGGGTTTATGAGATGTCAAAGAATGTAACCGCTCCTCCCCATCCGGGAGCAGGAAGGAATTCCAAGAGGCATTATTTTTGGGAGTGTACTCTGTGGCGTAGCGAGGAGCACACACTGCCGTAGGAATTGCCAAAGCCAGGGCACTCATAGACTGCAATGTTATGTTATGTTATAAAAAACTTATAAAGCGCATTTACACCAAAAGGTTTCATGGCGCTACTCTAGAACTAGTCGGAACCAAAGGAATGTGTTATTTGTGTGCCTGCACAAACAGCCATGTTTTGAGCAGCTTTCTGAACCTCAGTAAGTCCGTGCATGGCGCGATCTCCAGGGGAAGCGAGTTCCATAATCTTGGGGCCAAAGATGCAAACCGGCAGCCTCCCTGTCGTTTCCGTTTAAAGGCAGGGGTAGTCAATAACTGGAGATGCCTTGAGCGGAGGTTACGGGAGGGAATATACCTAGACAAAAGGTTATTGATGAATTTGGGGCTCTGGCTGTGTAAATATTTGAAAACTAGACTTCCTGTCTTAAATGCAGTCCGTTGAGAGATGGGAAGCCAGTGTCGTTTTTTTAAAAGAGGTCTAGCAGATTGCCATCTAGGTTGCTGGTAGATCAGTCTCGCTGCCTGGTTCTGAACCATCTGAAGCCGCTTGGTTAAGAAGAGTGGCATTCCCAGGTAGACTGAATTGGCGTAGTCTAAATGTGATAGCACCATAGCTATCACAACCTGTATCAGCGCTGCATGAGCAAGCAAGCGGCTGATCTTTCGTAACTGAAAGAAACAGTTTGAGATCACTGCGCCGACCTAGGATTTTAATGATAGATCGTTGTCTATAAAAACCCCGAGGTTTTTTACAGAGGTCGGGGGCTCGGGGGTGAACCAAGTTCTGCAGGCCAATAGTGTGGGCCCCAAAGAATCTCACTCCTCCCTGTTAGCACCAATTCAGTCTTGCCTGGGTTGAGTTTTAAATGATTTTGGTCCATCCAATGGCGAATGTGAAGCATAGTGGCCTGAAATTCGAGAACTGAGTTAGGTGAATTATCTATAGTGAATGATAACTGTAGGTCGTCGGCGTAATTAAAAGTGGTCACATTCCCTTCCTTCAAAGACTGAATCAGAGGGAGAAGGTAAAGGTTAAACAGATGGGGGGATAATGAGGAGCCCTGTGGAGGACCCCACATGTCGTTGTTAACTTGGGTGCTGTAAATGTGGCCAAGCGTACTGCTTGAGTACGACCCTCAAGAAAGGATTTGATCCAGCTGAATGCTGAGCCCTGGATGCCAGCCTGCCTGACACGTTCCCTCAGTATGTTGTGGTCGACCGTGTCAAATGCGGCTGATAGAGGTATTCCACAGGCCCTGGTGCTGCTGGATCTGTCAGCTTTCTCACGCAGATCGTCCAAGACTGCCAGTATCACCGACTCCGTAGAATGAGCGGGACAAAATCTCGACTGGTGTGGGTCTAAGTAGCCGGAATGTTCCATAAAGTTGGACAAACACTTTGCTACGTGGGCTTCCAAAATTTTGACTAGGTAAGGGAGCAGGGAAATAGGGCGGTAATTTGATGAATTTAGTGGGTCTGCTCCAGGTTGTTTTAGGAGCGGGACCACAATAGCATCTTTGAATACTTTGGGGACACGGCCCTGCGAGAGAGACTCATTCAAAAGGGTCATAGCGGAATTTGGCAGGGCAAAGAAAGTGTCTTTTAAAATATGAGGTGGGCAGCAATCCGTGGGAGAACCCGATTTTACTTTGGACAATAAGTCCAAGAAAACTTGGGTACTTATAGCCGGGAGGTGAACCAAAGTGATGGCATTTGTTGTTGTGACAGGGGATATCTTGTTGGAGTTAGAAATTGGATTGCTGGCTTTGATAGTGGAGATGTTTTCCAATAAGAAGTTGTTCAGGAAATTGCAAAGATCTTGGGTGGGAGTAGATTTAGGTGAAACTCTGTCTGCATTGGATAACTCATTCACGATAGAGGAAATGTCCTTAGACCTATTGTGGGAATTTAATATTCTAGTAGAGAAATGGGAGGCCTTTGCTGCACTAATGGCTTTTTTATATTCTTTCTGTGCTTCTGAGTAAAGATGCTTATCTTCAAGGGAGTAGTTTAATCTCCATCTCCTTTCCTTTTGGCGAAGTGCTAGTTTCTGTTCTCTTAGTTCTACAGAGAACCATTTATGTGCATCGAAGCGACAAGCTTGTTTTAGTTTTGTGAGCAGGGCATACGTGTCACTGGCTGCTAGGAGCCATGCAGAGATGTTTGCTTCAAAAAGATCAACATCCGGATCAAAAGTAGGGATTGAGCTAGCTAATGAGTTCAGGAATTCCTGTTTATTAAGGGCGCCCCATTTCCTAATCGTGCCCTCCCTCAGCCGCGGGGATCTTGCCGCCGATGGGCATTGTTACCGAAAATTTCATAAGGTGGTGGTCAGACCATAGACATGGCAAGATAGTAGGAACAGACATTGTAAGGTTAGTAGTCCAAATTTGGTCCAGTATGTGACCTTTAATATGTGTAGCTGAGGATAGTTGCTGGGTAAAATTGAGATTAGTTAGTAAATCGGTCAATTTCACAGAATAAGGCTCACCAAGTGGGTCATTAGACCAGTAATTTGGGTAGTTCGTTACAATATTAGCTATTTGTTCACTCAGTAATAGAGGGAACAAGGGCATATGCTGTGGGGGCCTGTAGATCAAAACACAGATAAGCTGGGCTGATTTGGATTCCAGCTTAATGTCAATATTATTCACTGCCAAGAGATTCAAAGAAGAAATTGCAGTGAATTTGTGGTTGCGGTGAATAATCGCTGCTACTCCACCACCCATCTTACCAGGTGGATGATCCACGTGGAGGATGTAATAATCATTGGGCAGTGCAGCCAAGATGTCCGGAGTGGAATCGGGAGTCAGCCACGTTTCCGTTACTAGTAAAATGTCAGGTTTATCTGACACTAGAAGCAGAAAACATCAAGCTGATGTTTAACGAAGGAACATGTATTTAAATAGTATACACGTAATGCTGTATGCTTAGGTTGAATAATATCCGATCTCCGCTGGGTATGTGAAATGTAATCTGAGATTTCTGGAAAGACTTTCCGTGTCTGACGGATCTCATTGAGACTCAGATGCGTATCAGTGACTGGGTTAAGTGGGAACGAAGCCTGGTGAAGTTCCCTGAGTTCCTCCGAGGAATAGGTGAGGATTTGGCATAGTGCCTAGCCCCAGGGCCCATCGGGGCGGCACGCAGCCAGCGCGCCCACTGCACGCGTCCGCTGCGCTCCCGCACCAAGGTGGACTTTAATGCCAGTTCCCCGCCTATGGGTCCTACCCTGCCCTTCTTGATTAGCTGAGCCGAGGGGTGTGCACAGGAGACCGCTAGGGAGTCAGCGCTGCGAGCAGAGTACAGGGTTGGTATTTTAGGTAGTTAGGATTGACTAAAATACGTCCGTTTCAATTCAATCAGTTTTAAAACACAGTGAAACACAAATAAAATGACCCTCCGTAAGGTAGCGGCACAGTTTCCAAAGTCAAGTTGGGAGCGGCATGTTGTACCTCCTGTTCTATAATCCTAGCCTTTTCTGAAAAGTGCGCTGAGTTCTCCTCACTGGGGCCAGTAGTCTTGAGTGGCAGGATAAGATTGGTAGAGTGGTTGACTTGTTGTTTGATGATTTCAAACAGTTTCTTTGGTCGGTTTTTAACACTGTCTAGCTGAGCCCTGAAATGATCTGTTTTAGCAATGCGAATATGTTTGATGTAGGGACTTCTCAACCTACTTAACTGATTGAGACTAGTAGAGGAGGGAGCATTTCTCCATTTTCTCTCAGGGAGCCTCAGTTTGCGACGTTCCTCATTAAGGGAGCCATTGAACCAGGGTTTGGATTGTTTGATCAGAATTCTTTTGAGTTGCATCGGCGCAGCAGAGTCGAGAATACTTGACATAGAGTTGATGTAATGATCTGTCAACTCGTCTAAATTGTTCATGTTAGGGGGAGGTTCCAGCAGATTCTTGTTGAAGTTGGATAGATTAGCGATGTTGATGTCTCTTCAATTGCGAGCCAGCTGTTTGTTTTTAAGAGTTTGACCTTGTCTGAGCAAAACCTTTTCCAAAATGTGAAAGGCGATTTGTTGATCCGACCAATCACAAGGTACAATCTCATTCATTTGAATGATGTGGTCTCTAGCAATGATAAGGTTATGGGTAGCACCCTTGTTGTGGTTGAGTCCATTGCAGGCCTGAATGAAGTTGAGGTCAGAGAGAAAAGACTTAAAGGAGCAAAATAACGGATCATTTGTGTCACCCCAGTGAAGGTTGAAGTCACCGAGGAAGATATGGTTAGGGTGAAGGACCGAGCAAGCAGAGATGGATTCCATCAATTGCTCTGTGAAGCGCAAGATCGTATGAAGCATACAAACCAACTTGCCCTCATTCCAAATCTCAGTTACTAGGAGCTCACAGGAGGACATCAGAGCATTATGATCCTGCTTTAATATGAGGCTGGAACGATGGATGCAGGCAATGCCAGCCGCCCCCCCCCCCCCCCCCCAGATTTGATAGATCTGTAGCATCTTATTATGTCATAGTCAGGAGGTATGGGATTAAGATGTCGAGAATTGGGGAGGAGGAGTCATTGAGCCAAGTTTCAGTAAGGATCAGGAGGTCCAATTCTTGTGAGATGATGAGTTCAGAGAGATCCGCTGCATGCTTCACTGCTGATTTGCAATTGAGAAGCATTGATTTGATAAGAGGGTTGGTAGTTGCTTCCACTGGGTGAGACGTGCTGACCTGAAGGTTATCCTTATTCATGGATATAAAGTTAACACTAGGTTTTCTATCCGGGTCAGAGAAAATAGTAGGTATGATGCTTGGGGAGACCGCATAGCCATCATACGACAGCAACAGTGCGAGCGTGTCATCATCCGACAGCTGAGGCAGGAACCTAAGGGGTCTGGACTGGTGGTTATGAAGAGGTCGAGAGGACCAGCGTGGGTTGAGCGGGTTAGTGACAGAATACCTTTACAATCCGCAACGTTTAATACTGGCTGGAAGAGTAGGAAGATCAATCCCCAAGGGAGGATAGAGTTTACAAAGGTTTTCATTCTTCAATGAGCAGTGTAGGAGGGTCTGGAGGTTATCCTTTACAGTAAGGAGGTCCAGCTTGAGGTCAGCCAATTCCTCCTCAATCAGGCGAAGGCTATCATCACCAGGTACCCACCCAGAATAAGAAGAATGGAGAGGCCCCTTACCAAGATTGCAAGGGGAGATAGATCAGTGCTTGAGATCAGTTATAGTATCTATTGTGGGGCGGGGGGGTTGGCATAGATGGTGTCAGGTTTCTGAGCAAGAGGTTGAGGATGAGATCTTTGAGGTTGAAAGGAGGGACACAGTGGTTATATCCAGTGCAATAGGTGAAGAGATAGAAAGGGAGGAAGGACATGGAGGGATAAAAGGTTAAGTGCCGGGGTTTAAAATTGGGTGCAGAGTAGGAGAAGCATACAGATTAGAGTTACTGGTACTAGGATATGGAAAGCATGGTGTGTCAAGGTTTGTATTGAGAGTATTACACTCATTAACTGTGTCGAAGGAGGTATCAGAACGGATCATCCTGAGAGAGGTGCAGGTTGATGGGGCCCCCACATAGTGTGAGGGAGAAGGAGGTTCAGTAGTAATGGGGAGACTAAAATAATTTGGCCTGGCCGGTTTAGGGATGATGATAGGGTTGTGTGGAGGGGAGACAGGATAGGAGGGCACAGAGGGTACAGTAGGTACGCAGGGGACTAGAATGGACTATACTAGAAGGATTAGGGTGACTAAGTGCATTTTTAATCCTATTAAAAATACTGTCAAAGTGATTTAGATACAGGTCAGAGGCTTGAATAAGGATATTGCCATTATTGTAGAGAGAGATGGTCAGTTCAGCATTGAGGATATGAGAGAGAATAATGTTTACACGGAACCCGTGGGGGATTTTGCACATAGCTTTGGAACGAAGCATGTCAGTTAAGACTCTTCTCCACTGGGCTCTTCTGGTTGTGTAGAAGGTAAGGTCTGTCCCCACTATACCGTTATAAGCACACAGGCAAGTATCAGAGATGTGTTTCAGGATAGCGTTTGAGTAGATTGTGTTTAAAAGTCTTTGCTGCTTTCTTCGAGAGGTAGGGAGGGTAGACAATCTTGAACGCATTAATGCCTACCCATGTCAGGCCGCTAGAAGAGCCAATAGTAGGTTGCGCCATGGTAGGTAAAGCGATCCGAGTAAGGAGGGAGGAAGGCAGCGATCCGATAAGAAATTGCGTTTTCTGCAAGCGAGGAGTTGTAAAAAACAATTTTATTTGGGGGTGGAGAAAGAGATACAACTCTTGGGTTACAAGATCAGCAACGTAATGAGCAATAATCTTCACCTGGGTTACCATATCAACAGAACTATGAATGAGGAAGCTCCAGTAAGTTGTTGCGAAGTCACCAGCTGCAACAAAGTCCCTTGTTGCTGCCCAAAAAAAGTTCAACTTTTCGGTTAGTAAAAATTCGCAAAGTGCCCAAGCCCACTCAAAGGATTCGGGTTAGACAGAGCAATGTATGAGGCTGATCTAGTTAATTGATAAGATAACCCCAACTGGGGCAAATAATCTTATTGCAGCCAGGCAGATACCAAGCAGGCCAAATCCTAGGTGGGCCAGGGGAAAAGTCCAACCTTTCTTTCTCATCCCAGACTGAAAGGAGACTAAAAGTGCCTTACGGCAGCTTGACCATTCCAAGATGGCCGCCCCACAAAATAGCCAGCGAAGGGTCCTACCTTTCTCTTCACAGACCAGAACAATAGGGCTTGATGCAGCGGAGCCTAGACTACTAAGGAAATTAGCACTTTCAAACCCCTAGATGTAGTGGTTTCCCAAGCCGACAAACCCGTCAAAAGTGGTGACCCAACAAGATCCAGGGAAATGTCCCCCGATACAATGATAAGCTCCTCCCAGAGCAAGGGTGGAAGCTCAAGTTGAGTATCAGCAGCTGGCAAAAGGCTACCAGGTGTTGCACTGTAAATTTGTGAGGCAATCAGCCCCAGTGCAACATCATCAGGGCAGAAAGCCCGGGATCTCCGCTCCTCCGCGTTGTGCCCGCAAGGCGGTGGGGGGACCAAAACAGTCCGGGAGGTTTCTGAGATCAGTCTCAGGGCCCAAGCAACAAGCGAGAGCCAGACCACCAGGGCTCCAGTGAGTAATACAGCGAATGGGCGCAAGAGCAGCATACACACGACAGCCCTCAATGAACAGGAGAGGCGCCGCATATGTACAATTAGGCGAGGGCCGCAAGACTGCATGGATGCGCTCTGCATATGAGGTAGCACCCCACAGCCCAACAAGAGGGAGCCGACCTCCAGACTCCTCCAGGTAGATTACCCCTCTCTCTTCTCCGCAGCCCCCCAGCTGCTCCATGACCACGGGGGAATGGGGTCCAAGATTCACCTATCTGATCAGCTGAACCAGCAGCCAGCCCGCAGATAGTTAATGGATCCTGCTCCAGCAAGCCAGCGACTGTGATGTAAATCATTCCAGGCTACCCCACAGCTCCAAATAACGAGGGAATGGCACAGTCCGTATGCCGTCCAGCGACCGGGTATTTCCACTGGGCCAGCATCAGGCCGGTTCCTGCTGCACTTCCAATCAGACTACCACTTGCAGATAAATCGAAAGAGCCAAACCGGGTGATTATAGCAAAACCAACTACTCATGTTAAGCAGATATAGTTCATTCAAGAATTGCGGGTGGATTTCAGGGATTGTACAGGATATCTCATGGATTCAAAATCCTCAATTCGGGAGCTCCATTTTAGGGCTCCCACGCAGCGGCCATCTTCCTCACTTGTAGGTGACAGCTTCTCCGACTCATTAACTCGGTGTGGCCCATCCTGCCAGAACCTATTTTCCTTTGTCTCACTGTCTGTTAGCAGTCACAAAGACCATCTGCCAGCTACACCTTGTCTTGTGACCCAGGACCAGGCTGCAGGCACCAAATGGTTATGACACTAAAATGCCAACTTTCTAAACGTAGCATTCTTAGAATTGTGACTTAAAATTCGACTTTACCATTAAAGTTGGCTTTTAATTACAATTCTTTAGGCATCAAACTCAACCCGCACACCTACTGCAAGTTAGAAGTTACAGCCTATTAAATGTAATAAGGTACCTCCAATGTTTTTGTCCACCAGGACGTGTAAAACTTAAAAGTACATGTCCTACTCTTTAAATATAGTGCACCCGGCCCTCTGGGCTGGTCAGGGCATACCCTAGGGCTGACATATATGTATAAAAAAGGAAGGTTTCAGCCTGGCCAAATATTTATTGCATGTGGCCATGTCTGAACTGGGATGGCGTAGTGGGCAAAAGAACGATGGATTTAACCCAGATCTCTTGACTGGGGGAGAATGTCTGCATTGTCCGCATTCTGTCCATCATTTGTTTGTTGTAACGCTTTTCGCCCTAAGTGGGATGGGTATGCCCAGATGTGGGTCCCGTGCTCACTACGCCACTGGAGTCAAGCTATCCTGGCTGATGACGGCTGATAGCCAGAAACCGGTCCTAGGATGCTTGATTCCGGTCCAGGGAAGACATGGCTTGGCAGTTCGGGCTGGACTGTTCCCATGAGGCACAGGGTCAAGACTGATTTGCATGTGGCCATGTCTGAACTGGGGTGGCGTAGTGGGCAAAAGAACGATGGATTTAACCCAGATCTCTTGACTGGGGGAGAATGTCTGCATTGTCAGCATTCCGTCCATCATTTGTTTGTTGTAACGCTTTTCGCCCTAAGTGGGATGGGTATGCCCAGACGTGGGTCCCGTGCTCACTACGCCACTGGAGTCAAGCTATCCTGGCTGATGACGGCTGATAGCCAGAAACCGGTCCTAGGATGCTTGATTCCGGTCCAGGGAAGACATGGCTTGGCAGTTCGGGCTGGACTGTTCCCATGAGGCACTGGGTCAGGACTGATTTGCATGTGGCCATGTCTGAACTGGGGTGGCATAGTGGGCAAAAGAACGATGGATTTAACCCAGATCTCTTGACTGGGGGAGAATGTCTGCATTGTCAGCATTCCGTCCATCATTTGTTTGTTGTAACGCTTTTCGCCCTTAGTGGGATGCGTATGCCCAGACGTGGGTCCCGTGCTCACTACGCCACTGGAGTCAAGCTATCCTGGCTGATGACAGCTGATAGCCAGAAACCGGTCCTAGGATGCTTGATTCCGGTCCAGGGAAGACATGGCTTGGCAGTTCGGGCTGGACTGTTCCCATGAGGCACAAGGTCAAGACTGATTTGCATGTGGCCATGTCTGAACTGGGGTGGCGTAGTGGGCAAAAGAACGATGGATTTAACCCAGATCTCTTGACTGGGGGAGAATGTCTGCATTGTCAGCATTCCGTCCATCATTTGTTTGTTGTAACGCTTTTCGCCCCAAATATTTATTTTGCCATGCCGAAATGGCAGTTTAAAACTGCACACACAGAGGCTGCAATGGCAGGCCTGGGACTTGTTTAGAGAGCTACCCAAGTGGATGGCGCAGATGTGCTGCAAGCCCACTAGTAGCATTTAATTTACAGGCCCTAAGCACATGTAGTGCTGCTGTACTATTGACTTACAAGTAAATTAAATAGGCCAGTTGGGTGTAAGGCAATTGTACCATGTTTTAAGGTGAGAGCACAAGCACTTTCGCACTGTTAAGCAGTGGTAAAATTGAAGAGTCCTACAAAGACAACAAAAACGGGTTCAGAAGACAGGAGGGTGAAGGTAAAAAAAATTCCAACACTCTGCAAGTGGGTTTAGGTAGAAGCGGCATGCCGAAATCTGGAAGAACTGTAAATGAAATAGACACAGCATATAAAAAAAGGTACTACAATATACAAAAACGTGATGGATGAAATGCTTGAACTAATCTCAGCCACTCGTAATCACCCGGGGCTGCACCTCAGTCCATTGTTATTTTGCACACTTTGCCACTGCAGTTTGGACCCAGCCATATCCAAATCAGTCTTGACTCTGCTGTGGTTGGAGAAGTCCAGCCCAAACTGCCAGACTCTGTTCTCCCTGACCTGGAACACAAGCAACCTAGGACCAGTTTTGTATTAATTAGGGCTCATTGGTCAGGTACAGCTTGGTTCCAGTGACAGTGTGCCAAGGACCCACGCCATGGTATACCCACCCCACTTAGGATGACACACTATTATATACAAAAAAAAGGTTATGGATGGGATGCTTGAATTAATTTCAGCCACTGGTAGTTACTTGGGTACGCATCCTAGTCCATCCTTGTATACTGGTTTGCTAATGACTGATTCCTGTCTGACGTTGCATGATGGGTCACAATAACGATAGACTAGGATGTGGCCACGAGTAATTAGCAGTAGCTGAGATTAATTCAAGCATTCCATCCATCACTTTTTGCTATACATCAATGAAAAAACAATGGCAGGCATTCTGAAAAGCCTAACTCGACACTCAGTTCACCTAATAGGACCAGCTTATGTGTACAGAAGACACCAAGAAGTCAACAACAGTGGCTCTTACCTACTGGCTTGCCCCAGGCAGGCACCAGAGAGTAAGTCTGATCAGCCGTTTGAGCCTTAATGTTACATTGAGAACATCCACCTTTGGAAATAGTTGCTTTGTTTGTGGATAGGGCACTCTAGTGCCTTCTCAAGCAGCAGGTAAAGAAAGGACATATAGTGTATAAGAAGCCTCATGCAACTGAGAACGTAGTGCAGGTCTGGTTGAGTTTTATTGGTTTTATTGGCTAGCTGTGGAAGAAATGTTTAGAGGAGCTCAGAAGAGAGGTTTTCATTGTAGGTTTTCCATGTGAAAAGGGTCACTGCAAAACTCTAAAAGCATACAGTTCCACAGAATGAGAGTTGTGGCAAAGAGATAGTCACCTCTATGTTTGCAATTAATCCTAGCTACCACTAGAAAGTGGCTTGGTCACAGCAGAGAGTATGCAGGGCGGAAACTTCTTTTCATCTATAGGGCAGGCATACTAACTGGACAGGGGGCCAGTATACATTTTTATATGGCAGGATCGGCTGTAGTTTTAATCGAAATATATGGCGCTCCCCAACATCCTCACCTTCTTGTAGCCTCTTCAATTGGTATGCTAACAGGATGGCCTAGAACAGGTATACTCAAAGCACTGCTGGGGGCCGCATGCGGCTCTCCTGACCTTTAATTGTGGCCCCCTGGTGAACAGCAGCACTTGGCTGCTGTTTATTTGACAGAACGGCAACATTCATAAATCAGTAAAAACGGTGTAGTGAGTAGGTCCACGCAGGTAAGGTGAATTCAAGATGTTTTATTCATGAAGTAACAAGTTGAGTAGTTAAGAAAAACAGGTAGATTTAGTTGTGAAGGAGAGCCCCACCAGGAGGAGCCTGACTGCTGCTCAGCCCATGCCCAACTGTCACTTCACCTCTCAGTGTTCCAACATTCCGAGGCTAGTCATTCTATTGAGGACAGAGCACAGGCCCTGGCTGAGGAGGAGGTGTAAAATACATTACATTACAAATGCAGGATACTACAAACGGGCATACATTATTTACTTGTAAACTAAAGTAATGGTCCAAGACAACTTATGTTTAGAACACCTTTAGTTTTAAAGACATCTTGCACTAAATATTTAAAAACATGATAAATTCTCTGCAAACTTCAAAAAAAGTGTATTTTTTTTACATGCACGAGAGTGTTACTTTAGTAAATCAGATTATTTCACTGCATTGAAAGGTATTTATTAGCAGTGATAGTTTTTAAACATGATCTTGGAAACATTCATGCCACCCCCATTCTGAAAACAATGTCATTGCCATTAGTGAACCAAGAGGCTAGTCATTGGTCAGGTGCACCTTTTGTGTAACCTTGGTTGTTCTATAATTGGAACAACATTATAGTTTAGTAAATAAAACACAAGAGAAGGTTTGTTCAGCACACACCCTGACCTCATGTAGTTTAGGAAGCTCTAATATGTGGTAATGAAGAAATAGGAGGCAAAGTGAAATTAACCAATTGCCTAAGATCACACAATTTGATCAAGTGGCGAAGCTAGAGCTGATACCAGATTTTCTGGTTTCACATTTTGCAATTCAGCCACCAGATGAATATCTCTTTCCCTCTCACATTTTACATTAGAAGGTAATGCTTTGACTTTAATTCTTGGTGCATGAGAATACAGCGTTGGTGGCAGACAGAAGTCACTAGAAGGCTCGGTTTGTTTTCCACACCATGCATCTGCTTCACGTCCCCCAACGTCCGCCTTTTATCACCCCGATCCTCGACCTGCTGGCATAAGTGCAGCCCTCAGACATGCCACAGGCAGTACTTTGTGATCCCCGGGGAAATGTTTGCAAGTACCCATGGCCTAGTAGATGCTGCTGTATTTGAGGTGAGAGTTAACACTTGCACCATGTGTTATTTTCACGTGTCCCCATTTTTTTTTTCACATGATTTTTCATGATTAACTTTTCACCAAAGATGGTGAAGTGGCATAGTGTTCATGTTCTTGAGGCAACGATGTTGCCTCTGATTAGTATAGTATTTAAGAGTTTGCCCTTTCTAATTTCCTGATGGTTTCCGCTCAGTCAAACATCAGTTACTTTGAAACCTTTGCAGAAGGGCAACAATTGGGTTTGTTGGCTTGAGGTATTTCTGTGTACAGGACGGAAGTGTAGGCAATGACAATGAGAATAGTTTCATTAGGACTTTGAAATCGATGCTGAGGTTGTATTGTGAGAGACACAAGGCCACTGAGGCCCACGTAATAGGGTCAATGTGCTGAGAGGAGGACGAAATTTGGGCTCTTTTGTGCAGGTCTTGGTCAAACCAGAAGGATTTGAATCATTTGAGCAAGCCGTCTGAGAATTTTTCTATTGACTGCAGTTGGTGCGAATTATGTTGTGGGGCCAGTCGGAAGAAACTAAGGTCCTCATTATGTGTGGCCCGTCCCCAGATAAATATTTATCACATCTTCTAAAATCCAATTCCTCACGTATCAGAATATAGCAGTTAAGATATTTATCATCTATTCTGATTTCTCCTCTGTAAAAATGGGGCATCTACCGTGCAGATGTTGATGCTTACTGCACCAAAATCTGCATGTCCCGGTATTTTTCCGGGCATTTTTCAGGCATATCCCACTGGAAAAAGTGCAGATGTGGGCGCGGTGTGGGTAGCAAACTCAGAATTTCACTATGTGCGGTCGTAATGAAGTCCTACTCATTTTAATTGAATGTCAAAATTTTATGTTTGATCCGTTTATTGATTTTTGCAGTGGAAAAATCAAATTTCACCTGTATGCTACATACATTCCGGTCCAGGGAAGACATGGCTTGGCAGTATGGGCTGGGCTGTTCCCATGAGGCACAGGGTCAGACTGATTTGCATATGGCCATGTCTGAACTGGGGTGGTGGAGTGAGCTAAAGCATGATGATGGATTAAACCCAGATCAGTTGACTGGGGGTGAGTGTTTGATTTGCTCTAACGCTCCGTCCATCATCCCCTTTGGTATCGCTTTGTTCGCCCTAAGTTGGCAGGGTATGCCCAGACGTGGGTCCCTTGCTCACTTTGCCACTGGATTCAAAATAGCCTGGCTGACGAGGGTTATGAACCCGAAACCGGTCCCAGGATGCTTGTTTCCGGTCCAGGGAAGACGTGGCTTGGCAGTTCGGGCTGGGCTGTTCCCATGAGGCACAGGGTCAGACTGATTTGCATATGGCCATGTCTGAACTGGGGTAGTGGAGTGAGCTAAAGAATAATGATGGATTAAACCCAGATCAGTTGACTGGGGGTGAGTGTTTGATTTGCTCTAACGCTCCGTCCATCATCCCCTTTGGTATCATTCTGTTAATTATGCCTGTATATTCTGAGCATCCCACCCCATTCGTCTCATCTGGGTGGGCCTTTATCTTGCCCTCTCAATTAGTATCTGGTTCCTCGTTCTGTGCAAGATCCTCTATCAGAACAAGGGAGCATATTAATTTGCAAGGTCACAAGTATCGAGTTCCAGCTATCTGTAATGGCAAATTTGCGCAGCCCTAAGGTGTCCTCCCACCGGAAGGATACCGCCTCTGCTCTAGCTCCGTTAAGTACAGAGCAGGTCCAGGCTTTTAGTGGTGGGGAGTCTTTGGATTTCCAGCATTTCGTTATGAGTCTCTTAGCCACCACCAGCCCCAGATCTATAAATCCACTGGTGGCTCTGTACTTTTTGTATCGTGTGAACAATCCTAAAATACACGTTTCCTATTTGTTCAAGAGGCATCTATCAGTGCAAGCAGCTAAGTGTTGTATCACTCCCTCCCAATACTTTCTTAAATTGACACATAACCACTACATATGTACAATATCTGCACCCTGACAGGAGCATCTGGGACTACGTATCATTTCTACTAATGTAGCGATTTATTTTCTCAGGTGTTAAATATGCACAATGTATTAAATAATATTGTATTAATTTGGAGCTGGCATTGTGAGGGACCAAGGTGGGACTTACCAGAATTATTTTCCATTCTGTGTTTGTGTAAGGGCGGCATAATTCAAGTTCCCACTTTGTCCCCAGCGGTGTAAGATCTGTTGCTGTGTGAAAGCGAAGCGCATCTGCGAGTCAACGGGTGTGATTCGTGCAATTTCCCATGACATGTATATATCGGAGTACTAAATTGGTTGGTGGTTCTTGTCTAATGTCTCCTCAGCTGCATTGCAATAGGCTCATCCACAAGGCATGCATGAGGAAGTGTCCTGGATGTATTCCGACTTCTGCGTAATATCAGTGAACAATATGAGTGCCCCGTCTAGGTAAAGGTCACCTAAGGTGTATAGACATGCATCAAAATCAGCCCGTACACTTAATCTGCTACCCCTCGGTTTCCCAAGCAGCGGTATCGCTGGTGCATAAGGTCTAGTATGTCTAGTGAGGTATAAGGAGCGACAATAACACCTATAGGCTAAGCGCAGCAACAAACGGCGAGGACTAATCTTCTTGTCACATGGGTGAAATAATGCCAGAATGTTATGTTAAGTTTATGCTTTTATGCTACATCCTTGCATGTCATGTCTGTTAAATATAGACCTGTCACCCAGCATGCTTCCCATTGAAGTTGGGATGCTAAGTAGTATTGCTCTGGGTTAGAAACTGTGAGCCCTCCTTGGTCCGACGGCAAATATATTTTGTGAGCGCCGCCCTACATCTTGTGTTGCTTCATATTAGCTCTCAGAACAAGCGTTAAATTGGCTGAAAAAAGGATGGTGATAAATACAACTGTTAAGTATGTAAAATAATATACTAGATGCGGAAGCACCACCATTTTTATAAGTGAAACCCTTCCCACCACCGATAGAGCTAATGTCTTCCAGAACATCATCTGCGATGATACAGAAGTAATCGCCCTAGTGGGACTGCCATCAGTAAGTCTTGCTCTGCGTGCCATATCCTGATACCCAGATCTTGTTGATGGTGAACATTTGATTTGGCGTGGTAGGATCAAATGGAAATAAGCAAGTCTTATCCCAATTAACTTGCAGTCCGGAGTGATGTGCAAGACAATTAAGCGTATTAGGTATAACATCCAGCACAATTCCTGAATTCTTTATGTATAATAGTAGATCACTAGCCTTTAGGGAGATTACATGCATTTAATTTCCCAGAGGGATCCCCCAAGGAGCTGCAGATGTTCGCATTGCCAATGCTAAAGGCTCCATGGCCAGTAGAAAGAGAAGAGGCAGCCTTGTCTAGTGTCTGTTTTCACTGATATATGTTCGTTGGGACACCATGCGTCCCGACCTCACCCTCATGACCGGATTATTGTATAGTAGCTGCAACAGCGTGCTAAAATATGTATCCAGTCTATATCTGGCCAGAACATTAAAGATAAAGGGCCATTCCACAGTGTTGAGTGCCTTCTCCAGATCAAGCACCATACAGCCAGAACTGGGCCAGGCCTGAGGGGCATAGTGCATGTCTTGGAACCGTGGGCGCAAGTTATATGTTGTGGACCGGTCTGGGACAAACCCATTCTGGTATTCGTGTATTAGATAGGACATTAAAGGTGCCAGCTGTCCTGCCAGTATACTAGCTTGAACTTTTTAGTCTACGTTCAATAGTGCCAGCAGACAGTAAAAGCCAAGTTGTGTGGGGTCTCTGTCAAGCTTCAGCAGTGTGATCAGCGTGGCCTCGCACAAAGAGGCTGGTAGACGCTGTACACGCAGTGCCTCATCATATATTTTCTGCAGTCTTGGTGCTAAAAGATCCAAGTACGCCTTATACATCTCCGCTGGGAAGCCATCTGGACCCAGCACCTTACCCGATGTTAGGGAGCGAATCGCTCCCTGTATTTCAGTTAGTATTATTGGCTTATTTAGTTCTGTGCGCTGATTAGTAGTAAGCTCAGGGAACAAAAGTCCATCCAAAAACTCATTTTTAGGTCTCGCCTGGCGCAAGCAGCACATGCGTTTCTCTCGCTATTGCAAGTACCTTTTGGAATGGATTCTGCCGAGGGCTTTCATGCACACGTCTGCATGGACAAACATTGCGGCTCTTGCCGTTTGTCCATAGCAAACAGCATGCGCGTGTCCGTACGGACTGTGGACAGTACGACACCATCTTGCGAAGCTTTTGTTGTCATAGCAATGAAAATGCCGCTTCAAGTATGCAGCTTGCCGCGTATGGGTGTACAAAATGTGCACGTTTGCGCATGGCGGCGTGCTTATTTCTCTTGCTCAAGTGTACAAAGCCGTTAAACCGACACACTGCCTACCTTTGTATGTTAAGCAAATAGTGTCATCTGTGTCCTGAGAGCTTCTGCCCTTTTATTTACAATATACGTTGCTTTTGTAACGTGTTTTAGGAACCCCTAACAGGAGCAGGAGGAGAAAAGAGCAATGTGATGGTTCTTAACATCGCTCACACCTTCTGCCATAGGACTGCATTCCCTGACAACAGTAGTAATCTCACTAACATTATATTTACTAAATGAAGCATATATTTTTCTCACCCTTGTTCATAGATTCTTTGCTGCCACACGAACAGTCAATATTGAGCTTCACATTAAATATTTTGCATCAGCGCCCCCTGGCGACAGATGGCATCCCTTGTGCTATTCCGAACTGCCAGGTAAAAGACCCTTAACTCGAAAAGCATGCAGTAAAGGACATTGTCCTAAAGTAGTGGACACCGCAGTGCTTGGGTTTGGCGCTGAGCCCCCACCCCCATCTATTGACCAGAAACAGAAGTGTGGGCCCAGGTCTTGCCTCCCCTCCCCGCCATTTCTGCTACTCTTCCAATCCGATCCTCTTTCCTTCCATGGAGTCTGTCTCGGGGGGGGGGGGGGGAGGGGGGGGGGAGTGTGGTACAAATTTCCACCTGTTTTATTTTTCTTTGCTTTTTTTCTGAGCTTTCCAGTGTGCTAGTTCAACAGAGCCCTCCTGCTAGCTGGAAGGTTTTGGATAAGAAACATTAAGGGGTTTCAGACTTTGCTTATGCATGCTCGCTGCAGCCCTGGAGTTCACTGGAGTAACTGTGTGGGGGTGATGAGGAGAGTTAGGGGAGCTTGAGCCCAGGGGCTCCAGGCGACCAGCTGTTCCCCAGCTCAGTCGGAAAAACCAACCGGGCCTGCTGAGAACGTTCATGGAGGGACACAGAAGTGTGTCTGCGGAAGGAGAGATGTCTGAGAGAAGGTGGCGCCCGATTGCCGGCACAGATAACTGTCCGGGCCCTCAGAGATGTTATGAACTTGTGTTTGGGGGCTCGTGGGCTGCCCTCGCTGGACAACGAGCATGGTGAGCTGGGGCCTGCACATCTGACCGCTTGCGGGCAGCCAGGGAGTGGTCGCAGGCCGAGGGGCATGCAGGAAAGGTGCCCGCTATGGGCATGGAGGCACCCAGGATCCTTCGGCTGACAGTGGTGCTCTGTGGGCTCGGCCTGCTTCTTCCTTCCGTGGCGCTGATCTGTCCAGAGCCGTGTGACTGCCAACAGCACCAGCATTTCTTGTGCACCAACCGGGGGCTTCGAACCCTGCCAAAGGCCAGCAGCCTGCCCAGCCCTGAGGACACCCCCACCTACAGGCTGGGGGGCAACTTCATCAGCAACATCAGCGCCTTCGACCTGCCTAGCTTCATCCACCTGCAGAGGCTCGACCTGCAGTACAACCAGATCCGCCACATCCACCCCAAGGCTCTCCAAAAGCTAGGCCGCCTGGAGGAACTCTACTTCTGCAACAACCTGCTGTCGGGCATGGTCCCTGGAACCCTGGTGCCCCTGCATAAGCTGTGCGTGCTGGGCAAGGGCTGCTTCGGGAGCTTGTGGAGCCTGGTGAAACTGAGGCTGGACGGCAAAGCGCTCTTCTCGTCATTGGGGAACCTACTGTACCTGCACTTGGAGAACAACCGCCTTCGCAGCCTGGGCAGGGATGCTTTCTCGGGCCTGGGTTGACTGTGGCTACTTAACCTCTCAGGCAACCTGCAGGGGGCGCTGCGGCACCCAGCCACCTTTCGCCCTCTGAGTGCCCTAGACACCCTGGTTCTCTCTGCCAACCAGCTACAGCACCTGGGCAGCCGGGTGTTTACAGCTCTGGGGCGGCTCGCCCGCCTGGTGCTCAGCGACAATCGCCTGGTAGTGCTGGAGGACGATGCCTTTGAGGGTCTGGGGACCCTGCGAAAGGTGAGGCTGGACGGCAACCTCCTGACACTCCTTCCCGGGGCGCTCCTGGGGCCGCTGCCCAGCCTGGAGGTGCTGGATTTGAGCCGCAACCTGCTGTCCAGCATACACCCGGCGGCCTTTAGTGGGCTGCCTGCACTGGGGGAACTGAGGCTGCAGGGCAACTTGCTGACCGCCCTCCCTGGCCAAGCCTTTGCTTCTAACCCTACTCCCCACCGCCTGGACATGGATGACAACCGCTGGACCTGTGACTGTCGGCTGCGGGGTCTGAAGCAGTGGATGGGCTCCAAGCACTCCCAGGGCCGGCTGCTCACCGTCTTCGTGCAGTGCCACCACCCGGCGCTGCTGCAGGGAAAGTAATTGGACTACTAAGTTGAGTTAAGCTTTTAAAGCCAACTCGCCTTTTCACAGCTCTAGCCTACTGGCAATCTCCCATATCTAGGAAAAAGTCTGCCCCATTGCCATCAAAATGGGACATTCATGTTTCTTCCTTTCAAAGATTCTAAACCACACCCTGCCTGTTCCCAACCCCTAGTATAGATGACACCCTGCCTATCCTCACACCTGCAACCAGAGATCACTCAGCTGCCCCCTGTTCTGTCTGTCTGTCTGTCTCCTGATGACTGTGTTTATCTTCCCTACTTCTGTCTCCCACAGCACTCTCCTCATCTTTCACTGTCCTCTATTTACTCCTTTCAGAGAGGGTGTGGAATGAGGAAGGATGAGAATGGAGTCTGAACTAACATATCTTGCCTGAGCAGCTGTTGGATAGTAAGGGGGTTAGTGACTTTAAGAAGCACAAGTAGATTTGAAATATTTCTGATCGCAATCCTTTCAACTAAGCAGACTTTCCAAGGCACTGAGATTCATGGTGACTTCTTTGAAGAACCTAGAGGTGATTACTTTCATAATGTGAGCTGTGAAAGAAAGCTCACAAAGCTGCTAAGATACATTTTGTGCATTTGCCGGTCAGTGTTTTAAGGATTTTTGTGCCCATAGGCAAAACATATTTTGGGGCCCCTCATTTTAACAACTGTGAATTTTACTACACAGTTTCTACTAATTGAAGCCGAAATGATGCCAAGCTATTACACAGAAACAGGCTGCCTACAAAGGCAGTTGAAATACTTCTTTCTGGGGCCCCCAAATTCTTAAGATGACACTGGAGAAAGAGAGAATGAGTTAAAAGAAAAGGTAGGCATAGAGAAGGAGAGAGGCTGAGTTATGAAAATAGACAGAAAAGAGGACTAGAAAGACAGAGAATGTTTATTTTCCCCGAGGGCTCCATGAAGGGTGGAGGCCCTGGGCAAATGCTCACTTTGCCCATGTCTTAAAACATCTCTTTCGACTGTCGGTATTCCAGATCTTTTCTTAACAAGTTCACCTGTCACATATGTGACAAAACAAATCCTTCTTTATCATCCACCCCAATCATGAAATGCTTTTAAGCATCCTCACTCCCACACCATTTAGCTTGTCATCTCACTTTCCTTCATATTTTGGTGCTAGAGGTTTTTATGTTATGGGGTTGATGGGAGTTGAAAGTGTAGGAGCATACGCAGTCTGCAGAGTCAAGTTCAGCTTTTTCACCACAAGACTTTGTAAGAATCCAGCAGAGTAAGCTTACCACTTAAAAAATGCATTTTATGTTTTTGGTGGGGTTATTTCAGTTCCTGGAACTTGAATAGGGTATACAGTTTGTTATGTTTAGGTCTTGCCTACGCAGAGCGCATGCGCTGCATAGGAGGGCCTTTAGCCGTCGCTCTGGTCATTTTCAAGCACACACTCGTGCTTGTGGTGCCATCCACCTTGCGGGAGCAAGCAGGGGCGCGCCACAAGCACGAGCGCAGTGCTTGAAAATGAGCAGACTGCGCACGCATGCACCACTCGCGGGCTCACCTCCTGCTCCCCCTCTCTCTCACAACAATTAACATTTGTGGCTGCGCTTGTGGTTTAGCACTTGTTTCTCTCTGTCTTTCTTTCTTACTCCTCTCCCCCTACCTCGCATCTTCTCTGCCTTATCCTCCCTTTCTCTTTTTGCTATTATTACTTTTTCTTAGATTAATTGGTCAGCATTTTGTAATTAACGTTGGAATGCTTGGCAAATGAAATGTTAAAATGCGCGTTCCAAACTGACCTTTACGGAAAAATAGCATATTGTTACCATCATAACAGCTTGCTGCTCTAAAGATCTCGCTCGTGCACGCTCATTAGATGGCCCCCCGCCCCAGGAAACCATGCACTTCTAGTGAACTTTCCCTGGATGACATTACTAAATATACGCACAGCTGTCCAGTTCACCGTTCTTTGACACAAAAGCAGGACATATATAACATACATGCATACATATCTTGTAGAGCGATGCCCTGGAACACTCCACAGTTACAAACTGGCACCACGTTGTTGTTCACAGCATATGTCGTTTTCCTCTTTATTGGTAACTTGGAAACCAAGTAAATATGTAGGTGCTGGGGGATATGTTGTGTAATTGCCTCATCTCTCCGGCACCCACGGAGGCTTTCAGGATCCCTGCGCTGCTTGGGTAGGCCGAGAGGTTTATTATAACTGGCACCTCCATAGATCAATCCCAATTTACTAACCACAAACACTTCTGGTAATCAACAGTCACTTTGCAGATCAAGGAGTGCTGAGGCCTCTGTGCCTTTCCCAGCCTCTGGGTGAATGATTGCCCCAGTGTTGGCATCAGTTGATTGTGTGTTCTCTGCTGGTTTTACTTGCCATTGTGCCATTTGATATTAGATATGGTATTTAGCGTCTCGGCCTGGGGGACTAGTCACTACTGTACTGGTGTTGGCTCTTTAGAGTATGTCTTGCCGATTTAAACATGCACACATCCTTATAGAACAATAGTTTACAAGGTGTTTGTTTTCTGCGTTTTTAGTTTACAAGGTGAGGCTAAAGCCATATGACTTTATGCACACCAAAATCGAATTTAGGTGTTCAAAAACAATGCTCTATGTTTGTGCATCTCTCTCACTCTCTAAATCTCTCTCTCTCTCGGAATCTCTATAACTACTTTATACTCTTATGGCTGTTTCAGCTGAATAAAGATATTTGACTCACTCTGAACATTAAGTGGGGATCGCATACATACATTTTGCATATTTAAGTGATTTATCCAGAATCCCACAACGTTGAACCAAACACTGAGGCCGGATTCGAACCCATGTCCCCAGGTTCCAAAGTCTACAGCTCTAGCCACTGGTACACAGCTCCTCCTACAGGGGTTTCTACCTGTCTATGACACAAGAGCAAGGTTGCACGTCACTACAATTCAAGCAGTATCACTCGGCTCTCAGGGAGGTTCTAAACCTGTCTGCTCATTTGACACTGGTTTAAGTCCCACGTGACAGCAGTGGCATTTACATCTTCTATAGCAAATGATGGATTGGGGGGCACCTCTGGATCCTACTCTCACCACACCTTTTTCAAACATCTGCATCAGAGTCTTGAGGTTTCAGACATTCATCTTGGCATGATCTTGGTGTTGCATGAAATCAGCATTGAGTAATGCAGGCCTGCCTCTCATGGATAATTAAACGGATGAAATAAAGCCATTTAAGTTAAATAACCAACAAGCGTTGGCAATGTCAATAGGTCAGGCTTAGGACTCAAAGCGCTTTTTGCATCATTGATGGATTTGGGGTCTCAATAAAACATCATACATGCACTCCCCCATTCATCTTTGCACTCATGAATCCATTCATCCATCCATTAACTGATTCGGTCTTACATTCACTCTGTCTCAACCATAAAAAAACACACACAAACATTCAACATGGCGTGCTCTCTCCTAATGCTTTTAAAAAAAATGTATAACACGAACGCATTTGCAATGCAATAGGACTCGCATTTGAAGAGTTTAAGCTATTGGCATTGTAAATGGCAATGCCTTTTATTTATCTGTTTTCAGAACACATAAAAGGCATTGTTATTTACAATGCCAATAGCTCAAACTCTCGTAAATGCGAGACCTATTGCATCTCCAGGTTTGACACTCACTCACCACTCATCTTCCACAGATATATGCAAAAACATGCTCTTTAGTTATTAATTGATCACAGTGATAGGTTTTTAATAGACTATTGCAGGACAACACACTTATGTCAATTCTTCCACACGCATCTCCACTGTGGGCCATGTATGCACTTTCATAAGATAGTGCCTACATCTAGAATGATATAAGACAGCCTTTATTTCCAGGTTACACGCAAATGCTTACGATGTCACATTCTGATGCCGGACCTCACTTCAAGGGTTGCCTGTGCAGTCACAAACTGGTGCTGGTCGGTTATGTTTTTAATGGAGGGGTCCTATCTGTATTCCAAGCAAGGTAGTTCAGTTTTTTAAGGGATTCATATGGAAGCCAGTATTTCAGAAATGTGCCAGTGGCAAGTAAAAACAAGCATTGGCATAGCCAATAGGTCTCGCCTTTGGGACCTTATAAGTGCTTAGCCATGCAACAGTTGATGTTGTTGCACCAAGGATACTGTGCTGGATAACTAAACACTTATAAGGTCCCAAAAGTGAGACCTATTGGCTATGCCAATGCTTGTTTCCAAGTCCGATGCCACCAGGGATGACTGATTTAACAAGGTAAAGCGTAGAACCATTTCCCTGTGTATTTTGTGCTGTGTGTATATTATCGACCCGTCAGGGGAGTGCAATGCAGTAATGGGATTGCGCAGTTGTTCCTGTTGGATCAGCCACACCAGTAGAGTGGCAGAGCGATCCGCCAGCGCCTGTCCCTTGGCGAAGCGCGCCTCATAGTTGAGACATCTCAGCCTTTCAATTAATGTTGCATGTGTTGTCTTTGCAGTTGAGTGCTGTATAAAACATGTAGGGTCAGAAATCGTGTGCGTCTCGAGCGATATTAAGTTGTGCTCCAATTCTTGGAGTGCTCTCTCCACCTGTCCCCACATTCCACATCCCTTTCTGAGGCAGTCACCCTTGAGCACCACTTTAAATGTGCCCCATTCCTGCAAACGGGACGACGCCATATCTAGCTGCCCATGAATGTTCCATCCTCTGAGCAGTAATGCCAGCTGGGGAGCATGTGTGTTGGAGCCTGGAACCGCACGTGGCCAAACTGGGGAATAATTTCAAGCCTGGAAGGGTGCCTCACCTCCAACATGATGTCCCTGCTGGCCGACTCTCCATGTCTCCTCGACTCGCGACTATAATCACTGGTCCCGCAGTGAGCTCCGGCTCTCCTGTTTCTCCTCTCCACCTGAAGTGTCACTGCAGATACCGGGCCCAGGTGCCTCCCACAACTCTACCTCGTAGGCGTCGGAGCATCATGATCTAGCCTACCTCCTCGCTCGACTGCCTCCATCAGCTGCCGTGTGCGGTCCGGTCTGAGACATTGGGCCAGATCCTCGCTGCAGCTTCCCCTCCGTGGACTATCGGTGAGTGGCGCAGTCCTCCCACTCAAGCCTCCGCAGCTCCTGCAAGATATTTTCAGCCGTTGCCTGATCGGCAACCCGCGCATCAGCTCATCCTTCTGAAGCCAGGCCAGGCCAGTGACCACATAGCTCTCTCTCTGCGGTGTGTCTGCCTTCAGCAGGCCACTAGTGCCACCCAGGGGGCCGCCGGCGGTCAACGACCGTACCCCAGTGTGTGGATGACAGAATACAGGTGGTATAATCATGGTACTAGTTGGGCGTTTTGCAGAGTGATGGTAAGGCATGTCCGCCTTCATGATCTCGCCTGCCACCCCCCCCCCCCCCCTTCCCATTTAATTGAAAGTCCTATATTGTTATTACTGTTTTTTCCCTTGTTTGGAGGAAGACGCACTAGTCTCTCTTTACGATTTTATACGACTCATTATGGCATTCAACTTGTGTAGAAAGTAGGATTTCCATGATTGTAGAATTCTAAGGGAACCCTTCAACAGAGTGGTAGAAGGTGGAATACACTTTATCAAGTGAGAGCGCTTTTGAGGAGCGGTTAGTCAGAACATGACTGCAAATCTTGGGAATCTCTCGTGTCTACTTATTGCAGTGGAGTTTGGCGATGTCTTTGGACAGTAGTCCACCAAATCGTTTTATTATCTCAAACTTTTTATTTGTGGTGTGAAGGTCTACTCTGTTTGTTTGTTGCTGGCAGTGTCATGTGCATCATAAAAATCTGCCATTACCTATCCGACCTCTACTTTTTCCACCCATACCTTGTTACCTACAGCCGCTATTAATTATTGAAACACAATAAACATCAACTACATTACAAACACATCTATTCTAAAATACTTCAGTGACACCGTTTTAGTTCTTCCTATGGTCTGTCTGTCATGGTAAAGCGCCAAGACTGAAGGGAGACATGCAATAGCGCCAGGTACTTTTGTGATGCTCCCCGGAATGCACCATTGACAGGGAACTTTGATAGATTCCCCATATTTATGATCCGGACAGCCAGAGATGTGTGAACTAATTACCAATGATCTGGAGAAAAAGCGTTCTCATGTCCAGAACTCGCCTCGGGAGCTCGCTTCAGGGAAGGCTGTGCTGTGGAGAGAGGTCGCTGCTTGTTGGTCACTTTTGCTGCCTAAGAATCTTGCAATAGGCTGAACCTCCGCAGGCAGCTGTGGCAGAGTGGTCAGAACATTTCCATGTGTGCGTCAGACGGTGGCAAGAGTATTGAAAACGGTCTGACCTAAACCCCTAGTTCAGTGCTGAAGGCCACATTAGGAAACGGTTCCTCGCGAGATTACCTTTATTAGTCACAATCTTCTAGAATGAGGCCTCTTGTTACACTGGGGGGAAAGGATGCCTCTCAATACTCTGCAGATACCCTCATGCGCTGAGACTACGAAGAGATTTGGGAAAAAGGGGGTGGTGATGGACAGAGTTTCTGAATGATGCAGAATACTCTTACCAAGTCAAGAGATCATGGTTTTAATCCATCACCGTTTTTTAGCTCACTGCACCATCCCAGCTCAGAACCTGGCTACATGCAAATTAGTCTGTACCTGTCCCAGTGCATGATGGGAACAGGGCAAACCAAACTACCAAGCCAATTCTTATACTGGGAAGGAAACAAGCTTCCGGGGACCGGTTTCTGGCATCACAGCCTTCGTCGGCCCGGCTTGCCTGAATCCTGATGGTGCAATGAGCAAGGGACTCACGTCTGAGCATACCCTCCCACACTGAGTGTGGATAAAAACGATTTGGGAAAAAGGGGGTGGTGATGGACAGAGTTTCTGAATGATGCAGAATACTCTTACCAAGTCAAGAGATCATGGTTTTAATCCATCACCGTTTTTTAGCTCACTGCACCATCCCAGCTCAGAACCTGGCTACATGCAAATTAGTCTGTACCTGTCCCAGTGCATGATGGGAACAGGGCAAACCAAACTACCAAGCCAATTCTTATACTGGGAAGGAAACAAGCTTCCGGGGACCGGTTTCTGGCATCACAGCCTTCGTCGGCCCGGCTTGCCTGAATCCTGATGGTGCAATGAGCAAGGGACTCACGTCTGAGCATACCCTCCCACACTGAGTGTGGATAAAAACGATTTGGGAAAAAGGGGGTGGTGATGGACAGAGTTTCTGAATGATGCAGAATACTCTTACCAAGTCAAGAGATCATGGTTTTAATCCATCACCGTTTTTTAGCTCACTGCACCATCCCAGCTCAGAACCTGGCTACATGCAAATTAGTCTGTACCTGTCCCAGTGCATGATGGGAACAGGGCAAACCAAACTACCAAGCCAATTCTTATACTGGGAAGGAAACAAGCTTCCGGGGACCGATTTCTGGCATCACAGCCTTCGTTGGCCCGGCTTGCCTGAATCCTGATGGTGCAATGAGCAAGGGACTCACGTCTGAGCATACCCTCCCACACTGAGTGTGGATAAAAACGATTTGGGAAAAAGGGGGTGGTGATGGACAGAGTTTCTGAATGATGCAGAATACTCTTACCAAGTCAAGAGATCATGGTTTTAATCCATCACCGTTTTTAGACTACGAAGAGGACATCTTTTCCGAGTCCCCTGTAATGGTCTTGGGCAAAGAGACATGAAGAGTGCTATGTTTCCATGACACCCATTTGATTTTTTGAGAAGGGAGATTCCTGAAAGGGGCTATTTCCTTTAAGCTAATGTGCTTTCCTCGAATTAATGAATGTGTTACATTTTGGTATACCGCATTTTTTCCTATTCATCCGTTTACGAGTTTAGCTTCATTAACCCTGAGCAATGTGTTAACTGTGAAAAAGATGAAAAACCATTACCAAAGGTTCTTTCAAAGAACATCGAATGTATGCTCTTAACGTAATAGATATTGTTGTGTGCCAATTGAAATCTGACCCCTTATGTTTTTCTTCCCCCAGATTATCAATGGTTTGGCTCAGACAACAGGCTGGCCATCTGTGGTAGCATGTATGGGCAACTGGTTTGGGAAAGGAAGGTAAGGACAGCTGCGAAGTATCACATTTTTCCTTTACATGCACAGTGGTTGCAAAATCTGGGTTGGGCAATAACAGAGTGGTTCTCACTGTTATGAGGGTTTACCATCTCTGTGTCTCACTTTAGTTTTTAAGATGTGCACATTGAAGATTCTGTCATTGCACTTATGATTGTCAATTTGGCTTAATTTTTCATTTCTCTCTGCACAGTTAATCTCACCAGCTCACTGTTTAATATCCTTAATTCCTACTATAATAGATAGTTCGAAAACCCTAAATTGGTATCTGCTGTGTCTAAAATTCTAGACATTTTGTTGGGATGATCACCCCATTGTAAGAAGGGAAACAAAACAATATTTCAGACAATTAGATCAGCAAATGCACCACTTCCACTGAAACTGCAGAAGTTCCTCATTTTACATAATTGTTTTCATTATTCAGGGTTGTTTTGACATAGTGGTGCATTAGCACAGAAGATATTGCAAGAGCCTAAGAGTTCTGTCTTCAAGAAGGCAAAAATAGGGACAACACCAATGCATTTTGTTGCAGTATGTTAAAATACACTTCAGTGAATGCAAAGTTAGTGATTTCTATGATACAGATAAATGCATTTGTATTTTGTATATGAAGCTTATGTTTATTTGACAATTTGTGAGGGGATGCCATTTTACTGACCCCCAGTCAGCAAGTACCCTGGACCTATGTGCCTTCTTGATAGCTGTATGCTGGTGCACATAGGAAAATGCTGTATATTATTTCTGCTGTTCTGATGCTTTTACGTACCAGTTATCCCATCGCTATGATTCTACTTCCTTTTCACATTCCTACGGTCAGAAAGTGTGTCCAGACCTGGGACACAGTCGCTCTGCTGCCTGCCTACCTAAAAGGAAACGTAACTCCTCTACAGGTATGCCTACAAATGACCTCCTCTATCCAGAAACCTCTTTTGTTGACTACCAAAGCAGCCCAGTAGACTGGGATTGAAGCAGGGCACAAAGCAGGATTATCGGAAGGTCATAAGAACAGGAAATAGAATCTGCTTAATGGGATGACCAGTAAGTAATCATAACATTATCTCCTTATTACTTCTCTGTCCCTCCCAGTCCTTATGTAATTTGATATGCCAAAGCATCAAGAACCAGCATCAACTGCCAGCCAATGCAGCCCATAGAGAGTGAGAAGGACCATCCCCAGAAAGTCAACAATGCCCCAAGTTTCAATGCCAAACCAAGTCAGCAAGCACTAGAAGCACAAAAGGCATAGGGCACAGCCAGTGTGCCCAGAGGAGGTGGAGACCTGCATTGGGGACACCCACAGAAGGCAACTGGAGAGCAACAAGAGAACAAAGAATCCCAAAACATAAGCTTCTCCCACAGTCAGTGATGCTGGCATAGAGCCAGAAGGGACCAAGGGACACCAACATGAAGACCCTCATGCAAAGCCGACTCTCACCAGCTCAAGCACTAACCAGATCGAATATAAAAGAAAATCACCAAACCTCACCACTGGGTGGGGGCAGGAACATTAGCTTCAAATGAGAAGGCCCAAGCCCCCTACTCATAAAGTCCTTCCACCACTCATGATACACTCAGCAGAGCTGTTAGAACTTTCATCCTTAGGATGGTCTTCCCCCAACTTTTTGTCTGCTTACCTCCACTTTTTGCTGTATCTTTTGATGGCCTTCGGACTCTGAGCACTTACCACTGCTGACCAGTGCTAAAGTGCATGTGCTTCTCTCCATAACATGGTGACATTGGTTTATACATGATTGGCATATTTAGTTTACTATAAGCCCCTTGTAAAGTAGTATTCCATATACTCGGGTCCTATACTCTAAATGCTACTATTGGGCCTACAGCATTGGTTGTGCCACCCACACAAGTAGACTTTCACACCTGTCTCAGGCCTGCCATTGCAAGGCCTGTGTGTGCAGGTTACTACCATGTCGACTTAGCATTTAAAACCACTTTCGAAGACTTAACGCCCCCTTTTATTATACTTAGGTAACCCCTAAGGTAGGCTCTAGGTAGTCCCAAAGGCAGGGTGCTGTGTAAGTAAAAGGTAAGACATGTACTTTTAGGTTTTACATTTCCTGATGGTGACAAGCAACTAAATTTGGCCTACTCCTCTCATAGGCAATCATTGGTAATTCCTTAAAACACTTTTAAGCTGTATTTCCTGATTAGAAAGGAGTAACTGAATCATGTTTCATATCTTTTGAATGACGTAATTGGACTTATCATTACTGTATTGGAAATGCCACTTTTGGAAACTGGACATTTCTCTGATCTTACTGCTCTGTGTGCCTTGTAGCCTGTCTCCAATACATGTCTGGGGTGGGTGATAGCTACGCTTTGTGCATTCCCTTTAGACCGCCACAGACACAAGAAGGGTGGTGACACAGGGAAATCATCTGTATTAATCTATTTCTGATCGCTCCTGGGCAGTACGGGGAAGGGAGAACAGACACTTACACCTGAAAAAGCAGTGTCCTATATCCCACATAAAGGTCAGATTACCCCCCACAGATATCCTGATAGACAGAACTGGGAGGAAAGGGGACCTGTGCATTCCAAGGGCCTGCTTTGAAGTCATTCCCACTTAAAAGTCTCAACCTGGTATAAGTACTGGGGCTCTGACACTACTGGACCTGTGAAGAACTCTGCCAGGAATAAAGACTGCTGTGCTACGATTGCCACTTTGCCGGACTGCTGCTTTGAAGGAACTGCTTTCTTCTTTGCTGAGCTGCCC
Organism: Triturus cristatus; assembly: GCF_964204655.1. Classification (NCBI taxonomy): domain Eukaryota; kingdom Metazoa; phylum Chordata; class Amphibia; order Caudata; family Salamandridae; genus Triturus; species Triturus cristatus. The sequence continues at coordinate 1,164,016,884 of NC_140583.1, forward strand.
TGCTGCATGTTGATCTCTGCCCTTCTGAGGAAAAGGACAGGGCCCATCTCACTTTAACACAAAGTGACTCCAAGGGCTTGCTGGATTGCCCCCTGTTCTGAAGTCTCAAGGCCATCAAAGACTTTCTTCAACAGTACTGGGACTCTGCCATCTGTGAGCCCTGTCCTGCTCCAGTAGTGCCAATCCAGTGATGCTGTGCTCTTGCAAAGCGATTTCTGTTGTCCAGAACCATCAAAACCAGAGCAGTGACAACTTTGCTCCGATCCGAACTGATGCAGTGCTCTTCTACGCAGGAGCCAATCGCTGACATTGTCTTGCTGGACTGTGTGGCTCAACTACGATGCAGTGCCTGCATCGTAAAGGAGTTTGATGCCAAAGCCTTCATCAAATGCACAGATCGGCGCCAAGGCTTCATCTCCATCCAGTAGATCAACGCCGCCCTGCCTCCTTGACTCCTCACATCGAGCCGTCGATGCATGCTCCATCCAAGGCACTTTGTCAGTGGGACCTGTCTGAGTCCTGTAGTCGGCCTGCCCTCCATCAGGGTCGGCCTGAACTTTGGATTTACCCTGGTCTAGCGCAACCTCAAGGGTGAACAACCTTTACAACACAACTATTACAACGCACTACGCTTACACCGAAATCTTTACAACGCAACATCCACTACAACGCATTCCATTACATCGCATGACACTACAACGCATGTTTAAAAACTACCTTTACAACGCATTCCATTACATCGCATACTACCTTTACCACGCATACCATTACAACGCAATCCAACACTTACCCTACTGTTGCACCCCCTGGAGTTAGAATAGTAATTTTTACCCCTATACTATCCAATACTTACCTTAAATGCAATTTAATATTATGCGTTGTAATGGTATGCGTTGTAAAGGTAGTATGCGATGTAATGGAATGCGTTGTAAAGGTAGTTTTTAAACATGCGTTGTAGTGTCATGCTATGTAATGGAATGCGTTGTAGTGGATGTTGCGTTGTAAAAAATGCGTTGTAAGTGCATGCGTTGTAAAAGTGTGCGTTGTAACGACATACATCCAACCTCAAGTAACCTTTTAGCACTATTGACTTTTAAGCACTATTTTTGGTTTATTCTTTAAAAAGTCATAAATCCTGTTCAACTTATTGCATTTTTGTCATTTTGGTCTTGTTTTACGTATAAAAACATTCTCTATGGTTTTAAATCTGTGTGGAGTATTTTTGTGGGGGGGGTTATGTTTTTGTTGGGTGTGTGTGTGTGTTGCACGAATACTTTACACATTGCCTCTTTAGATAAGCCCGACTGCTCTGTGCCATGCTACACAAGAGTGAGCATAGGTTATCTTTTAGTGTGTATCTAGCTTTCCCCGACTATGATTGTGGTCCCTATTCTGACAGGGTGCATACCCCTGCCAACTAGAAACCAAATTTCGAACAAGATCCATCTATGCTCGCCAACTACAGACCTGTCTCCTTACTACCATGCCTAGCTAAAAGCCCTCGAGAAGTCACCAACAGATGTCTTACTGACCACCTCAGCAACCACCAACTCCTCAACACCACACAGTCAAACTTCAGACCCAACCACAACACCAAAACAATGCTCATTGCCACCACATATGACACTGACTATCCTGGACAGAGGAGAACTGCGCCTCTCATCCTCCTGGACCTCTCTGCTGCATTAATCACGATCTCCCAACTGATCTACATCCGATACCTACAAGAGATTGTAACCCAAGACCCAGCTCTTTGCTGGATTTGCACCTTCCTTCCTGAGTGGCAGTACTCAAGCAGTCAGCCTGGCCCCTTACTCGTTGGATGCCTCCACCCTCATCTGTGGATTACTGCATGGTTCGTTCTCTCAGCCAGACCCTCTTCAACACGCACATGATCCCTCTGGCCAGGGCATCTGCAACCACAACTTAGACACCCTCTCCTACACCGACTCATACCCTTCCACCTGGTTAAGACTCCTGACACACAAACAAGTTCACCGCCTGCATGTTGGAAGTCGCCAACTGGATTTAGTCCGATTGTTTTAAACTCAACACGTGTGATCTTCGGCAACAACTCCTTGCTGTAGGACTCAGTCTAATGGCTGGCTGAACTAGTACCCAAATCCACCCCAAGTACCCACTCCAGGAACCTCTGGTTCATCAGTGATAACAAGAGGGACATGACCACGCAAGTCAACACCATTGCTGCATCCTGGTGCCACGCATTGAAGATTCTGAGCAATATCTTCAAATGGTTAATGAAAAACACCCGCAAGAGAGTCACATACGACCTCATCACCAGTAAGCTAGACTATGGAAACACCATCTATGCTAGAATCAGCAAGCAAATCACCAGTAGTCTACAAACCACCCAGAACTCGACAGCTGGACTTACCCATAACCTCCTATACAGTACTCATTCCATACCACTTCTCGGAGAGCTCCACTGGGTCCCGATACATAAACGCGCACAGTTTAAACTCCTCACCCATACCTTCAAAGCACTGTACAACATAGCCCTTCCCCCAACCACCTTATATGTTGCATCTCCTTTCACAAACCCTACAGACACCTCTGTTCGGTCAGACTCCTACTTGCACACATCCCACCCAAATGTAGAACCAGATTCGGAGGTCAGGCCTGTGAAGGCCAAGCTCGGGGAGATGGGACTCTGGTATGGCATGCTCTACCCAGCATGCTTACATGTGGATGTACAGGTTGAAACTCATGTATTCGACACCCCTGCTGAAGCCCAAGAGTTCTGTAAGAGGCATGCCAAAGATTGCCTTAACACTCCTGTGGGCTCCCCTGCGCGGTCCTCCCTGACCTGCAGGCCATGAACAGTTCTGATCTCTTTCCGGCTTACTAACCGATATTTGCATCCTGCGCCCTGGCCGCCCTGGTGTTGAGCCCTCGTCATCTGCCTCAGAGAAAGGACATTAGCTTGCAACTCTCCTTGGTTCCCCTTTCATGATGGCTGAGTTGAACTGCAAAACCACACCCAAGTGATGGGATTGATTGACCCGCCAAGAGGTCTGGCGGGACAGGCCCTGCCTTAGCGTTCACCATGCACTCTGTTGGCCCCCTCACACATACCTCTGTCCCGCTTTACCACTAAATACTTGTGTTTTGCAATGGGAACCAGATGTTGGTGTGTTGCCCACCCCTCACGGTGTACACCAATATGTTATTTGTACTAGTTGGGGGATTTTTTCTGTTTTGCTTCATGTTGGCATGTTCACCAGCGCTTTTTTGCCTCGCTACGTGAGGCAATTGTAGTCCTGATGTTAACGCCAGGCAAAGACCTGCAGCATTGCAAGTCATACAGACCACTGTCCCTCCTGAATTTTGTTACTAAAATTCTTGTGAAGGTCCTAGAAACTAGACTGTCGCTCCTTTTCAAAACCACCATCTCCCCACTCCAGGCAGGGTTTGTCCCCCTCTGCTCTACCTCTATAAATCTGTGCATGCTGTTCTCTGTGATCAGTAGGATCTCCCCGGAGGTCCCGGCTTGCTCTGGCCCTGCTCGATGCAGAGAAGACCTTTGATTCACTCGAGTGGCCTTTTCTATGGGCGACGTTGCGAAAACTTGGGCTTCAACGCGTCTTCAGATCCCTAATCCAGCTCCTTTATGCCCACCAAATGGCTCTTATCCATGCCAGTGGCTCTCTAATTGCTCTGTTCACACTGGCCAGGGTACGCGACAGGGTTGCCTCCTCTCCCTGCTTCTATTTATAATAATAATACTTTCTTTATTCGGAAGCAAATGCCACCATAAAAGATACAAACATACAAGAAAAAAAACATTAAAAAAGACACATCATAATTTAAGATAATAGATAAGACTAATACACAGCCCATGTTAAATAGTGAAGAGTAAATCAAAAAGACCCTCACAAATTCATAAACAGTACATACTATAAATATAAAAAGTACAGTGTAGGCACAAACCGAGCACATTTCAATCAGGTCTCGAAAGTCTAGACCTGTAAGCGGCCTGCAAAAAGCTTATCACTGCACATAAAGTAAAAACATTTGGCAACAACTGTAAATGCAAGACTGCAACCCTGGCATGCCTAAACTTTGAATTCCTGAAAAGGGGACGGAGGTATTGTCTTCTTGGCAAAGAAAAGAATTTGCACTATAATACGAATTGTAACATGTCCTGAGGACATCTAGAATCGCAGCCACAGGGACCTGTTTGATTAGAAGGGAAAAAACCCGGGCTGGGGATGCTAAAAGGAAATGGAGATAATTAACCCCTTCGCCACGGCAGGAATTCCGCCGCGGTGCTGGGGGGGTTTGGGCGCAGTTGCGGGTCCGCTGTGCTCGTGACGGAACCACTCCGTCACGAGCCACGGTTGAGCTGTGCTCATGACGGAGTGGTTCCGTCACGTCTCCGCCCACTGCGCTAATCGCCCGCACAGGCGGGGAATTAGCGCCGCGTGGGCGGAGCGGCCGCCAACGGCCGCAGCATGACGGAACCACTCCGTCATGAGCACAGCGCAACCGTGGCTCATGACGGAGTGGTTCCGTCATGAGCGGGGAAGGGGTTAAATCTAAAACAAGTGATTAAAAATCTATTGTGAGCACTATTGAGGGCAAAAAGGTAATGTTCCATTCTCAGCATAAGCCCCCCACTGAAGATTTTCTTAGCTCAATATTTTCACGATGAGCAGAATTTTTTTTAAAATATGTCTTTTATAATATTAACATCCCTAGGACTTACAGCATCATGTGCAAGAAAAATATCTGACCTCCCTAGAGCCTGAAAAGACTCCCTTTACATAACGTAACCAGGGGATTTTGTTGCCATGCTCCAGAGAAAGGCAGTCTGAAAGAATCAGATGATTTAAAACCTTGTTTTCGCTAGTCCATATCTTTATCCAGCACAGTAAAGGTTTAATTGCCACTTGATCCTCCAAAAAATCAACCCCTAACTCTTCGTGCACTAACCTATCTGGCGTGCTTTGAGGAACCCGCAAGATCTGACGCAAAAACGTATTTTCAGCCACCTGAAGCCTGTTTACGGGAACGTACCCCCATATTTCACTACCAGATAATACCTTTTAAATACCTAGGGACCGTTACTATTTTAAAATGCTTCTATTTATAAGTGATGCATCCACTAGTTCGACATCTGCTGGAGAAACACATCTGCCGCAGGCTACAGTTTGATACAGGTCCGCTGTTACTATCGCTATACGCGGGTGATATCCTGTGGGAGGTTTGGTCAGAGGACCTGCAGCACCCCATACCAAGCGGTATTTGTTATTACTGTCGCACGCAGACCAAGTTAGTCTCCCCAACAACAGACAAACTACTGCATTTCAAATTCCTACGTCACGTATACAAGACACCCGAACTCCAGCCCAGGATTGATCCCGTCTGCTCCGCACACCAAACGGCCCCAAATGTCATGCTGACAATACAGATTTTTTTGCACCTGGCATGGCTGTGCTTCCATGTGGGCAGTTACTGGACTGACATTTTTGCACTCATCTCCCAGATGGTAGAAGCAACACTGATCCCTGACCCCCCTGCTGCAAGGTCGCCATACATTGGGGAGGTACATGTCATCCTTTTATAACAAACTGGCTCAAGATTCTTGTCTTTTGTGATTCAATCAAGACATTTGACAGCCCCTACATACATATCTGCTCCACTCCAGCACAACTGACTGCGACTGACATTTATGGGGCATAGGTATCTGCATGGTTTGGCAGTCGATAATGCCACTATTTTGTACTTGATGCCGTAATACTCCCTCTGGGCCCACAGGGGCTGACGCCACACCCAGACGCCTCATTCCCGATACATGTAGACCCAACCCGCAGGCATTCCTCCGCAGATAAGGACCGGGAACAGGTTGCATTTTATGATTTTATGTCCTGTTGTATCAACGTACAGTGATACTGTTTACTTTTTACTACAATTGTGAACATATAAACTTACCTGATGTGCACAGTTTATTGAAAATGATGGTTAAAGCATTTTTTTAAAAAAAGTATAGCCAGAGGAGACACTTCTGCTGACTTCGAGGGGTCCCTGAATGCTGAAGCTTTCACCCAGCAGCTGACTGACTTCTCCAGGAGGGGTGTCCAGTTTGTGACCAAGATGGTTTCCTACATTCTGACCCACCAGTTAAAGGGGTTAGATCATCCAGAAGGGGGTTTCTTGACAGACCATACATTTACACCTCAGACACGTAGGTTAGTGTTTGCATCATAGGAGTATGATAGACTGCTATAATACAGTATATGTATGCATATATAAGTGGTCTCAGCAAGATGGTGGAACTCTTCGTTTTATTCACTGTCTTGACACTCATTATAACTTTTGTCTGCTTCTGTCTATTGATTATTGCAGCACATATTTTCTATACAAGCATCACTTTGGTTCAATAAATATTGAAAAACATCCCTTCGTGTATTCTTTGTATATTTCTGAGTGACAGGGCACGAGTGTCTGAGCGAAAGATTCTAGGCATGTCACCATGGTTCCTGGGGGAACAGAGTTGTTATGTTCAGTAGTTACCAGAACTGTTTGCTCCCTGTCTAGGTTTAGGGGGGGCTTATGGGGGCACTGTGAGATAACTGGTCCAAGGGATGACATGCCCTGGGAAGATGCATAGAATCAGTCTGTCACCATCCTAAGTGTCTTTTGTCCACAAAAGTGCAGTTCCTACTGATAAGTGGAAACTACACAACAAGGGGAAGGGTAACTTTGGCAATATATCTCACTTGCTTTCAAAATCCCTGGCCACAGATATGCTAGCAAAGGCTGCACATTTAAAGGTCTTTCAACAAATGCAGCATGTCTTCATATATGGACACCTGGATCAACTAAACTGTGTTAAACCTCTCATAGCAATGAGCTTCTTGTGCGGCATCCTATAGGATAGTAACACCAGGGATGGAAAATAAATGTAAGCGTTCCCCACAATATCCTGTATTTATCTGCTGCAATGTCTCTCCAGACTCCATATAGCAGGGAATAGAATACGCTCCACCACCTGACAGAGAGCAAGAAGGTTGATGCTGTGGGTAAACTCATTGCAATGAGGAAGAAATTCTGCTGCCTTCCTCTCATGTTACCAGTGGGAGACGATGTGGATATCATGCAACAACCCCCTGAGGTATACAAAAAGAGGGCAAAGGTGATAGTTGAGGTTGTCAAAGTTATTTCTAGTGTCAACATCGTGTGCCTTGGACACTGTGTAGACAGCCTCCAGGCTCGTCAACACAAGTATCCTGTTATCACGCTATGCTTGGCTGAGGATTTCAGGCTTTCGACTAAAGGTTCAGCAACACCTCATAGGTCTACCTTTTGGTGCCTGGCACCTTTTTGAACTGCAATTACATGAGATGCTGGAAAAGATAAAAAACGACAGACAGAGTGCGACTGACTAGCCGTCAAACAAGAGAGTTCTGCAAGTTCTTCTAATATCCTGGGACAATCCTGACACAGAAGTCCATTTGATGAACGCTGAAAAACCCTTCTAGTGAATGAGGTGTTTACCTGCTTATATTTTTGGTGATCTGGCATCAGCCGAGCATTTAGAAGGAATTAACCTCCTCATCTGGTTTTTTCTCCAGGTCAGGACTGAGTGGGACGATGGCTGCACGTTGATCAGTCTGGGAGCTCCTGGCTCAAGGAAGGTGGCTTGGGGTGGACCTGCAGTCCAAGCGTGGTTGATCGTGTACATGATTTTATCCTGAACGTAGCTGCTCTGTATGCTTGGTACAGTTGGCTGGGAGAGCATGTTCTGGAGTGCTCTATAACTGAGGAAGAGTTGTGCTAGTGGGCTGTGTTCAAGGTTAGATTAAATAATAGTATGCCTAGAAAACTGAACCTGACAGACCCCTGGAGTGACCAGGCATCTGTGTGAATGTGTTGTGGTGGGGGGCTGAACTTTAGCCTCTGGAACAATAAGCAGTGACAGGATTCAATGCAAGGATTTTGCTATCGGAGAGCCCCGAACACTGGGAACTCAATATAGAAAGAAAATATCGTATCAGACGTTATATGTCTAGTTTATATTATGCTTCTGAATACACCACAATGGGTTAGCATTGCTGGCAAAGAGACTTGAAAGTTAGGCACCGCTCTGAATGTCAGGAGATTACGCATGACCGGCGGAAAGGTTGCACTAGCCAACAAGATCATGTATGACATTACCAGTGCAGGAATACTGAACGCATCGTCTCCCCAACCAGTACATAAGAAAGAGATGGGTAGGACTCCTCCCATATTGACAGACCTCATGCAAGCAATTTAGGACTCCAAAATTGCCCTTGAAACTCACAATTTATACTGTGTCGGTGGAAATTACTTTTCTTAGGGTGGGCCATAATAAAGAGAGGGATCCACTAGAGACAACAAATAGAACTTCTACAGAAACTATAGGCGAGAACCTGGGATGCACTGCTGGTACAGGGAAATGGTAGCCCCTTCACTGGCAAAAGAAGTTTATCTGCATCTCTGGAACGGAGGCTTGTTGCTGCTCTTTTGAGCTACTGCATCCTCCTGGCCCCCATAGTACTCCTCTGGATAATGTCCTGGTGTGTGGGAGGCCCTCGAATGTTATACTGGGGCACCTAGTGGCGACTGAATGGTGATTATGCTCTGTATTAATATGTCTGTGTTGGGAGGGAATATGATCAGCCTGATCAGTGAAAATCCAAATGATCAAGGTTCTCAATTTGGACTTTTGACTGGTGTTTATGGTAGGAGCAAAAAGGCCGCCTGTTTTGGGGATGTTTGTTTTTATGGTCTATATCGGTGGTGGACGTTCTGGTGTGCAAGATGTTTGAGCAGGAGCTGTACAAAGCGGCACAGTACATTTGGATTGCTGAGCATGTCGTGCTGCTAACAACTGGGAGGCTACAGGAGGCCCTTGGCCTGATGGCTGCAGTGGGGCCTGCTCCACCCCGCACCAATTCTTCTACAATCCCCGCCCCCTCTCGAAATGTAGGTACCTTAAATAATTATACTAAGTGGCATAGATGCTGTCATTCCTTACTAGCTTATATAGGAAACTTATTTAAATGCAGTGGAACACTCTAAGTGGGCAAAGAAGTGGGCTGCACAATTGTTCTCTTCTTCAGGAAGTCACTGTGTGATGGTTACCTGTATTTGGTGGTATGGAAATAAGTTTCCTCAAAGTATATGTCCTGACTATGTTTGACATGGCTTTCTTTCCAAAACAAGATGGTGTGGTATCACCCTGTTTGGATAGCCACATGATATGGGCAGGTGAGTTCAAATACTTATTGTCGTATATGATGGATAGGTATATTTAATGTGGGAAACAACCAGCTGTGCCGAACAGACGTCCGGCACAGCTGGTTGTTTTTTGATTGAAAGCATTATGTGGCGGATGTTTTGAGAGAAATGTATCATAAAGCAAGTGTTTATTTTTTTACTCCCATTTCCAAGTCTCCAGCAGTAGACTTGATTACTTTGTTAGTCGTGTGCTGTGTGAGAATTGTTGAGATACATTATTTGGCGTAAGTAAATATTGGAAGATCATTCTTTAATGGCAGAATCTGGGTGCCAACTTGGAGACTGAGACCGGAAAGCTTACTAAATGATGAGTTCCAAATGTGTGTAACGCAGAAACTACTTACAAGTCTTTATATCAAGTGGAGTTCAACAGCTACTGCAGAGAACAAATCCCAAACCATAAAAGATGTTATGAAAGTGAAATGAAGGAGGAAACTTTGGGAGAGGATATGCAGTGAAGGTAAAATGAGACCAACCTTGAAGGGGAAGTCGTTCAGACGGCCGACGGTTGAACCAATTGGAGTCTTCATCTGATACATCTTTAGAAAAGATCAAAAAGAAGAGAATCATGGAGAAACTCTATCAAATACTAAATAAATATTCATACACCTCATCCCAGCAGAGGCCTCACAGGGAGGCTCAAAAGCCAGTTAGGATGCTTGGCTGGTTATTATGCAGATTATCGCCCTAGAAAAGAATATTGAATGTGATAGGTGAAGCAGGCGGAACGCAGTCCTCTGAAACCGCTATTAACAATCTTTAGTAGATACCTGCATAAAGTGTATGCACAACTGGACAGGGTGCACAAAGCACATAGCAGTGAATTGGATAGCACACTGCTGCCAAGACTGGCCAATGAGACCTGGGCAGAAATTGATGAACTGCTCACTAAGGCCCAGTTACAGATAGCATTAGACTTCAAGCTGCTTGTGAAGCGCTGGGGGCATTGCCGGTTGAAGTTTATCTGTGTGCGCCTGATGGAGAAATTATTGAAGGTTTGGACCGAAATCCTAGGTTTGAGCGACTCCCGTCTTCCATGGGGAGGCACTAATAATCCGGGTGCATGAGCTGGGTAAAGATACAGCTGATTACAAGTCATATAGGTCATCAGTGATGAATTCTGAGATTGATCATTAGTAAGGAACCAGAAGTAATAAGCCAGCTGCACGGTTCTTAGACTGCTTTAGTGATGGCGAAGAGGCGTGTAGCCATGTAATGGAAGGCCTCCAGTGTGCCAAGGTTGAAGGTGTGGTTGAACAATTGAGGCAAGAGGTCAAAATATGGAAACCGATTGGAAAAGGTTCATCACACAACGTATCGGAGGCTTTTCTGGTGAATATGGAAGGGTGTCTGATAAATACAACCTTGAGCCAAATGTTAAAAGATCATAGAAAATGATGTGACTTGTACCTCCTTGACATTTCCATGTATATAAATGATATTAATAGGGTGACGAGTAATATTATCTCTGAATGTGGGTAAGACTTGGTTCTAGATTAAGGTTGAGTGTATGTGTTATTTGTTCCCCCTCTCTAGAATGTTACTAATTGTTGATATTAAAAAAGAGAATATACTGCAAATAGCCATTGGGTTGTTGGAACAGTTTTACATTTCTTCATTTGTTGTAGAGCTTGTAACATTACAACCATGTGGTATGATAAAAATACTGAGTGCTCTCACTGGGGCATAAATATATGTTATTGCAAACCATTTACTTGTTCATCCGACAGTTGCCAAACATGATTAGTTGTTGACATGAAAACTAATAAACATATATTAATAAAAAAAATTGTTCTTCAGGCATTAGCAGGGAGACACATGAAGGTGGGCTCAATCTTGGGACATCGAGACCAGTCTAGTTTTATGTCATGCAGGTGCTCGATTGTCCGTTTGCATAGGTTAGACCAGCTGTTCTTAACCTTTTGACTTCTGTGGATGCCCACTGAAGCATTGTTGGAACCCAGGGACCCTCTCTGAAGTAATATTGAAATCCAGGGACCCTCCCTGAAGCATTGTTGGAGTCCGGTGTTCTCCACTGAGTCATTATCAGAAAGCATGAATCCCGGCCTAAGCATTTTCGATGATTGAATTCAAAACAATATACAAATAATACAGAAACAAGCATTCATCAAACAAACACACAAATGATTAAATATGTTATTTAATTCACATCCCCAGGGGTCCCTAGACCACAGGTTAAGAACCAGTGAGCTAGACCATGGTAAGCATAATTTGGAACATGATGTGGGACATTTTGCCATTATCTCTCTGGATATTTAAAAGGCATTTGATCGACAGGCTGGAATTTCCCTTTTTGAGCCTCTTAGGCGATTCACATTTTTGTCCTTGTTTCATTTTGGGCAAGGATAAAAACAAATAGAGTTATTTAGGAAAAGTATAGACTCTGCTAAGTTCCTATCCTATTTGCCTTTGATGTGGAGCCATTGGCAGGAGTTCATAGGAGGGAAAGGCTAAAATGGGGCTTTGGACTGGAGACATGACCCTTGTGGTATCTCTTTACAGATGATATGTTGGTGTATTAGGCCTATCTGAGAAATTAGTCCCAATATTATTGGAGTTAGTGGATGTGTTTTTAAGCATGCCAGACAGCAAACTAACTGGTCAAAGTCTCATCTGTGTCCTCTGGGTGCATGGGCAGGCGTGGACAGACCGATCTGAGCTATGTGTGGCAGCCTGTGCCTTTTAAATAGCTGGGGAACCAGGATGCCCACAAGAAGCTGGACAACTTCTTATTAAATATTGGTAGCTTGGTCGAGATGATTTGTTGATTATTTTTCTTGGCCTAGCCTACCACTGTCTCTATTGGGCCAGGTAGCATTGGCCAGGACAGGATGGTTGTGCACCCTTGCTTCATCGATGTGTTTCAGAGCATGTTGTTCCTCCTTCCAACTGGTCACTTCTGTACTGTGGACCAGCACCTGCCCCAGAAACAAATTAACTTTACGTAAAGGGCCTAATGGACATATCAGAATTTTTTACCTTTAATTTGTTCAGTAGGGGCCACCCTCTGTCAAAGGGCCAAGTTAGCCCAAAATGCATTGGGGCAATAGGTTTTCACATTCTTATTCGATTCGCGTTCAAGCATCACTTCAGTTGTAAAAACTTCCATTGAATAAAATGGACTATTCAGAATTATTGAATGGAAGACTCAAGTAAATAGACAAACCTACATGATGATCACATGGAGGCCATTGGCACTGCAATAGCAGTAGTCTAGGAGGAGATACAGTCCCAGACTGGGAACATGTTATGTTATGTTATGTTAGTAAAACTTGTATAGCGCACTGCTACCCAAAGGTGTCCCGGCGCTTGCTACAGTCCTCCTAACTAAGGTTTCGGCCAGAGGGAATTAAAACAGCCATGTTTTGAGCGCCTTCCTAAAAGCAAATAGGTCATTGCAATTTCTTAAGCCAACAGGAAGCTCATTCCAGGCCTTGGCTGCCCCAACGGAAAAACTTCTGCCTCCCCATCTAACTCTTTTAATGGTGGGTACTACAGTGAGTTTTTCTCCTAATGAACATAACGATCTTCCGGGCACATACCACTGAAATTGTTGCTTCAGATAAAATGGGCCTGTATCCTGAAGTGCTCGAAAAACCAAACAAAGGGATTTAAAAAGTATTTGCTTTTTTACAGGCAACCATTGAAGTTTTTCTATTGAGCTCGAGATGGAAGCAAATTTTGGAGTTCCCGTGAGCAGCCTGGCAGCTGAATTCTGGAGCATCTGAAGTTTTTGTAAACTGCGCTCATGAATACTTAAGTAGATGCTGTTACAATAGTCAAGTCTTGACATAATCAAGGCCGCAACCACTGTACGCTTGCAGTCAGCCGGCAGAAGGGGCAACATTTTCCTCAAGGTCCTGAGGGTATAAGAGGTAGCAGAGACCACGGCATTTACTTGATCACGCATGTCAAGATGTTCGTCCAGCACCACCCCAGGTTCTTAACTTTTCTGGTGGGTACTGGAAGAGTCCCCATGGCCTCTGGCCACCAACTAGGAGTCCAGAGATTAACGTTGTTCCCAAACCGAATCACCTCTGTTTTGCCAGCATTCAATTTCAAACAGTTCTGCAACATCCAGTCTCCCACTGCCCCCATACAGTCATGAAGCCTCTCACCCGTTGCCTCCTCCTGACCTGGTTGCAAGGAGATGACAATGTGGGTGTCATTGGCATAAGATGTTAGACCAAAGCCGAAGGATTCAATCAGGGGGGCCAAAGAGGAAACGTATACATTAAAAAGCGTAGGGCTCAGGGAGGACCCCTGAGGCACCCCACAAGGAAGGGAAAAAGGTTTGGAAACAAACTCGCCCAATGAGACAGTCTGGCATCTGTCTGAGAGGAAGGAATTAAGGAGAGACCAAGCTTTATCTCTCACTCCGCAACCCCATAGACGATCCATCAATATACCGTGATGGACCGTATCAAAGGCAGCGGAGAGATCAAGCAAGATCAGCACCGCCATTCCTCCCTGGTCCAGCCCTTTCCTAATCTCATCCGTGGATTTAAGGAGGGCAGTTTCAGTACTGTGACCTTCTCTGAACCCAAATTGGGTGGGATCCAAAACCTTAACTTCACATAGGTAAGAACTCAATTTAGTATTCATGTATTTTTCCACCAGTTTGGAGGGCAAAGGGAGGCGTAAAATGGGGCGGAAACTGCTTGGGTCTTTACTATCTAGGCTAGGTGTTTTTAAAAGCGGCAGGACAGACACAGTTTTCCACAGTTTAGGGAAAAGCCTTTCGGAGAACATGGCATTTAAAAGAGTTGTAAGCGTCCCGGCTAACGGTTCAGAAGCCAATTTTGCAGTTGCTACTGGACACGGATCGTAGGGTGAGCCTGATCTAGCAGATACGAGAAGCTTAAATGTGTCTGGGTAGGATATTGTAGGGAAACTATCCATGCTAAGTTTTAGTCAAGGCCCTGCCTCAACGTCATGGGACAAATCCACTGATATACTACCGACAGGTCCTTAAAAGTGCTATAAATAGCTTCCACTTTGGATTGAAAGAACATAGCCATTTCTTCACAGACAGCCTGGCTGGTTGAAATAATTGCAGGTGGTGGATGTGCAAGCCTAGTAACAACTTTATATAGTTCCTTAGACGAGTTACTAGCTAATTTAATCTGTCCAGCAAAAAACTTGCGTTTAGTTTCAAAAAGCATCTGTTTATAGTATCGGAGGCCTTGTGTATATAAAGCTCTATTAGTTGGCTGATAGTCCTTCCTCCAGGACCGTTCCAATTGTTTACATTTCAATTTTAGGGTCCTTAGTTCCTGAGAATACCAAGGAGCCGTGGGCTGTGTCCTTTTGGGAGTAATTACTTTCTTAGGAGCTAAGATGTGACAGGCATCCTCTATCCAAGCAGTGTATGCAATGGAAGCTTCCTCCACCTCCAAGGGCAGAGAAACCTGAGTCGAAAATAGCAGCTCAGTAAGTTCTTTCTCTCCTACCTTATTCCAGGCTCTAATCTCCTTTGTTTTCCTAGAAGAGGGATCCCTACCCTGGCCTTTATTGAATGGCCAACTCAAACATAATGGCCGCATGGTCAGACCAGGGAAGAGGTAATACATTTTCAATAGAAAGGAATAGGGAATTTGAAAAAATCCCATCTAACGTATGCCCTGCCAAGTGAGTAGGTCCCTTCACTAATTGTTTTAACTCAACACTATTCATTAAATCTAAAAGGTTTAGGGTGTCTTTATCTGCGTCAGCCTCTAGATAGAAGTTAAAATCTCCCAATATGGTGTACGAGTCAAAACTCAAAACAGCTTCCAAAAGTGTGCCGACCTCTGCTAAAAACTGATTCCTAGGACCTAATGATCAGAAAGGCTGAGCGAGAAGGATAGAGCTTCATAAAAAGGATTAAACATTATGTCAAAACTAGCTTTAATGGAACTGTGATAAATAACTGCCAGTCCCCCTCCTTTTTTAGAAGGTCTATTTGCAGTATAGCATAAAAATCCAGGAGGAGTTGCCTTCACAAGATCTGGACCAGATGCCTCATCAGTCCATGTTTCCGTTATAAAGGCTATTTGAACATTACTGCCCTCTATTAGGGTTGCACATTCAATGCTGTGTTTCACCAAATGTAAGAAACAACAAATATTCTCAACTGGTATCATTAAACACAGACAGATAAATTGCATGTACAATACATTACAGTTAGGATAAGGAAGACTCTGAAAAAATTAGATTGAGAAAAGTCATAATGTATTAGATCAAAAAGTTTACAAAGGGACATACAAAAATGTAAATGAACAAGATAATGGAACAGTTGTGACAGCACTGTACGCAAAATCAATGACACATAAGAACAACCCGAACTTGTACTTGGTGCTTAAAGTGTACGTGACACGGAGACGGCGACGCAAGTGACAAGGTGAGATGAGCAGAGGACGGCGCAAAGTGAAGTTAAGGTGAAGTTTGGAATAATATATACAAAGGTTCTGAATTCAATTTCTTTACAGTCAAAGTAATTAAATATTCATTTTAAAGAACCATAAGGCCATCAATTAAGCTGAGGAGTCGACGGCGTTTCGATCCGATCAAATTAGGATCATCATCAGGACTGGGCTGTAATATTCAAGACAGTGCTGTAGACCTGAATCAATCTTAAATAAGGAAAACCACTAGAGAGCACGGTTCAGTGAAAGTCTGGACGTGGACCAATTGGACATGTTTCTGAGAAGAAAAAGCGACGTGATTAAGGGGTTCTGAACAAGCCGAGGGTAATACTCGTGGTTAATGGGGGCAGCCAAAGTGCAATAAATGCAGCAATTCTTAATTCGATAAATTCTGCCTCATACTTAGTCGGCGCTATGAAGGCGCGAGGTATCCTGACAAACTAGTCAATAGAGCGTCAGGGAAGGCATCTAAGTCACCCAGAGTCCGGCATTTCACCAAAGAGCGTGCATTTACAAGTAAACAATTGAAAGCAAGAACAGCCTTTTTATTCAGATCCTTCTTCAAAGACCCCCTGGCTGGATATGTGATACCTAACCCTGGAAGGGTTGTTTGACACACCGTACAGGTCTTTATTATTGGTCCAGACACTGTACTAGGATCTAAACAAACACAGCCAGATGTACTTGTGCACCTATTTAGAGCCAGTAACTGTTTGCTAGAATAGGTAAGAGAGGGTATCTTACCTATAGTTGTACAACCAGAGGTTTTGGCGCAGAGCGCAGTCCGAGCACGGACGGGCGCAGACAGGCTTAACTTAGGCGCGCCTTCGGCGCGCCCACTGCGCGCTTGCGTCATGTGGGTTTAAGTGTTATCAGGGCCGAAGAGACTGAACCGCCAACCGCGATTCCCCCAAGATGGCGGCCCACGCCCCTACAACCGAGTAGAAGCTCCCCGGGATTCAGGTAAGGTAAAATGCAACTCCCAACAGTTCCTGCCCAATTAAAATTTGTTTAAAAGTTCTTTTAAAAAAACGTAGCAGCAATGGTACCTCCAAGCAGTGGAAATATGCAAATAGATAGCGCGAGTAAACAGCCTGCCGTCTCCCGGCTCAAGCCTCAGGAGATGCAGCCGTGTAACATGCTTGTAATGCTTGTAATACTTGCTTTGCAGGGACCCACCTAGTTTAGAATGAGCAACTCACTGTCTGGTACAAAATTGGGGAAAAACAGTTTGCTGCATGTATAACTGTAGACCACATCCTATGCGCACTCTTTTAATATAGTGTTGGGGTAGGAGGGCTAGTAACTTTACAAGGTTTATTTGAAGAAGTTTCGGTTTCCAGGTGACACATGATACCTCCCCTGCAATCTGCTATGCAGATTTACACAGACTCTACCTTGGGTTGTTTTTATCCGCCATCAGATTAGGACCAGTTTCCTCTGCTCCATACTTGCTGCACAGCAATGAAACATTTTGATGTTGGAGAAATGGGGTAAGCTTGATCTAGTGATCTGGAGTACCAGGGGACAGACCATATAAGAGCGACTCGTATAGGAGGAGAGTATGAAAATCTCACCTCTTAAAATTATGCCCCTCTTGTAGTGCTATACATATCTTATGATTTTAGTAGGACTGCGTATCTGGACAACGTAGACTTCGAAACATTGGAACTTAAGGGCCTATTAGGATGGCGGGTGGACTTTAGTCCGCCCGCCTCCCTAGCGGTGCTGGGACCGGCCGCCAGTGGTGCGGCGGTCCCGCACCTGCAATTAGGATGCCACCGTGGTGGTGGCATCCTCCATTCCCAGCATTGTGGCGGGTGGTGCTCACAGCACTGCCCGACACAATGCTGGGAATGCACGTTGTGCATTGTCATGCACAAGGTGACAGGCACCGGGTGGTGCCTGCCACCTTGTCCGTGACAGTGTGTGCACCCCCCCCCCCCCAATACCTTGGGGGCCTGCAACGTGCCCCCAAAAGCAAAATACGCATGTTGCCACCACAGAAAGTTCGCTTCCCGCTCCCATGCTAATATGGATGGCGGTGTCTAGCAGACACCGCCACCATATCCAGACCCATTTCCACCCGGTCGACTGGTCGACCGGCGGAGAACCGGAGGACGGTCTTTCCGTCCGCTGGGGCCCCCCCCCGCCATACTAATATGACAGGGGGGAATGGGTGGCGGGCGGGGTATGATGTAGGGCGGATCGCCACCGCCATGCGGGTGGTGGCGATCCACCCTACATCATAATAGACCCCTTAGTTCACACGTATTTATCTGAGAATGTTGGCCTGGTTGCTAGCTAGCTCACAGTGCCCCATCTGGATCCGTGACTTTACAAGGTTAACAGATAGTATCAGCAACCTCGAACATGACCACTCTATTATTCCCTAAGGGATTGTGGAAACAGATCTACCCTATTGTTGTTTTACTTTTGCATGCTGAAGGTAGCACAGGAAAGATATGAATTATGTTTTAAACATTTATTAAACCAATTGAAGAAACAAAGCATGGTAACTAGCATTAAAAGAATGGTGAAAAAGATAAACAGTTAAACCATTATGATGTTACTATGATTATTCTCCTAACTAACACTACCTATTTTATTGAGAGAATAGTGGGGGTACCTTCTGCCAAATCCTCTGGGACAGCCTAACCCCATTACCAGAGTGTGATGTATCAGGAAGCAGGCCTGTGCAGAACAGGCTATTGTCCGTTACAGTATAGGGGTCAGAGTCAGCAGCACTGCATCTCAGTCACAGTGCATTCCATCCAAGACAATCCCATCCAAAGTGCTCCTCTGCCCAATGTGGTGCAGATCCTGTTTATTTAATAAAAGCACTGTTCCAATCGCACACTGTCAAAGATGCAATGCTGATACTATGGTTAGTCTGGAGCTGAAGAGCTGTCTTCAGCTGGAAAGGCGATAAGGCTATTGCGTTCCATGTGCTCTATCCATGGACAGAGTGTATGAATAACATGATAATAATGCTTGCTAAGACAGGAACAGCTTTTATAATTTCTCAATACGTTATTGTGTAGGTGCAAAGCATGTTAAAAGTCACAATTAGAAAAACAATGTCAAGCTAAAACGTGAAACTAAAATGGAGACTGGGCAATATTCTGTCTTCAGACCAGTAACAAGAATGTAACCTGTGTCTTCTCAAGGGCCTTGATTTTTTGTAACCAATTTATTGCGTTTTTATGCAATACAGTACAGTGAGTAGATAACCTCCAGTACAGATATTTTGGACAATTGCATTACATGAATTTTGCAGCATGACCGTGTACTTACAAGTTTTGGTACATGTTGCCATGGCAATATAAATTTCAATAATAAGACAACCAAAAAACAAACTGTGAGCCTGAGGAAAACAAGGTTGCCATGTGTTTCGCCGTGGTAATATGTAGTTTGCCTGCGCACTGTCCGTGGCAGAGGTTGCTTGCAATGGTACAGAAAGTGCAACACAGTGATTCCTCCTTTGGTCATCGCTGTATAATGGGGGGGAATAGGAGAGGAGAGGGTGTGGGGGGTGCTGGTAGGGGGAGAACGTGGTCTACATTAGTAACTCAATACCTATGGCCATGGGTGTGGTGTGCTTTGTTAGTCTCGCTGGTGCAGAGTCCCTGTCTGACGTGCCCTGGTGGCGGACAGCAGTTCGTCCAATGCAGACACAATGGGGCATTTCTGCAATCCACGAGTCTTCTCGTGATGAAGTGCAGTGTCTTCGGCCCTGCCCCATTTAATGGTCGCTGCCTGCCAACTTCCTGTGCTGGAGAGTGTGCCCGCCTTCAACTGCATTGTGATCATTCGTTGTACCATCAGCAACGCCATTTCAATGCATAGGGTAGTGGCACCTCCTGCTTTATGATGGTTGTACAGGCCAAGGATGCTGCTGGCTATGCCATCTAAGTCTGTTCAGCCTGTGACTCTGGCGAGGATGCCAGTGACCTCCGTCCAGAGGGTGTGAGTGGCAGGGCAACTCCAGAACGCATGGAACATGCGTGCCAGCTGGGGCAGTTGGGTGATGTCACTAGGTCAAGTTTATGTAGCTTAGCTGGGGTGAGGTATGCCCTGTTTGGAATGTTACTTTGTATGCATTGGAAGTGGGTGTTACGGGAAATGTTTTGCAGGTGCACTAGTATCCTGTCTCCTTCCTTGGAGGTCATCTCTCTTAGCCAATGTCATTTTTCTTTGTCTGCAAGAGCCCTGGTAAGCCAGGTGATAAACCTATGGGCTGTACCCATTGTGTGCAGCGTATGTGTCAGCAGGCGCAGGTCAGGCTGCGTATCAACTATGCTATCAAGCTACTCCATTTCACGCAAGTCTACCCAGAGTTCCTTCTGCTCTACTAGGTAGTCCAAGGCGACGAGGGCCCCATCATGGAACAGGTCTCCTAGGGTTCCCACCTCTGCTGTTTCCTAGAGCTCCACCTCCTCCCGACCAATTTGTGCCCATATGTTGCGTAAAGGGATCTGCCTGGAGCATTATGGCATGTCCTGCATGACCCGCAATGCCCTTTTGTGTCTCTCATGCACCACAAGCAGGAGGCCACTAGTTGGTGCAGGCAGCACCGGTTTGGGGAGAAATAGCACCTGCACGAGTCGCAGCGCCTTGTCATCAGGCTCCAGTCCTATCCCCACCAAATGGCACCTGGCCAGGCAGTGGGTGGGCCACTGTAGCAGTGCTGCCAGGTAGTTATGCTTGAACACTGGGGCACCCAACCGTCCTCCCTCGATTGGGAGCTGCAGCTTGGCTAAGGCCACCCTGCGTCTCCCCTAATTCCATATGAGGCCATCCGGAATGGCATTTAGTGACTTAAATGTGCGGCAGGGGTTGCTTACAAGCACATTTGCAAAATAATACTTTAGAGAGCGACACCTGGCCCTGCCCCATCTGGTGAAGGGAGCACCAGAAGGTAATTTTGGGCAGAAGGGAGGAGATCGCCCTCATGAGGTTTCCGTTAAGGAGGTCTTGAGGCAAATGTTCCAATGTAACGCTCAAATATCAGAAAGTGCGCGGTTCCCAGTGGATGGTGTGGGCATCAACCTCAATGTTCTGTAGGGGACAGTCGGGGTGAAGCAGGAATAGGCAGATCTTGGCTCCGTTGACTCCAAATCCTGAGGCGGATCAAAAGGTGTCTAGTACATGCGCTATTTCATTTATGCCCTCCCGAATATCTTTAACATAGACTACGATATTGCCAGTGTACAGGGAGATGGCAAGAACCGGGTTTTAGAGGGGCATACCCCATGCACCACCTGCCTGATGGAGTAACTGTGCAATCGTCTCCATCTCTAAAGGGAAGAGCAGGGTCTATATATGCTCCAGTAATCATGTCACTATATTCTTGCTTAGAATCTTATAGTCACTACCTAGAATGGACAGTAGTCTGTAGGATGCAACTTCAAGGGGGTCCTGTCTCTGCTTCGGGAGTAAGACAATGAGGGCTTCTAGGAGGGTCGGGGTTAGACACCCAGCAGTGAGGGCACCCTTGTAGAGTTCTAGCAATTTGGGGATTATTGATGTTTCATAAGCCTTATAGAAGTAAATGGGCAGGTCATCCAGGCCCAGGGTTTTGTGCATGGGGGAGTTGTGAATGACAGGCTGTATTTCTTGAAGATAAATGTATTGTGCGTGCGACAACAAGTTCCTTTATGGAAGTTCTAGGAGTTTAAAAGATTCTGAGGTGCTCCTGGGGTGACGTATCGGTCAATATACGTCGTAACTATGCGACAAAAAATAGCACAATCAAGCTTGAGTGTGTCCCCCTGGGCACACTAGAAAGAAAACGATTCAATTGTTCATGTGATTAGCAATTTTATTCATTGCTTCTTTCAACATATATAGTTTTCAATAATATTAGTTTGTTTTTATCTTCAAAGCATATGCGACATCTTGTTACTCAGATGTTTGCTTAAGGTCCAATGCATTTCGGGTTACCTCGAACCCTTCATCAAGGACAAACCTGTAAACGCAATCAAAATGAGGAGGCTAGTAAACGTCTATAGGGTGATGTGTGATTATCAAAACGTTAACAATCGTGTTTTCAGTATGAGAGCGTTTTACTTTTGGTCCTATGTGGGGGAGGAGTTGGATTACCTCGATTTTTTGAGTGTTGAAATCATTAAATAATAGGTAGATGGGATCAAGGCTGTATTTCTTGCTCATTGAGGGGCTGTTCTCTCTACTCCGCTGTCACTACTGGCAGTGTGACGGCACAGCGAAACCTTTGAACTTGGGGCTGTTGGTCCTCAGGTTGTGGATTGTAGATCACACGGTAATATGCTCAGAAGGCACTGTGCATCTCATAGGTCATAACAACTAATGTCCATGAACCCCGGTTAGAGGTCACTGGTGTAGTGTCCCTCTCAGTTCTCAACAGCCTCACCAAGAGGTGGCTGGCTTGTTGCCTTTCCCATGCATCTTTGCCTGATACCCCCATAATCTGTGCAGCAGACCGATTTTAGCAAGTGGGCGTGATGATCTCTCTGTATGGTCAGAGCAACCCTTGCCAAGACGTCCTCCTGGTGGTTCTTGTGGTCTCCACTGAGTCAGTTCCCGGCGCAGGATGCCGCATGCAGCCACACAGAGTGTATGCAGTGCCCAGTTATGACTGTCTTAATGGCCTCCCATTTCACCACTCACGTGTTGGCTATCCGGCTGTTTTCAGTGATGTAATTCGTCATGGTTTCTTGGGTCAATTTACAGAATGCCAGGTGCTCTAGCATCATGGGCTGCATGCGCCAGGTGGGCATCAGCGGAAGGGGCTCTCTCCATGAAAATGCAGGAGGAGCGGGTTGTGGTCCAACAGGGTCTTCCCTAAATACAAAACCCACAGTGACTTTCATTTGTATGGTGCAGTGACAGAGCATGCGATCCAAGTGCTTGTTCAAATCATGTGGTGGCGAGTAGGAGGAGTACTCCTTAGTGGTAGAGAATAATGTTACCCCGATGTTGACCAAAGACCAGTGTGTGAGCGATTGGGTGAGGTATGATGATACTAGTGTTGTGATGAAGCACGGTTGGGGTGATTGATCTGTCCATTTGAATGTCTAAGACACAGTTAGTCACATCCTATAATGCAGGGTAGATGGTACCATATGGTCAGAAGTGATGGCACATGGGCCAGGAATTGTTGCTGCAACACTTTT
This sequence comes from Triturus cristatus, assembly GCF_964204655.1. Classification (NCBI taxonomy): domain Eukaryota; kingdom Metazoa; phylum Chordata; class Amphibia; order Caudata; family Salamandridae; genus Triturus; species Triturus cristatus. The sequence continues at coordinate 1,164,039,757 of NC_140583.1, forward strand.
GCTATGTATACGCTACCCAGCACCAGTGCCCTGCCATCCAGCTGCTCCTCCACATACACATATCGCCCCTCCAGATCAGTCTTGACCAAGATGCTCTTTATGGGCACAATTGGTTGAATCCATATGAGTGATCCTCTGGCTCAGCCCGAGTAGGTCATGCTACTACATTTGCCACTCCACCATTTCTGGAGGCCTTCGCCTTTGGCGACAAGTCGCTTGTAATAAAAATAATAATAATAAGCTGCTCTCAACAGTCCCCAACCATCCAGATGCTGCTCTCATAATATGAGAGCAGCACCGGCATTGGCCTGAGTGGCCTGTTTTGACGCTCCGCTCAGGCACAAGAAGTCTATGCCGTTTCTCCAACTGGCTGTAGAATACAGTCCCGTTGAGAAACCTAACTGCACATATCTGGCCAGCCTAAGACGGCCGGCCAAACCGATATGCACACTTAGAAGTTCACAACCACTCCCTGTGACCCCTGCCCTACACATGCTGGCTCGGCCAACAGCTGAAAATAACACAATAGTAAAATATCCTTTTATTTTTCAGCTGCTGGCTCTCAGGCAGTGGGGCCGCCGCTGCCTTTAACAGTTGCTTTGCAGCCTGTAGTGCTGTGGATTCACATGTATCCTACTCACTTCCCCGGATTTGAGCACGAGGGGATACATAGAACAATCATATTTTTCAACTGAATTCGTTACTTGTATGTTTGTTCTGCAGTTCAGACTTTCTAATTCTTTACACCTCTAAACATAACTTGCTCTTACGGGAGAACAACTCAGTCAGAGATGGAGCCTGTGTTCTGGTTCTTTTTGGGTTTCCAGGGAAGTCACAAGTCATCTTGAAACTGAACCTCCTCGGAAGAAAAACCTGTAACATTTTAAAACCAACCCTGATGGCTGGTGTGTGCATAACACTTGAATCTAAAGCAGTACAGGCTGCAAACCTACTGATATAAGTAAGTCATTTTTTAATATGTCAAGTTTAACTGACGCCCCCTTGTGCCAAAGCCTAAGTATGTGCAACCTTCCGGTGTGGCCATGCCTGCAACATGGAATTTACCTTTGTGTTTGGGTTGCCTTTTTAGGTTGCAGCCTATCAGACAGTGCAGCTGTCTGGTTTGCTGATGACATCTTGTGGACATTCTGAAAACTTACCTGGGAACACATTCCGCTCATTGCTGACCATTGGCTTTGTGGCTTATAACTCACATTTGCTCGCTTTCTATTTGCTGGCTTTATTTGTTTTAGGCTGTCCAGCTTGGTTTGTCCATCTGGTAGAGCATCCCATGCTTACTGTACCCTTCTGGGAGCTCATTTTCTGTAAATAGGTCTTCAAATCTTGTTCTTATCTTGTCACATTTGCTGCGCCTTCAAATACAGAGGTCAAATGCATTGGCAGCCAGCATGGGTCTGGGAGAGTGGGGGAGAGGGAGTAAGGGGGTGTAAAATTAGAAGAGTCTGCCGAACAGGAGACAGCCAGACTCCCTTGAGCCAAGCACAATGTTGCAATGCAGTGTTGCTATTGGCTCCCATAAGCAAATCACAACACTGTAATGCAGTGTTGTGATTGGTCTAAGTGCGGTAGTTTGGCACTCAGACGGGTACTGGGGGCGTGGGCGTGTTCTCCACCCAGGCTGTAATACAGCCTGGGTGGAGAACATGCTAAGTGGGCATGACTGTTTGGCCGACCAAAGCGTCATGCGCACTTCAGTGTGTCCAACACTCCTCCCCTGCTCTGTTAGCAGAGCAGCCCCAGCTCCATGCTGCTGCAGCAGGAACAAATAAAATAATAACATCATAACATCAAGGTATTCTCATTTTATTATTATTTTCTTTCACTGCTGCAAAGCGGGGAGTGGGGTGACGCTCCTCCGCCTCAGCAGAGGAGCCGCCACTGGTCAAATGAAATGCTCTGTCTTCCACAGAGTCTGGTGTTTACTTTTCTTTCTCCGACTTCAAAGTGAAAGAATTTATGTCACAATCTAGCATACAACGAAAATGTGCTGGTATTTCAGAATATATCAGAATTATGAAAGTACAAATGAAGTTTATTTCTTGCATTTCTGAAGTGTAGTGGAAACAAAAAATTTAAAAATATGATCAAAACACATCAATACACTAGCGATGGCATTTCCACACATCATTTGTGTGCATGTCTGAGCAAATGTAATTAGCATTTCAACTGAAAATGTGTTGTATGCAATGGCAGTGTGCCACCGCCCAGTGCATACTCGACACTACGCCACTCAACGCCACTTCATACTATGCCACTCCACTCTACGACAAGCCACTCCACTCTACGACATGCCACTCCACTCTACGACATGCCACTCCACTCTCACATGCCTCTCCATTTTCAGACTCTCCACGTCACTTCACTCTACAACATGCCGCTCCACTCTACGCCCCTCCACTCACCCCACTCTACTTCAATCTACCTCACTCCAATCTACCCCACTCCACTCTACTCCACTCCAATCAACCCCAGTCTTCTTCAGTCCAATCTGCCTCACTCCACTTCACTACAATCTACCCCAATCTACTGCATCTCATCTTCGCTACAGTCTACCCCACTCTACTCCAATCTACCACACTCAACTCAGTCTACTCCACTACAATCTACCCCATTCCACTCCAGTCTACCCTACTTCACTCCAATCCACTCAAACCTACCACAGTCTACCCCACTTCACTCCAGCCTACCCCAAATTCACTGCACTCTGCCCCAATGTAACCCACTCCACTCTAGTCCAGTCTACTCCACTCCACTTTCCCCACCCCACTCCAGTCTACCTGACTCCAATCCTATCTACCCCACTCCAATCTACCCAACTCCACTCTAATCTACCCCCACTTCACTCAATCACAAACTACACCACTCCCCTCTCCCACAATCTAACCCACTCCACAGGTAGTCTACCCCAATACACCCCACTCCAGTCTACCCCACCCCCTCTCTAATCTACCCTACCCTACCCTACTCTAATCTACCCCACCCTACTCTAATCTACCCCACTCTACTCTAATCTACCCCACCCTACTCTAATCTACCGCATCCCACTCTAATCTACCCCATCCCACTCCAATCTATCCCACTGCAATATACACCACTCCAATCTATTCCACTCTACTTCATTCTCCCCCAGCCCACCCCAACGCACCTGCCTGCTTTGGAGCCAACAGCATTGTGGGACCGAGGCCCAGCGTCTATTGCAAGGTCATGTAGCTCAACCTTTATATCCACTTCACCGCTTGGGGCAGGCAGGTGCGTTCAAGCATTGTGTACCACAAGCTCATAAATGTGTGTGTATTTGTGCTTGTAGCTCACGCCTCAAATTTCTTTTTACTAATGTTGAAATTTAAATTATTTAGTAATGCGCAGTTGCTGAACTGCTGAAATGTGGAAACGGTGTCTTGTTCACAAACATGTAGTCGATCTTTTCTCAAAACTTTCATCACAACTAAGAACCTACCATACCAGAGTGTCTTGGAAACCTGACATGGAATAGTTCTGCCTCACATGATTCATTTGCTCGTCCTACCGGTTAGACTGAGTCTGTCGACAAGATCTGTGAATTGATTTCATGTTATTTCACACCGCCATCTTTTACAAGCACAAAGTTATTAAAATGAATAAAAGTGCATAAATGCATTTTGTTTCTTTAACTTTATTTCTGTCTTTGTTACAGGAGAGGTGTAATAATGGGCATCTGGAACTCCCACACTTCTGTTGGAAATATTTTGGGATCCTTGATCGCAGGGGCCTTTGTTTCTACATCTTGGGGCTTGTCGTTTATTGTTCCTGGAATTATCATTGCTGCCCTGGGGGTGATATGCTTCTTTTTCCTCGTTGAGTGTAAGTACACATTATGGGTAGGGTTTCTTATTTATGGGATGGGTGAGTGTCTACTTATATACCCATTGCACGTCTGTTGAGAGCCTGAAGATGCCTTATTTAAAAAGGGGCATGATCTGTTCCTCTTATTAATGGAGTTAAAAAGGTGGTAGGTCGTGTTGCTATTGCTAATATGTACAGTAAATAAGGAACAGTTGCATTGGAACTGAAAATGTATGTAATCTACACCACAAACTGGAGTATCCTTGACACCCAATGCCAACAGCTTTAACCTCTGTTAATTGTCCGACCTGCAGATATGAGCTTAAGCTGAAGGTGAGGTTGCATAATGAGTGGACATGTATTCGCCAGGTGTTAGCACCAAACAGTATATGAAAAATGAGACTATTGGACGATGTCCTTAATCTCAACTAGCACCGACAAATAGAGATGCACACTGTCTCAGTCTATAATAATGCCTGTGCTACTGACCCTAATATTGCACGAAAGCTACAATTCTTAGTGAGAACATTCTAAGTAATCTGATTAGTGGAACCAGTCACCGCATTACATGCAGAATATTCATAGGTGTTATTAGACTGAGCTGTACTTATTTTATCAATGTCCATTGAATGTAAGGCTGATTTGACTCTGTTATGATTTATCCACACCTTGTTAAAGTTGTATCTCTGATGGCACATTCGCCTTCAACAATTGGATCACTAACTGCACCGACAGCATAGCTCCCATCAGCTACAACACCCACAGAAGGTCCACCAAGCAGGTTAGCTGGTCCATCAAGTACCTTGGAACCGCTAAATGACACTATAAACAACTGTAAAGGAGATCGCGCATCAGCAAGGACATGACCAACAAGACCACCTTTAAGACAGCCCTCAACCTCTACCCCAGACACTTGAGAGAATCGAAGAGAAAAGCATTAGCCTCATGCATCGAGTCAAGCTCCAATAACAGGAAAGAGCTCTTCAACATCGTCAAAGATACAACAAACAAAATTTCCCCCTCACAAGAACTCTGCGACAACCTTGCAGACCTCTTCCACAATAAGATTGACAATATCTACAGAAACCTCAAACCCCAGCCCAAGGCCACTGACCTCTTCAAGCTGCGCAATATCCCCGATACCTCCACAGACATCTGAATAGAGCCAGCTTGTCAGACAAGACAAAACCTCGATCATAAACTCTCTCCCTCATGGGCCCCTACGACCCATGCCCCCACCACATCTTTAACCTAGGCGAAACCAGAATCAGCAACGCACTCACCACCTTGTTCAACACCTCTATTACTATGGCCACCTTCCCCAAGGACTGGGAACATACAGAGTGTCAACGCCCTATTAAAAAAAATCTGCAAACCCCACCAAACTCAATGACTATGACCGATGACCCTACTCCTGTTCCCGGCCAAAGTATTAGAAAAAGACATCAACCAACAACTTCCCTCACATTTCAAACCGAACCTCACAACTCGACTCCTCACAATCTGATTCCGCAGTAACCACGGCACTGAGATGCCCTCATTGCGGTCACCGACGACATCCGATCCCTACCCGACCAAGGAGAGACAGCTGCTCTAATCCTCCTAGACCTCTCTACAGCCTTCGATATGGTCTCCTACCACACACTCATCACAAGGTTGCACAACTTAGGCATCCAAGGAGCCGCTCTCAGATGGATCGACTCTTCCCTCACCGGAAAGATGCAAAAGGTCCACCTTCCCCCCTTAACCTCCGAACCCAAGGAAATCATCTGAGGAGTACCCCAAGGATACTCGCTTAGCTCCTCCCTCTTTAACACTTATATGGCACCTCTGGCCAGCATCGTTAAAAACCACAGACTCAACATCATCTCCTATGCCGACGACACACAACTTATTCACTCCCTCTCAGAAGACACCGCCAAGACCAACTTCCACAACTTCATGACAGATGTCATCCACCAACTGGATGAAGGACAACTGCCTGATGCTCAACACAGACAAGACAGAGGTACTGATCTTTGGAAACAAATACTCCCCATGCAACACATTCTGGTGGCCCTCGGAACTTAGACCTACTCCTACCACCACTGACCACACTAGGAACCTAGGTGTCATTCTGGACAACAAGCTAACCAAAACACCTCAGGTCAACTTCATCCTCCACATGCTTCATAAGATATTCAAACGGCAACCCTAGAGCTCAAGATGCACCATCACGATTGCCCTCATCCCCAGCTGACTGGACTACGACAATGCTCTCTATGCAGCTCACCTCCTCCGACCATGACAGACCATACTGTACGCCTCAGCCAGACTTGTCCTGGATCTCCCTAAACAAACCCACATCACCCTCCACCTCAGGGAACTCCACTGGCTCCCAGTACAGAAAATATGCCAGTTCAGGCTACAGACCCACGCGTGCAAGGTCATGCACAATTTTGTGCCAGCCTACTTGAACCACCTCCTGAACTTCCTTCAGACTCCTCAACTCTGCTTCCCTCTCTCTAACCCTGACCCCCGCATCCGACGTAGAATATGCGGAAGCAGCTCCTTCCCCTACCTAGCAGCGAAGACATGGAACGAGCTAACCTTTCATCTCCAGACCTTCTCATCTCTTCCAGAATTCCGAAAGTCCTTAAAGACCCTGGCTGTTTGGCTAAGCAACTGGACCCTGCCAGCACCTGGATACCCTCAACGGTGATAAGCAGTGCTCTACAAATCTACTGATTGATTGGCCTGGGTCCTTAAGTTCCTGTAACACCTTATACACAGCTTCCACCTACAGAGTAAGGGAGAGTGAGGTGAGAGAGACCAGAGACAGCATTATCACTCTTCCCTAACCTCTTCTGCTCTTTCTAGTGACTCCCACTTCTCCCTTCTATACTTCTGTATGTCGTTTTTTTAGGTCGGAGCTAGACTGTGCTTGCGCTGTCAGGATGATCTGTTGTATGTACTTTGTGGGCTTTGATTCCTTCCATCGCTTTTGATTTGTCTAGTTAGTTGTACAAATCCCTGCTTACTAGTGGGAAATTTGGCTTCCTCGTCCCTCCTTTTCCAAATTGTTCACTCCCTTGGGGTATTGCCCCAGGACTTGTAGGCAGTGCTTAATTTGTGCCGGTGCTTTCAGGTGCTTAGCACCGGCACTTACTTTTCAGGGCCGGGTCTACACCAGTCTGCACGACTGCACATCGCCACATAGGATGACATGATGTTATTACAATTAATACTGACTGCTCGGTGACTTGCAGTCGCGGCAGAGTGGTTCTGGGTCTCCTGAGTCCCAGTGTGCTTCGGTTCAGTCAGTCCGTGTGAATGTGAGCCGGACAGTACTGGAGACGGTCAGCCGGAGCAAAGTAATTGCTCGCTGCATTCATCATTAATCATAATAATGATACTTACTTGACTCGTGGCGTCATCAGGGCGGCCGCGGTGTCGCGCGGGCATGGCCCTTAGTTCAGTGGACTGTTGTGTTGCTGGTGGTGGGCGGGGCTTAGGAGCAGTACTGGGCGGGATTCACAATGATTGGGTTGGATTTGGTTGTGCGCGCAGATTTTTTTCCGCTTGCCACGCCCCGGCACACCCGCACCTCACGAGTTAGAGCCAGTCCGGACACGTTGATGGCAGGCAGGCAGCACCACCACCAGGCGACCTATCAGTCAATAAAGTGCCACGCAGGCAGTCCCTGCCGACCACCACGTGTGTAACGAACCGTAAGTACTAAGTATCAGTCAGTCAGACATTATCATGCCATGCTACATGCGACATGCAGCCCAGCCCCAGTCAGTGGTGGCGTGTCGGGCACTGGGGTAGTTAGTAGCTCCGGCAGTCAGGGGCGTGGGAGACACTAAAATTCTGGGGGGGACAGGGACAACCTTGTGCACTTTCCAGTGACCCTATACAAATCACCGCCCGTTAAACAAATACAATTGCATACTTTCGAAGTGAAATATTGAGAAAAGCAGGCATGTAGTCACAGTTTGCATGTATGCTTTATTGTTATTTACATTCATATAGTAATGAGACCAAATGTTTAAAAAAAACATATATATGAATCTTGCATCTTAATGCACAAAGCAAACAAAGGCCGCTGACTTAGGGTGGGGGCGTCGTGTTTGCAAGTGCATTATGGTTTGAAAAGTACCTGCTGCTGCATTCCTGGTCTCAAGCAATTTTCAGGCAACAATAAAAATGTGAAGATAACTTTGGTGATTAATGTTTTTTTTGAGAGAGATCGAAGGCTTGTCTAGTGAAAGTTTTAATTCAAAAGGTCAGTGAGTTACTGCTTTTGTCTGAGATATTCTTTTGGTATTTGAAGTTTATAAGTTAAAATCCTAACATTGAACAGTGAGCTATTAACCGTCATCAAAGAGCTGCATAAAAACTTCAATGTATAGATTAGAACGTTATGATTTTCCCCCAGTCTTTCCCTATCCTAATGTTGGAAAATGGGTTCATTAGGATAGAAATCAATTCTGATTATTGAAGAGAACCCCCCAACCATGGTGTTATGTTTTACATTCTGAGTTTGTGTTTCTCTAGTGTTGCAAAGCCGCCCTGGGCACTCCAACTTTTTGCTGACTGGTACTGGTGGTACCTGACTGACTGACCCTGGCCTCTGCCTAAACAGCCAGTGCTATTCTGAAAGAGGCACTTAAAAATACAGTGAAAACACCTACATACACTAGGGTGCACTATGGGTTAGGGTACCCCTATGATTGGCATGACCTCTCCTATAAGGCCCTAGTACATAATAGGGCAGGGGGATTAGAACTACTTTTAAGTCCCTAGAATATAATAAGGCATGGCAGTTTAGAGGCCAGCAGCCCTTCCTGCGCTTGCATGTGTGCACTGCTGAAGCTTGAGGTCAGTTTAAAAGTAGCCCTGTGTTATAGGGCTGCTTTTAAAATGCAAATTGTGCCCAAACTCGACTTTTGGGTTTGGGGAACTAACAAATTGATCAACTACAATGTTGGGGCAAAATTAAGTGGAAAAATGTTTTCCACTTAACTATGGCTGTATCATATTTGCCACATAATACATCATCTGCTGCATAATCTAACGATTTCCTCCAAAACAATTTTGTAGCTCAAACGGATCCCAAATTACTAAAAGAAATGTGACTTGTGTTGCTGTGAAGTTTAGGGCCCTTTGCAAAGGTTAGTAAAGAAAACAATTCCTAAGAAAACAATTGGTCCCAGACACTTCTAATGACACTCAAATTAATACCTGTAGGAGAGTGTAGTATGCAATCAATTCATACAACCGAAAATGTATAATGTAAAGGCACATTCAACAGGGAAATCTCATAGATAAGAGGCCAACCAAAGTCAATTAAATTTCAAACATCAATTTATTTCCCGCTGAATCATTTTCATAAAATGCAAACTTAGGGGCTGACTACGATGGCAGGCGGACTTCAGTACCACAGCCATCGAATCGGGGAATGGGACCGCTGGCCTTCAAGAGGGAGGCCCCACGATAGGCATTACAATGCGACTGCCACTACGGTGTTCGCAGTGCCTATCTTCTACATTGCAGCAGGTGCTGCTGGCTGCATCATCCGCCGCAAAGTAAAAAAAAAAAAGGAACATGTTAAATATATCGGTGCCTGCCACATGGTGCAGTGATATGTTGTGGGGCATCATAGATGCCCCCCCAGGACCCATGTCTGGGGGCCAGGGGTAAAGGGGCCTGCTAAGGGCCCCCAATGTCCCTTTCGCCAGCATTTCCATGGCAGGTGAACCGCCATTGATAAGCTGGGGGTAAGGGACATCGTAATCCCTGCTGCGGTGCATGGTAGGCACCACCAGCATTGTAGGAACCACGAGCCCCTCCACCACACCGGCGGGCTCAAGAAGCCCGTCGGGTGCGTGGTGGTTGGTCTTTCCGACCGCCAGGTAACCACCCGCCATTGTAATATGGCGGGCTGTGATGCAGTCACCAATGGCGGTGGGACCGCCACCGACGGGGTGACGTGGCGGTCCCACTGCCATTATAATCACCCCCTAAGTTTGGTGTGCATGCAAATCCTACATTGCCAACCCCTGGCAAGTTGCACTGCTAGTGCTGGAAAAAGGCCAATGGAGGTACCAATGGGTGAGGTGGACTGACCTCAAGGGTCTTGTGACCTCAGTGACAGATTCACTGTCGATCTAGGATGTGCTTCTTCATATGCCTGCCCGTAAGACTGGAAGTGAACTGCAGTATGGATTGTGGTGGACAGGTCCACCTGCGGGTGCTAAGACACCTGGGCTTCTAAGGTCTATCGGGCCTTCTAAGGTGTAGCATCGGAATAAGCTCTGTCAGGAGTGTGGTATGGTGAACTGGTCATGAAGGTCTGAACATGGTTCTCCAGTTCCAAATTCAGCAGCTCTGGCCAGAGTGCCACATTCTCTCCCACACTGAACACCATACTGCCCCACTGAGAGAAACTCTCACTGCCTTCAGCACAACTCAATTGTGCTGCGACTAAATTCAAATTATGCACTAGACAACAGTAAAATGCTGCCTGAAAAAAAATGAATAACACCCTGGAAAAAGCAAACACTCATAGGGAATGCAAGAATAAGCAAAGCATGTGAACTGTAATCAGAAAAAAACATGGTTACCTTAACGGTTTTAAACTCATTATTCAAAAATCAGTAAGTGATTTTGGCTGAAAGGTTCAAGACATGGCTACAGGACCAGGAAGGGACCCCTTTCAATGTCCATTGCTTATATCCTTTCAAAATGTATGCAGTTTGGTTTAAAAAAGACCACATCCCCAAACACAGAGCCGCATTTTATAAGCTGAAATAATTAAAAAGTTGAAAACGATCATATTAAACGTTTCCACTCTACCCATCAACCAGGTATTGCAGTCCCTTTAGGAATGGCGCACTTACCCACCCTGGGAAAACAATGTTGTTCAAAGAAAGAAGATAAAAAGAAAGTAGCGCTTTCACTGGCAAACTCTGTAAAGTGGCGCTAATGTGTGTGGGTGTAAATAACAGTCTGGCCTGTCTGCTGTCCACTCTGTATTGCTTTATTTAGGTATTTAACTATTTTTTCTCTCCATTCCGAGGTTTTTCTTTTCAATAGAAAACGGTCAGAAAATGAGGACATTTACAGCCAAAGTGTTCAGCCTTTTTTGGATCAATTTCACAGGGGAACAAATAAAGAAAAGGAGAGGCAAGAGAAAGTACCTTAAGAGCTGCCTCTTGAAATCAGCACGTAAGCAGGAGCGAGACAGAAAGAGATGGAGGAATAAAGAGAGGAGGGCAGCCGCCGGAGGCAGATCAGGAGTAGTGGACACGGTCCTTGCCATGAAGGAAAAGAGACAGCGTTTATTTTTTCTCCGTTCTCTGCCCTTCCCAGAACGGCTGAGCCTTCCTGCAGCAGAACAAAAGGCAGAGGGCGGGTGGCCTCTGACTCCAGGCAGGTCAAGTGCAGGGCCATTAGGGAGCGCTTTCGCGTGCTAATGGCCCTGCGATAACAGAAGGGAGAGGGGAAATTCCTTTGTCCCCTCGTCCCCCCCACCCTTGTCCCCCGTGTCCCCCCCACTCCAAAATCTGGGGGGGATATATCCCCCGCGTCCCCCACACTTCCTACGCCCATGCCGGCAGTCCTGCTCCATTCGATGACGCTCTGTTCCTGGCCGTGCCCCAGCCCACGCTACACATTTATTTAATTAATCATTTATATCACACAGTTGTTAAAGAAGGGAAGGCCCTGCCCCTGCAAGTATCGTCGTATCCTCAAATTCGATGATGATGCAGGCTCACTGCATGCTTCTGAGTACTGCCTTGGCTCAGCTGGCTTGGCCTAATAGCGGCCGACGGCCGTGCATACTCATTATAGCCCCAGCCGCCCACGGTACACATACGCATTAATATATCACAATAGGGCTGCCGGAGGCCGTGGTTACGTTATTTAAAGAATATCTGCCTGCACCAAGTATCCTCAGCATTCGATTTATGCACTGCACTCTGCCTGGGCTGGTTGGCCTAGTAGCGGCCGCTGACGCCGTAGTCCGGTACACATTATTATCACGATAGAGCCAGGCCGGCTGGCCGGTGTTGAAGTTAAAGGCCCTGCCCGGCCCCTGCCTTTGAACTTAGTAGTATCCTCTGCTCCTCCCCTCCTAAACAGTTTACTGACTGCTTAGCAGTGGCTTAGTCCTTAGTGGCTATCTCGGGTCGGAGCCGGCGCTGAGAGTTGTTCTGGCCTGGGTCTCCCGAGTCCCTGTGTGCTTCGGTTGAACCGAGGCCAGCCGCCCGCCTGGCCCGGGTTAAGTTGTTAAATGCCAGCATGACGGATGTTGTAGGGGCAGTGTGGCAGGCAGCGCGGCGCTCTCAGATTTTTTCCCGATTGCCACCACAGAGAGTTTACCCACATACATCTTACATCAATCGCGGCCATGAAGCGCTTTACCCTGTTGTGTGGCGGGAGCACTAACTGTTTGTCGAACAAATTACATTTAGTAAAATAATTTGCGTGGAACAGGAAATCTAAAATAACGCCTTATTTCGATGAGGCGCTATGTACAGACACACCAGTCATGAGGTTGTAAGGTACTTTCCGTCTGCCTTGGACCCATTTGTGCCGTGCATAATGTCAGATGCTAAATAACCTGTCTCTTTTTTTATTGGTAGAGTTACTCTAGTACTTGTGAATATTATAGTGTATGTTTTAGGCAGTTCCTGGCAAAGCCCCCCCCCTCCCAAACACCAGTTGCGGGTGAAGGGTAGTGCTTTGAACGAGGGGGTGGGGCAAATTTATTTAGCCGCTTGCTTGTTGATGGGGTGCGGGGCAGGTGGTCAGCTCTCTCTGAGTGAGTTTATGGGTGCATTTTTCGGGGTGCCAGCACTTGGGAAAGGGGGCGGGTAGTCATCTCTCTCAGTAAGTGGAGGCCTATTTCATTTGAGCTAAATCGGCCGTACACAGTAAGAAATCATAAGACCCCTTTGCAGTCTGCACCAAGCCCATGATGTTGCCAGCCTCGCCTTCTCCAATCTCTTCTGGCCGGCTCAGCATGCGCACTCTTCACAAGTGTTGATGCCTGCACTGCTTTTTTTCTCTGTTTAAAATAAACATCACTCCACCCCCAGAGCCGTCATTCAATCTAGTAGCGCGAAAGCACTACAAATTTAACTGCGCAGGTGGTGGTTGCTCTGCTTTGCCCCCGTGGCCCCTGCCCTGGCATGCATTTGCATATTATGTAATGCTTATGATGCATGCATAAGCATTAAATAATATGCTGCCCTGCCTTCCATGCCTCGCTGTCATCTTGACATGTATTTACATATTATTTAATGCCTATTCTCCGTGTGACACAAAGCATAAGCTTTAAATAATATGCATATGCGTGCCTGGACTCCCAAGTATGCAGGAGCCCCTCACTTCTGATATGTAACCCCTCTCTGACTGTCCCTTGCCATGTACCCATGCACAGGGCTCCCATGGCGCTTCTCTTCTGTGACCTTGAGTTTTGGACCAAGACTGTGTGAGGCTTTCTCCAGGGTCGTCGAGCCACGAGGATAGAAGGCGGCACAGGCAGAGCGGACTGGTGGTGGTGAGTGACCTAAGTTTGCATTACCTCCTCGTCAGCCCTCCCCGTCCCAGTCCTAACTACATGAGCATAGCTCCTCCCACCAGAAACTCCCAAGCAACTAAAAACTCATCCCTTCCCTCCAGGCCACACCCACACCCTGAGGCATATAACCATGTGACCCACCAATCCACATCCTGTTTGTTGAGTGTAGAGTGTTTGACTGACGATCCGAAGGTCCCTGGTTCAATCCTGGTTTTTGGCACAGTTTGTACTTCTGCTTTAAATTTTAAAAGGCATCACGTTTATTTGGAGCAGTGTGTACCCGATCGTAGTGAGGGCTACCTGTCCTTTCAAATGAGCATTTTTGTTTGTCAATACAAAGGGGGGGTGCCCTGGTGGGGGTTTCCCGGTCATTTGGGTCAGTTTTCTCTGACATGTACTTCCTTTACGATGTGTCTCTCTGGCCTTGTGGTTAAGGTCTCTGTCTCTCACTCCAAAGGTTATGTGTTCAAAACCTGGTGTTTTGATTGTTGTGGTTTCTGGGCTACGATTATAATAATTGTTTTATGTCCATGATCTGCATAGGCTGGTTCCTGTGGCTGGGGCTTCTAGGCTCCTTCGGGTTCCTTCCGGTTGGGGCCTTTTAAGTCATTTCTTTGTTTGTGTCCCAGGTGGGCCGGCCTACTGTCCTGTTGGGGTTTGGCGGTCCCGGTTGGCGCTTATGGATCTTGCATTGCTTGGTCTGGGGCAATTTGTTGGGCGCTGGTGTCTCTGTTCTGTTTACATCATGGAGAGAAGTGGTTTGGGCGTGAGTGGGCTCCGCTGTATAGAGGGCTCCGCTGGGTCTTCCACTGCTCCTTCCCTGGTGCATGTGCAGGATGCCTCTGCTGACATAGCTCTGGACATGGTTTCGGATGAGACCAGGGGGCAGGCCTTCGCGGTGTTCTGCTGCGTATTCAGGACAATTTAGGGTTCCCTATGCCCTTGGTGGGTGGAAAGTCAGTGGTCTTTTTCGCCAATCACCAGTTGTTGGGCTTGTAGGCCTCCCTATTTCTTAACTCTGTGAATAATGTGCTGGAGGAGGAGTAGAAGGATGTTGTCAACATGCTTTTCCCCGGTTTCTGGCGGAGGGGTATCCTTTACAGTGGTTCGCTGAGGTGTCCTGGCTGTGGTGATGGTGGATCCCTGGTGGCTGGTATGGCATCTCGGTGCTTGGGGTGTCCGTGGATGTGGTTCCTTCTTCAACTGTGGTCATGCGGGTTGATGGGGCCTTGAAGCAGGCTTGTGCTGCCTCTGGTCTTGCAGTTCGGTCTGCAACTTGCCCCTGCTTTTGGGGTTCAGTCGCTTCTGTAAGACTGTCTGGGTATTTCTGTGCAGTTCTTGCTGGATGTGAATCCCTCTAAATCTTTTTCCGTGTTGGGACTGCAGTTGCGTTTCCTGGCGGATTTGTCCTTAGGTTCCCTTAGTAAGGCGGCGGCAGCGGCTAGGAAGGCGGTGCTGCTCGGATGGCTACCAGGATGGGGCTTCCCTTCGCGGGCTCTATACTGTTTGGGAATCCGTTGGAGGCCTTGATTGGTATGACGGCTGTGGACAATAATTTGTTGGCTTCGGTCCAATTTCTCGGTATGGGAAGTTTGCCGGTTGTGAGCGGACTTTTGGGCGGCGTTTCATTCTAGGTTGGCGGCCCAGCCCTTTCGTGGTGTGGAACAGACCGGGGTGTCCCTTCCTTCCACATGTCCCAGGGTCGACGGGGGGGGGGCTTCCTCTTTTTCTAGTCCCTCTTTGTCGGGCTGGGCTACTGGATGTGTTCTGTGCTGCCCCTGTTCCCAGTTCATGGTCGCTGTGCCAGGCCCTATTGCACAGTGTTCGGGACTTAGTTTCCGATGGGGCTGTGTTGTGCGTGCCTGTGAGTCTGCAGGGTCGGGGGGGGGGGGTACTCGATCCTGTTTCTGGTCCGGAACCCTTATGGGGACTACCGTCATGTCCTGGTTATGAAGGCTGTACACGTGTGTCTCCCTCATCGTTCCTTCATAATGGTGTCTCTTCGGTTGTTTCTTCCCTTCCTGTCGGGGGGTTTCCTGGCTTCTCTGGTTCTCCGAGACGCCTGCTTTCATATTCCTACGTTTCGGTGTGGGAGTTGTTCCTTACCGGTTCTAGGTATTGCCTTTTGGACTGTCTGCATCTCCTGGGGTGTTTGCTGAAGTTTTAGCGCACTTGGTGGTTTTGTTGCATGCTCAGGTCATCCTGGTGTTCCCTTCCTTGAACGGTTGGTTGATTCTTCCTCTTCTTTCCTTCTGGCTCAGGCCCCATCTCTGGGTGTATGCTGGCTCCTTCGTCAGTTTGGGTGGATTCTAGGCTCGGAGCATTCCAATCTTTACCCCACTCGGGAACTTCTGTTCGTTGGGGGGTTTTCAAAGCCATGGTGGGAGAGGTGTTCCTGTCGGTGCCCCGCGGCCTGACTCTGTTGCGCGAGCTGAGGTGGTTGTTGGGGGCTCAGTCTTTGTAGGAGAGTAGGGTCTGCTATCCTATGGTCACCCCAAATTTTTGCTTTTTGCTTCACTGGTTTTTGACATATTGAGGCTGTGGGCCTGCCAATCAGACCCCCAGCCTGCTGTTCTCTCTACTAAATTAAAACTATGCACCCTAGGTGCATAACCAATTGGAAGTGGATCACCCTGTCAGCCCCTGTACCAGTGTACACTAGGTACCCAGGGCATTGGTGTACCCAAGGCCTGCCAGGGGCTGCAGCATGTATTATGCCACCCCAGGCTTGGCCTAACAATCTGACACAACTGGCTGATCACTCAGCTGGGGTAAGTTGGTGTAATCACCTCTTACTTAGGTGTAGTATACCTATACCTAACCTTAAATGGGACACCTGGTAACCTATGAGTCACTCCTATGGCAGGCCTTAACAATCCTGAAGGCAGAGTGCTTGGTTCCATGTGAGATGGTGCTCTGGCATGAGCTGAGCCTGTCTGCAGTGGTCGGAACAACTTCCTTCTACTGTTTCCAGATATCGTCATACCATATACTCTTAAGTGCATTATGAACCTCGCGGTTAAATGCTATCTTTGGTTTGGCTTTATCAAAACATGTCGAGTAAGGTGTCATACGAATTGGAATACTAACCCCTCGCCAATTCTGGCGACGGGGTTAGCATTCCACCCTTCTAGAGGGACACGACATGTACAGTGCCTGAAACCCGGGTAAAATCAGACATAGCCTCAGCTCCACAAAATGGATGCTGCCACCACAGACACAAGTCTGCCCTCCTGCTGCTGGGAGTCCTTCCAGCTTGGGAGGTGTGGACAAAGGGTTTCCTGCCAGGGGAGGTGCGTGCACCACCCCAGACAGGATTTTGTGTATTGGTCAGGTAGGGCTTGAAAGAAACCAGACATGCCTGTGGCTCACAAGGAGCCTCGGTGCATATGCCAGTTTAAACCGGTCCTGGGGCACACCAGTCCCGGGCCTGGGGCGAGCTGGACAAAGGATTGGGGATGTAACCACCCCCCTTCCTGGTCCCACCCATAGGGAGGGACCTAGCAGGTAGTCCGGCCCCTAGAATCCGAATAAAGGTAGGAGCTGTGTCCTAAGACTTCAGACATCCTGGAATCAACTTGAAACTAAGAAGAAGACGGGAACTTCGACATTCTGCTGCACAGAAGACTGAAGAAAATCTCCCCTGTGGTCAGGGAGTGACCACCTTGCTAACGCAAGCACCATCCAGCGAATCAACGTCTGCTTTGCCGCCGCCTCCCGCCGGAGCCCGAGCCCAGAGACTGACAAGACCTGGACCTCCAGACCTCTCACCGCCCGATCCACAGTCCCTGAAAAGAGGAGACCCGTGGAGGCACCGAGACACGTGGAGCCAGCCATCTTGGAACGACTACGACAAGCTGACCAGTGCAACAACCGAGGCTCCCTCCAAGTTGTGCTTTGGGTCCTGAGAAGCCCAACCCTCGAGCAGCATCTGCACCAAAGGTGAGCCCTCCAGCATCTCCACGATCTGCGTGGGGCCCTTCTGCATTTTGCCACTCGACGCGCCTAACCGGTTGCTGGCCCGCTGGCTAGTGGCCATCTTGGCGACGAAATCTACGACAAACACCGCTGGTCTGGTTGCTCCAGACTGGCCCTTGCTCCCCTCCAAAGGAGCAATCCCTCTGACCTTGCTGGTCAGAACCAACAGCTGATTTCCGAATCCTCCTGCAATTGCTTTTGCCAAGGCTTGTTTGCTTCGATCAAGTCGCCGACACCGCCGACAGCGAGAGCCTGCGTGGGACAGCTCGTGAGCCGACTCCTGGACGTCGTCGACCTTCAGGGACCACGTGGCTGCGGAGACAAGCTACCCCTCATCACCTGTTTGCACCCGACATCGCCTGGTACCCACCTGGTGCCACGCTGGTCACTGGCTAGTGACTGTGAACACTGTCCCCTCTGCTTACAGGTCTTCAACATCTCCGATCCACTCTTGGATCCACTGCATCTCTTCCCGACCGACCGCCTGCAGCATCTTTGTCCCAGGCTCAACGGAACAGATAGAAGAAACCCGACGCACTTTGAGGCCTATGCACCCGCTTCCTGTGGGTGAGGTAAAGCTGGTACTCCGGTGCCCATGTGTAGTAATACATCTCTAGTGCCTGTGTTCCAAATCTTAAGTTCCTAGGTCATCCGGAAGATTCCTTTTGCAGTAACTTTGTACTTTTTACGCACCCATTGAAACCTATGGGAGCACGCGTGTGACTATTTGCTCTGCACACGCCACCCGTGGACCTCCTGGTCACTAACTGACGTTAGCTCCTCGTAGGCCCAGCGATTCTAGAGGCCCTAGGCCTTTTCCCTTTTCTGTTCGTGGTACTTATACCACTATTTTAGTATATGGTTTGAGTGGCCACCAGGGCCTATCCATATAAAGTGCAACTTCTGTGTATTCTACTGTAATCTTGTTTGACGATTTGTGCTCCTGTGCTCATAAAGAGACTAGGGGTTACTTTGAGAAATAAATACATATATATTTTGAATATATATCTGTGTGGTGTCCTTTCATTGGTATAAAAGGGGGTTACTATTGGTAAAACAGCTTGCTTAACACGCATCACGAGTTTAGCCTCAAAGACTGCTTAGCCTACGCTACCACTAGGGCAGCTAGTCCAAAAAGGTTGACTTACAACCACACCATAAGGGTTGCTTGGCATGGTACAAGGTGGTCACTAGAACTAGTGAACAGCATATACCAGGCCAACTTCTCACATTGGTGAGCAGCGGTTGGATTTGAGCTTGCTGTGTTTTACCATTGTAATCTCTTGGTTACCAATTGAAAGATCACATAGGTACCTGTAGGTACATATAAAACAAGATTAGATATACTTAAGTTCTACTGAACTTAGTTGTTGTAGAGCAAAGGGAGTAGCACACCCTGACTACAACTACTAGATAGGTTTAGTAGGTAAACCCAAGTGTAGGTAGATTGCAACACATCCACCCACACTTAAGAGCAATGGCCGGGGCAGAGGGGTCCACTGTACCCATCTCTGTCGAGAGTGACCCCCAGAGGGCCCCAACCAGCTTTGCTACCCTTAATCAGAATGAGCTCAGGCATTTGGCAACTCTTAGAGGCCTTAAACAGCCCAAGAACCCAAACTCTGCTGAGCTCAGAGAGCTCTTACAGAATGATGAGAATCAGAGAGCACTCAAGAAAGCTTCCCAGTTAGCCCCCTTAGGGTCAGGAACAGGAGGCCCCCCTTCTGAAGATACTACAGAGGTACCCAGTTCCAATAGTCACCCCTTAGATGGGATGCCTACCACAGAGGATGAGAGTGAAAAGGATACTGACAGTAGTGAGGATGAAGGGAGAACTAGCCCAGTGCCAAGTATTATACTTGGCCCAGCTAAACCAAGGCTATTGGGGACTGACAGTGGGTTCAACCCACTGGATCTCCCCAGTGGACTTAACACAGGGCTTGGAAGGCAAAGGAATCGCTCAGGTGACTCCAATGCTTCCCATGGCTCTAGAGGCTCTCAAGGTCACTCCAGGAGAAGGATGACCACCCCTCAGAGGAGGGAACATGAGGCCAAGATGCAAGAGGCTCAGCTGAGGATCAGGAAGCAGGAGCTAGAAGTAGCCCTGATGGAAGAGAAACTTAGCAAGGCTAGACAGCATAAAGAGAGTGGGTCTATACCCACTGGTGGCAGCATTGTCCCTAAGGACAAAGATAGGGTTTTCGACAATAGAAACCTGTCTAAGGTTGTGCCCCCCTACAAAAGTGGGGATGACATCCACAAGTGGATAACTGCTCTTGAGAGAGCCTGCAAAGTACAGCAGGTTCCTGAAGATCAGTGGGCAGCAATCCTCTGGCTCTCCTTTGAAGGAAGAGGCAGAGACAGACTCCTCACTGTTAGAGAAGAGGATGTCAGAAACTACAGAGTCCTGAAGAGTGTTCTAGTTGATGGGTTAGGCTTAACCACTGAACAGTACAGGTTAATGTTCAGAGACACCCAAAAGACACAGACTCAGGACTGGTCTGAATACATTGAATGTGCCACTAAGGCTTTGGAGGGTTGGTTGCTGGGAAGTAAGGTATCTGATTTTACAGGATTGTATAATTTGATGATGAGAGAACAGATTTTAAATAACTGTCAAAACCAGCAACTGCATCAACACTTGGTTGACTCTGATCTGACCTCTCCCCAAGAATTGGGAAAGAAGGCAGACAAATGGGTCAGAACCAGGGTTAAGCAAAAGAACCAGAACCAGGGCCAAGGGGGTGATCAGAAGAAAACAGACCAAAAGGGTGGAGATCAGAAACCTAAAGACCAGAAGTCTTCAACAGGGCCCCAAACTACTGCTAAGGAGGGTGGGTCCCAACAGTCCAAGAAGAAGAAAGAAGGTCAGAAGAAACCCTGGTGCAATCATTGTAAAAATACAACTCACTGGACTAGTGATTGCAAAAAGGGTGGAGCCCCCAACACTGTTGCCCCTAAGGCACCTGCTCCCAGTACTACTGTTAGCAGTGTTGGTCCCCAGACAAAGGGTGTAGTGGGAATCACTATGGGAACTGAAGGAGATTCTGACTTAGACAGAACCCTTACCCAGGCAGTCTTGATCTGTGATGGGGACATTGATTTGTCCCTGACTGTGAGCCCCAGTAACCTGGGCAAGTACAGACAGACTCCTTTAATTAATGACAAAGTGGCTCAAGCCTACAGGGACACATGTGCCAGTGTCACTATGGTGACACCAGGCTTTGTGGATCCTGGACAGTACATACCAGGTGAGAACTACCTGGTGACCAATGCCAGCAATGCCACTACTTCACATAGTGTGGCAGTTGTTAACTTCTCATGGGGAGGGGTAACTGGCCTCAAAAGGGTTGTGGTTAGTGCAGACCTCCCAGTAGAATGTTTGTTGGGCAATGACCTAGAGAGTTCTCTATGGTCAGAAGTGGAGTACAGGACTCATGCAGAGATGTTAGGTATATCATCACATGTCCTTGCTGTGACCAGGTCACAGGCCAAAAAGTGCCTCACAGAACCTCAGGTCTTGGATCCTGGAACAATGGACCAAGCACCTACCAAGAAGAAGAACAGGAGGGTCAAGGCTGTGCCTTCCCCCCTGCCTCAGAGTGATGATCAGCCTTCCCAGGAAGCTGATCTAGAGGACCCTGAAGGAACTGTCCCTGAAGAGCTTGAACCTGATCAGGTTGAGTTTCTGGGGACAGGGGGACCTTCAAGGGCTGACTTGAGGCAGGCTCAGTTATCCTGTCCCTCTCTTGAACCCCTCAGACAGCTGGCTGCTGCTGAGGCTGCTGGGAATGCTCAAGGTACCCATAAAGTGTATTGGGATGAAGGGCTCCTTTATTCAGAGGCTAGAGACCCCAAGCCTGGTGCAACCAGGAGGTTGGTTATACCTCTGCAATTTAGGGGCTTCCTTCTTACCTTGGCCCATGATATTCCTTTAGCAGGACACCTAGGCCAGAACAAGACCTGGGACAGACTTGTCCCTCACTTTCACTGGCCTCATATGAATGAAGATACAAAGGAGTTTTGTCGCTCCTGTGTTACCTGCCAAGCCAGTGGCAAATCAGGTGGCACAACAAAGGCCCCCCTGATACCACTACCTGTGGTGGGGGTTCCCTTTGAAAGAGTGGGAATAGACATAGTGGGTCCCATGGATCCTCCCACTGCATCTGGGCACAGATTTATACTGGTGGTAGTGGATCATGCCACCAGGTATCCAGAGGCAATTCCCCTTAGGACCACTACAGCTCCTGTTGTGGCCAGGGCCCTGCTGGGAGTATTCTCCAGAGTGGGGTTTCCTAAGGAGGTAGTATCTGACAGAGGTACCAACTTTATGTCAGGATACTTGACAGCTATGTGGAAGGAATGTGGTGTCAACTACAAGTTCACCACCCCTTATCACCCACAATGCAATGGGCTTGTTGAGAGATTCAACAAGACCCTAAAGGGTATGATCAAAGGATTACCTGAAAAGCTCAGGCGAAGATGGGATATCCTTCTACCCTGCCTTCTGTTTGCTTACAGAGAGGTCCCACAAAAAGGAGTTGGCTACAGCCCCTTTGAATTGTTGTTTGGGCACCCTGTGAGAGGCCCACTGTGTTTGGTGAAGGAAGGATGGGAGTTACCTCTCAAAAAGCCTAAGCTAGACATAGTGGACTATGTACTTGGTCTCCGCTCCAGGATGGCTGAGTATATGGAGAAGGCATCTAAAAACCTTGAGGCAAGCCAGGCCTTACAGAAAGCTTGGCATGACCAAAAGGCTGTCTTGGTTGAGTATCAGCCAGGACAGAAGGTATGGGTGTTGGAGCCAGTGGCCCCAGCAGCACTCCAAGACAAATGGTCTGGACCCCATACAATCCTGGAAAAGAAGGGAGAGGTCACCTACTTGGTGGACCTAGGAACTCCCAGGAGTCCCCACAGGGTACTCCATGTTAACAGGCTTAAAGCATATGTTGACAGGGCAGACATGGGCTTGCTCATGGCTACAGATGAGGGACAGGAGGAAGAGAGTGACCCTCTCCCAGACCTGTTGTCTCAGAACCCTGAAGATGGCTCAGTTGAAGGAGTGACCCTTGGAGGCAACCTCACTGCCCATCAGCAGACTGAATGTAGACAGGTTCTACAATCATTTTCACATATGTTTTCCTTGATACCTAGTCAAACTGACTGGTGTACCCATGTTGTGGACACTGGTGACAGTCTGCCCGTAAAGAACAAACTTTACAGACAACCTGACCACGTCAGGGACTGTATAAAGGCTGAGGTACATAAAATGCTGGAATTAGGTGTCATTGAACCCTCAGAGAGCCCCTGGGCTAGCCCAGTGGTTCTGGTCCCCAAACCTCACACCAAAGATGGCAAGAGAGAGATGAGGTTCTGTGTGGACTACAGAGGGCTCAATGCTGTCACCAGGACAGATGCACACCCTATTCCAAGGGCAGATGAGCTCATAGACAAACTAGCTTCTGCAAAGTTTTTGAGCACATTTGACTTGACAGCTGGCTATTGGCAAATCAGGTTAGCTGAGGAGTCTAAGGCCAAAACAGCATTCTCAACCCCAGGTGGGCATTATCAGTTTGTGGTGATGCCCTTTGGTCTGAAGAATGCACCTGCCACCTTCCAAAGGCTGGTGAACCAAGTCCTTACTGGGTTGGATGACTTTTGCGCAGCATATCTTGATGACATTGCTGTCTTTAGTTCCACCTGGGAGGATCACCTGATCCACCTGAAGAAGGCTCTTGAGGCTCTGCAAAGGGCAGGCCTCACTATCAAGGCTACTAAGTGCCAGATAGGGCAGAGTAAGGTTGTGTATTTGGGCCACCTTGTAGGTGGGGGCCAAGTTCAACCACTGGAGAGTAAGATACAGTCCATCAAGGATTGGTCCCCTCCAACCACCCAGACTCAAGTTCGAGCTTTCTTGGGCTTGACTGGGTATTACAGGAAGTTTGTTAAGAACTATGGGTCCATTGTGACTCCTCTTAATGATCTGACATCCAAGAAGATGCCCAAAAAGGTTCAGTGGACAGTAAGCTGTCAAAAGGCATTTGATGACCTGAAGGAGGCCATGTGCTCTGCACCTATCCTGAAAAGTCCTGACTACTCCAAAGAGTTTATTGTCCAAACAGATGCTTCTGAGTTGGGTGTGGGAGCTGTGCTGTCACAACTTAATGTAGATGGTCAAGACCAACCCATTGCTTTTATTAGCAGAAGGTTGACCCCCAGAGAGAAGAATTGGTCAGCTATTGAGAGGGAGGCCTTTGCTGTGGTGTGGGCCCTGAAGAAGCTGAGGCCATACTTGTTTGGCACTCACTTCAAGATTCAGACCGACCATAAGCCCCTCTTGTGGCTAAATCAGATGAAGGGTGAAAACCCCAAACTGCTTAGGTGGTCCATTTCCCTACAGGGGATGGACTTTACAGTGGAGCACCGGCCAGGTACTGACCATGGGAATGCAGATGGTCTCTCCAGGTACTTCCACTTAGGACATGAAGACGAGACTGGTCAAGGCTAGTTTAATGTCCCAGCGTTTGGGGGGGGGTTGTGTAGGAGAGTAGGGTCTGCTATCCTATGGTCACCCCAAATTTTTGCTTTTTGCTTCACTGGTTTTTGACATATTGAGGCTGTGGGCCTGCCAATCAGACCCCCAGCCTGCTGTTCTCTCTACTAAATTAAAACTATGCACCCTAGGTGCATAACCAATTGGAAGTGGATCACCCTGTCAGCCCCTGTACCAGTGTACACTAGGTACCCAGGGCATTGGTGTACCCAAGGCCTGCCAGGGGCTGCAGCATGTATTATGCCACCCCAGGCTTGGCCTAACAATCTGACACAACTGGCTGATCACTCAGCTGGGGTAAGTTGGTGTAATCACCTCTTACTTAGGTGTAGTATACCTATACCTAACCTTAAATGGGACACCTGGTAACCTATGAGTCACTCCTATGGCAGGCCTTAACAATCCTGAAGGCAGAGTGCTTGGTTCCATGTGAGATGGTGCTCTGGCATGAGCTGAGCCTGTCTGCAGTGGTCGGAACAACTTCCTTCTACTGTTTCCAGATATCGTCATACCATATACTCTTAAGTGCATTATGAACCTCGCGGTTAAATGCTATCTTTGGTTTGGCTTTATCAAAACATGTCGAGTAAGGTGTCATACGAATTGGAATACTAACCCCTCGCCAATTCTGGCGACGGGGTTAGCATTCCACCCTTCTAGAGGGACACGACATGTACAGTGCCTGAAACCCGGGTAAAATCAGACATAGCCTCAGCTCCACAAAATGGATGCTGCCACCACAGACACAAGTCTGCCCTCCTGCTGCTGGGAGTCCTTCCAGCTTGGGAGGTGTGGACAAAGGGTTTCCTGCCAGGGGAGGTGCGTGCACCACCCCAGACAGGATTTTGTGTATTGGTCAGGTAGGGCTTGAAAGAAACCAGACATGCCTGTGGCTCACAAGGAGCCTCGGTGCATATGCCAGTTTAAACCGGTCCTGGGGCACACCAGTCCCGGGCCTGGGGCGAGCTGGACAAAGGATTGGGGATGTAACCACCCCCCTTCCTGGTCCCACCCATAGGGAGGGACCTAGCAGGTAGTCCGGCCCCTAGAATCCGAATAAAGGTAGGAGCTGTGTCCTAAGACTTCAGACATCCTGGAATCAACTTGAAACTAAGAAGAAGACGGGAACTTCGACATTCTGCTGCACAGAAGACTGAAGAAAATCTCCCCTGTGGTCAGGGAGTGACCACCTTGCTAACGCAAGCACCATCCAGCGAATCAACGTCTGCTTTGCCGCCGCCTCCCGCCGGAGCCCGAGCCCAGAGACTGACAAGACCTGGACCTCCAGACCTCTCACCGCCCGATCCACAGTCCCTGAAAAGAGGAGACCCGTGGAGGCACCGAGACACGTGGAGCCAGCCATCTTGGAACGACTACGACAAGCTGACCAGTGCAACAACCGAGGCTCCCTCCAAGTTGTGCTTTGGGTCCTGAGAAGCCCAACCCTCGAGCAGCATCTGCACCAAAGGTGAGCCCTCCAGCATCTCCACGATCTGCGTGGGGCCCTTCTGCATTTTGCCACTCGACGCGCCTAACCGGTTGCTGGCCCGCTGGCTAGTGGCCATCTTGGCGACGAAATCTACGACAAACACCGCTGGTCTGGTTGCTCCAGACTGGCCCTTGCTCCCCTCCAAAGGAGCAATCCCTCTGACCTTGCTGGTCAGAACCAACAGCTGATTTCCGA
Organism: Triturus cristatus; assembly: GCF_964204655.1. Lineage (NCBI taxonomy): Eukaryota > Metazoa > Chordata > Amphibia > Caudata > Salamandridae > Triturus > Triturus cristatus. Next base: position 1,164,065,389 of record NC_140583.1, read on the forward strand.
ATCCTCCTGCAATTGCTTTTGCCAAGGCTTGTTTGCTTCGATCAAGTCGCCGACACCGCCGACAGCGAGAGCCTGCGTGGGACAGCTCGTGAGCCGACTCCTGGACGTCGTCGACCTTCAGGGACCACGTGGCTGCGGAGACAAGCTACCCCTCATCACCTGTTTGCACCCGACATCGCCTGGTACCCACCTGGTGCCACGCTGGTCACTGGCTAGTGACTGTGAACACTGTCCCCTCTGCTTACAGGTCTTCAACATCTCCGATCCACTCTTGGATCCACTGCATCTCTTCCCGACCGACCGCCTGCAGCATCTTTGTCCCAGGCTCAACGGAACAGATAGAAGAAACCCGACGCACTTTGAGGCCTATGCACCCGCTTCCTGTGGGTGAGGTAAAGCTGGTACTCCGGTGCCCATGTGTAGTAATACATCTCTAGTGCCTGTGTTCCAAATCTTAAGTTCCTAGGTCATCCGGAAGATTCCTTTTGCAGTAACTTTGTACTTTTTACGCACCCATTGAAACCTATGGGAGCACGCGTGTGACTATTTGCTCTGCACACGCCACCCGTGGACCTCCTGGTCACTAACTGACGTTAGCTCCTCGTAGGCCCAGCGATTCTAGAGGCCCTAGGCCTTTTCCCTTTTCTGTTCGTGGTACTTATACCACTATTTTAGTATATGGTTTGAGTGGCCACCAGGGCCTATCCATATAAAGTGCAACTTCTGTGTATTCTACTGTAATCTTGTTTGACGATTTGTGCTCCTGTGCTCATAAAGAGACTAGGGGTTACTTTGAGAAATAAATACATATATATTTTGAATATATATCTGTGTGGTGTCCTTTCATTGGTATAAAAGGGGGTTACTATTGGTAAAACAGCTTGCTTAACACGCATCACGAGTTTAGCCTCAAAGACTGCTTAGCCTACGCTACCACTAGGGCAGCTAGTCCAAAAAGGTTGACTTACAACCACACCATAAGGGTTGCTTGGCATGGTACAAGGTGGTCACTAGAACTAGTGAACAGCATATACCAGGCCAACTTCTCACAGTCTTCCACTGTTCGCCGGCGGCTCCGTGTTCAGGGACTGTTATCTGCTGCTGTGGTGTTTGTTCCTTGGGCCCGTTTGCACTTGTTCCCCCTGGTGTATCATGCCCTGGGGCTTTGGGATCCAGCATCTCTGGTTTGTGAGCTGTTGTTTCCGGGGGTGTGGCCATTGGCCGGGGGTTGTCCTGATGGCTGGTGGTTCAGGGCCTCTTGCTGGGCTCGCCCTTTGTGTCCCGGGAGTGGTTGGTCCTGAGGCTGTCTTAGTATTTTTTTTTTTTTTTTTTTGAAACCGTTTATTGCAGTTTATAGAAGTTACAGGTATGGGCCTACAACCACCCGGCCGGCCGCTAGAGCATCAAAAGCATATTACATACATACAGCAAAAAATTTTCTCAGCGGTGCACAGTAGGAAAACAGGAGTGATCAATGGTGCAGGCCTCAAAGCTCCATGCCCACAGTACGGTTCCATTTTCTTAATACAAAACAACATAAACAAACCACAACCGCAAGGCAACCCTCGATCCAAAGTGACAACACGTGCTCCATAAGTGGGGGATCCACACCAGCAGCAAAATTCTGAAGAGGGGGACGGGAGTAGATCAGGGACTGGGGGACCGCGCGCCCGCGGCCAAGGGAGGGGCGCCATCTAGGGAGACGGAGCCGGCGAGGCCGCCGGTAGCAGCGGCGGCTCACAAATACCCCCACGGTAGGCGTTCCAGGGGCCCCAGAGTTTCATCCACGCCCCAGGCTTACCCCTCGCCACATACACCACCTTTTCACGAAACATACACCAATCCATATGCTCTTTCCAGGCCGACACCGCAGGGGGCCTCTGGGATCCCCACAATTGGGCAATATCACGCTTGGCTATCATGTATCCCAGAGTCACCCACCGCGCCTGCGGGACC